>NW_021939718.1:1834172-1980841 GCF_001715985.3 Manacus vitellinus | reverse complement strand
GCTGAGGGAGTGGGGCGGGGCTTCGGGGAAGTGCCTCGTGTATCCGCCCTGGAGTGGCACAACGGGGGTGGAACGGTGCTCGGCCTTTGGTCCCAGCTCCGCTGGCCGCCTAGGTCTGCCCTGAGGGACGCGACTGGATAGCCGGTCCCAGAGGAGTGCTGGGAAGCAGCCACGTCTCTCAAGTGGAATAATAAAACGGCTTTCTCGTAAATCGTACCACTTTAAATGCGCCACTGCGGTCTGTCAGCTGTGATCTGGAAACTGAAGCATTCTGGTTGAATGGATAAATGGTATTTCTGAAGAAAATACCTACATCTGGTGGTGTTTTGACAAGCTTTGCTACCTTTTGAGAAACCCAGGAGAGCGATTTATAGAATCAAAGCATGATTTTGGTCCACAATTTTGAGGATCGTTTTGTTCCAACTCCCCTGCCATGGACAGGGACATCTTCCACTAGACCACGCTCACAGCCCCGTCCAACCTGGCCCTGAACACTTCTAGGGATGGGGCATCCACAGCTTCTCTGGGCAACCTGTGGCTGTGTGTCACCACCCTCACAGTAAAGCATTTCTTCCTAACATCTAATCTAAACTCTTTTAGTTTAAACCCAGGACACACGTGGCTTTCTGGCCTCCAAATGCACGTTGTAGGCTCCTGTTCAGTTTTCCGTCCACCTTCCCTGCAGGGCTGCTCAGAGTGAATCCAAATCTCACTCTGCACACAAACCACTAGGAAAAGATAATTTAGTCACATTGTAACAACTGTCATGAAGACCTATAAACTCTGTCATTCTGACATTTTTAATTGTTACTTTGAAATATGTGGCAGCTGAAAGAAAAACTCAACAAAACCCACGCAACATCACAGTTATAAAACAGTAGAGCAAACAGACTTCAAAGGAAATCCTCTCAGATACCAGAGATTATAGTACCAAAGACAAAGAGAAGATGATTTTGACTTATTCAAACCCTTTAATTTTAGTCAACAAGTCTTTGGCTTCCCTATTTATGAATGCTAATTTGGTGGCATTTGTGGCAAATATAGCATGGTAGAGAAGAGCACTGTCAAGAAAATAACAAATTCTAAAGGCATTTGGTTTACACCATGTGTTCCTGTCAGATAGAATATTAAAGAAAATTAGGAGGTTCTTAAAAAAGCAATGTTAAAACTGAAAAGCATCGATCTAGATGTAGAAATGGTAAGAGATGAGATGCATTTGGAAAGCAACTGATTTAGACACATTTAACATTTTTGGGTGTAAGAGTCTCAAAAGTATGTCTTCTAAAGGAAATTCTTACCTGTGGAATTCTTTGCATAAGATTTCATCACTGATGTGGATTTGGTGGCATTTTGTGAAAAATAAACAATCAAAATTGCTAATGAGTAGAGCTATTTCATTAACATAAACAAGAATTACCAATTGGTCAGCTTGAACTCCAGCAATCATGAGTTTAGAGACCTAGTATTTTAATTGCGGTCTTTTTTAAATGGGTGCTTAACAAAAACAATATGCACACAAAACAAGGCCAAAGCTCCTGTAACCACTATACAAAAATGGATTTTTTTGAATGGATTTATAGGAGTTGAGTGGAGCCTTTCAAGCAGCAAGCTAAAGAAGATTGTCCTATGTGCTTCTGTCACAAACACCATCTCACCTGTGAAGTCATTCCCCTGAGCCCTGTTGTCTCACATAGTGGGCAAGTTTTAAGAAACTCCTTAGATCAGACATGTCTTTGCTGCCCGTGACACCTGGATGCAAGGTTGGCTTAAGCTGGGCACATGTGCCTCATTCTTCAGAAAAAAAGGCAAAAGCTCCTCAAAAATGCATTTCTAGAGTATTATGACTACGAAGGCAGTGGGTTCATTTTTATGTGCGTGGGTATGTGTCTGTGCTTAATAAGTTGCCTCGTGGAATCCGGGTCTGGCCTGGGTTTTCTAGATCTTAATCCCCACACCCAGCCTCTCTACTGTATTTTAATATTATGACCAAACTATTTTAACTATGTACAAAAGTATGTATTTATTATATATTGGTTCACACAACTGTGCCGTGCATACGCACATTCCCACACATATATATGTCTGTATGTGTAGAAAACTCATGTTGTCTGAAATGTGTTCTTTAAAATGGTACACAACATACAACAGAGTAATCAAACCAAATTTGCCACTGCCAAAACTAGGCACTCCTCATTTTATCAACTGTGTGTCACTTCTGAAGTGATTACTGCTCTGTTCAATTAACACAAGTAATCCAATTGGAAATGTGCTTTCTGGTAGTGAGCACACTTTTTTCCCCTAAAATATCAAGCTACTAAGCAGCAAGTGCCTTCTTGCTGAGCAGTTCAGTAGTACTAGAAAGGCCCGTGGTGTGTTGTGACTTCATTTAAGCACTATGTGTTAAAAGAATTTAAAAATAGATGGCTCAGACAGTAGTATTTCCTTTTAAAAAGCACTCAGTGGTTTTGATGGTTTTTTCTCTCTACTGTACCTTAAGGCTTCATCTACATTGTTTGAATATAAACTGAAGTACTTGAAAAATGAAGCCATAACGGCATCATCAAAATGTGGGTATATCAGCAATGGGCCAGTACATGCTGCAGTATCCCACAATGGCATTCATGTGCAAAAAATTCTTGTCACAAGTGAGCAGGCTACAAACTGGCAAAGCATTCCAGATGTGTGATTCAAAAAAAAAAAAAAAGGTGAAGGTCTCTGGTATTTTGGCATTAAGGCAAGCAGTAGATGATGATCAGTGGGCTGGAATATGCAGTGCAAGTGCAGAAAAGAGCTTGAGCCAGTTTGCAGGAGCTGGACCACTGAAGGTCTTGCAGATCAGAAAGAGAATTTTAAAATGAATCCTCTGCTTCACAGGGGAAAAGTATAATGAGCAAAGTAACTGATGTGTTTGGAGGTTTGGGAGCAAGCTAACAACCTGACAGAAGCATTCTTCTGTGCTCAGCGACAGTGCCACAGCCCTCTCTACTCCATGTCACAGTTCCTTGGGCATCCAGAAATGTGTCCCAAGCACTTGTACATATTACAAGTGTTTGGCGGTGGGGGAAGGATGAGGGTGAGGGAAGCAAACTAAACCTTGACACTCCAACAATATTCTTATTCTTCTACAAATCAGAAGCAGTGTTTGTAAGGCTCAGGACTAGGAATCCCTCAGCCCCTGTTGATGCCTCTGCGTTCCTCACAAGAATGGTGATTTGTATAACTTTAAACCATGAAAGGGGCTCCAAGAAGACTGACCGTGAGTGAGTGGGGATCAGGTAATGACTTGTTCTAGTCCCATGCTGTCAAAGGGGAGATAATGATCAGGAGACAGGTTTTCCCCATCCTGCTTCCTCTGCTATTCATCAAAGTCAGTGATGAATTTTTTACTTTGCTGTGCTGTCGGGAAAGGGGACAGGTCTGGCTCAGTCAAGTATGTACAGAGGGCTTCATGCATGAAAAACCAAGCAGCCCCTCATTTTTATTTTTTGTCCCTGTCTACGTTCCCAACAACACACAAACAAATCATATGTGCAATCCTTTCTTCAGAAAAATCCCCGAAAGACCAGCGCCAGGAAACCTGTCATGCAGTGGACCCTGAAGAAGTTGGCTGTTGTCATACTGAAATGCACTACTGCTCTCTAATGAGTGAGAGTTAATAAAATGAAGTGGTAAACCCACATGTGAATTATGAAGATCTTCCCTCACTAATGAGAGTTATCCAGCATCCCATGGATGCTCATTATATGTTGTTTATATCCAATAATAAAGTCTTCCATTGCTTCAGTGGCATTATCTGGAAGTGGTGCTCTGTGATCACAACATAAAACTGTTGAGTTTTGTTGCCTGTACTTATTTATCTCTGCATTTTTTTTCTCTCTTAAATGTCCTCCCTATCAGAGTGTTATTTATAAGAGCAATTCTTCACTCTGTTTAAAGTAAAGGAAATCTTAAAAACATCTCGACACGGGCTTATTATGAAGACATAGGGATTTTAGTATAGTGGACCAAATTAATTTCTGATGCAAATCCATTTATTTTATCCCAGTCACACTAGGGATGAATCTGGGTCAAAAATGTCTAAAATAGATGTAGTCAAGATGTAAGGCTCAAATTTGAAAGTAGAACAGAACAACACATCTGTTGGGTGTTTTTAACTGTGCCCTTGTGTGCCTTATTGTGATTCCAATGTGACCTGGAGGTAAAAATGTGAGAAACTCTGCCTTTCTTCTGTAATGTGGAGTTTCACAGAGGCAAAGTTAGGATTAGTTCTCTGGCAGGCAGAGGAGAGATCAATGAATTTTATAAACTGGCTTCAGGTAAATGATGCTGAAACAATCAGTGTTTCAGTGGGAGCAGAGGGTACATAGTTCTGAATGTCAGGATCCTTGAGTTTTGGGACATGTTTGAAAAAGCTGAATGTTTTCAATCATGCCCTTTTATTTCTCTGAGATTAAAAGGGAATAATTAAAAATTGAAAAATATTTACAAATAATAAAAATAGTTCTGCTGGCAAACTCTCTCCTATAGTGCTCTGAAGTGGTTCTCTAACAACCTGCAATACTTTGGAGAATAGGAAAGCTCAAACATACCAGAAGTAAACATGTTTTTACATCCTTAAACATTTCAGTCTGTTTTCCTAAGGAATTCAACTGTAATTGCTCTATGTTTGCATGAGCATGTGGATCAATGAGACGTTTCACCTTCATACTGCAGAGCTTCTTGTCCAATTCCTACTGTCATGGTTTGAGATAGCCCCAAAAATCCAATTCCCTAGCTCCATTCCCCCTCCCACGTCTCAACCTAATGTGAGATGGGTTTTTCCAGACAAAACACACCAGACTCAAAGTGGGGGAAAGGGAAATATATTACAATGAATGTACAAATAAATACCATATCACATTATACACATGATCACAACTATCTCTACCATGACATATGTATTTACAGTGGACCAGATCTCTTCTCCCCTCCAAATAAAAGTCCAGGAGGGAAAGAAGGACAGATCCCTTCCAGTCCTTAAGCAGCAGCATCTTCTGAGGCAGCAGTCTGTCTGTCTTCTCCACATGCAGCAGCTGATAGCTGGCTTTCTGCCAGCATCCACGAGGGAGGTATCCAACCTCTCTCGGCCCCATCGCCTCACAACCGAGGGGTCTTCCGTGGGCTTCGTAACCCCAGACAAGGTCGTATCACCACGTCATATCACGAAGACACAGGGGGGTCTTCGTGACGGTCTGGTATCTCCAGGAGACTCAGCTCCTTGCAGGGCCTCTGTGCCCTGTCTCTCAGGCTGCCACCGTGGCAGCAGTGCAAGGGGGGGGAGCCAAGGTCAACTCCCCCCGCATTCCTCTGGCCGTCCCGGTCCAGCTCCGGGACGCTCTGAGCTTCTCAGCTCCTCTCTCTCTCTGGTGCTGCATGTCTAAAACTCTTCTCCTTAATAGGAGTCCATCTCCCTCTTTTCTCAGAGGGATCTCAAAGGAGTTTTGGGGGGCTGGTACAGTCTTACCCCCAGAACTCTGTCTCTCAGGCTGCTGGCTCTCTTTTTCCCGGCTCTCCTTCCAGGAGTCCTTTCTCTGGTGCTGCATGTTGCTTCTGCTGCTCCTCCAGTTCAGATTCTTATCTCTGGCTCTCTGCCACCGTTTCTCTGGTCAGTGCCGACTGCTGCTCTGTGCCCATGGAGGAAACATCTCCCGGCATGGAAGAGCACACTAAATGCAGGTAAAGCATCAGCTGGCCCTCATATTTTATTCCAACATTAGGAAACCAAAGCACAAGACGCAAGCACAAAGGAGATTAGGCTTCATTAGCTCTGCTGCTGATGTGAGATTTGTATTCAGTCAAGTTTGAGTCTGTTGTTTAACAGCACCCTGAATAAGAAAGTTGACTGTTTCAAAGTCTTTTTGAGAATATATGCACTGTCTTTTGGGCCATAATCTGTAAAGTGTTCTTCACAAATGTTAGAGGCATGTCTGCACCTGCCCTTGTAGATACTCTGAAGTACAGAGAGAGACAGTGTATATATATGTTTGTGTGTGTGTGTTTGTGTGTGTTTGTGTATATAGGCATGTATATATGGAAAGCTTTACAGAAAACTAGACAGAATGCTGTTGTCACATTCTTAGTCAACATTCTGAGAATCATCCTCAGCTGAGGACTTTACATTTAGGCTCCAGTGAATACTGCTGAGTTGAATCTTTTAAAATTTAGCCACTTAGGTGACCAAAAATCCAAAAAATGGATTTACGAAAATGATTTTATGTACCTCTTGTGCAAATATTCATCTTCAGACAGAGGGACTGCCTCAGGCAACTGCTCCCTCCCCTTCCCCTTCCCCTTCCCCTTCCCCTTCCCCTTCCCCTTCCCCTTCCCTCCCCTTCCCCTTCCCCCTTCCCCTTCCTTCCCCTTCCCCTTCCCCTTCCCCTTCCCCTTCCCTTCCCCTTCCCCTTCCCCTTCCCCTTCCACTTCCCCTTCCCTTCCCTTCCCCTTCCCTTCCCCTTCCCCCACCTTTGTTCCAGGTAAGCAGAGAAGTGGACCTTTGTTTAAGGTGGGAGAGAAAAGTCCAGCCTGCTTCTGGCACAATAACATTTACAGAAGAATGCGTGTTTTCTCAGTTATAGCCCAAAGAATACAACCATCTGTATGAAATGAGAAATAGGTTAAATCTGACACTTGAAAGTCATGAAATTGCTGCTGACAAAAGCCTCCCAAGACAAATAAATTTTGCTTCACATGTCTTGATTTCCTGGCATGTATATGCCTCTACATCCACTGTTAGTGTAAGACTGTTAGAAAACAATAGGTTAATAGCAGTTCTCTAAACAAAACTGTTCATGGCGGTTTAGTAGTGAAGGATTCTGATAGGGTTTTTCTGCGGAAAGACTTTGTAGACTATGAGGGGAAAAAGAAGAGATAAGACTGCTTAAATAGCCCCTTGGTTTTTGAAATACTTCCCTATTCATTGCAAACCATATGATACTTTTTCCCCCATCGTGAGTGTTTTATAAATATTTCAAAGCATCTTGGTTTGCTTGCCTATGGAAGGCAAAAAAGGAAAAAAATCCACAAAAATGAAGTTCTCTACAAAAATGGTTGAATTCAGCCAGTCTACAGAACAAGGAAGCATTCATAATGGGATATTAGTTCAGAACTGCTTTGCAAATAGTAGCAACTGTTATGTACAAGTGTGTAAAAACCCAAAAGATAAATAAGAAATATCTTAGTCAGGAAAGTAAACAGAGGTAATCATATATATACTTGCATTTACACATGCTCAATGCAATCCACACATATAAATTCTGAGGGACTGTGTGAAGATATGAGGAATGTGAACTCCATCCCCAGTAGCCCTCTAGTAGCAGACAGAATTATGCCAATATTAAATTAGGAGAAAATTAGATGGTACTATCTCTTCCCTCCTCAAGTGTCTGTTCGCATCATAAGCTGTATTTTGAGTCCAGTACACCCATCCTTCATTTCTGACTCCTATACATAGCATAAGTGTTGGGGAGACATTTACACTGAGATCTGTTGGCTGTGGGAGAATTCTTTTAGCTTAAAAAGGAGTTAAACAGTATTGGTAAGTATGGTAACTAATACCATATTTAGAAATCGTATTGTAAAAGTCAGGAGGGAATTGGAGTGTATCACCTTTAGACACAGTGGGAAACATATAGCTGAGATATTCTCTCACACCCCTTTTAGTCCTATTTTCCTCTTTCTGGCCCTGTCGCAGGAGCATTTTTGATCTTTGCTATGTCTGCATGAATGCATATGAAAGACTTATTTGTTGTGCATCACTTAGGAAAAAAACTGATAGAAGTTTTTTTGGGGGGTTGTTTGTTTGTTTGTTTGTTCGTTTTTAATAACAGCACTTTCCTAATGCTTCCCTTGTGTTGACAAATTACCATAGCTTTAGACCTTGCTCTTCCATATGTCTTTCACTCTAATGTACTGAGAGACCTAATAACTAAATACTAACTATTGATACAAATCAAACAGAGGTCCTGGGAATTTGGTCATAATCTCTTGTGAGTGGCTCAATCTTTAAACTCCCTCCTTTAAACTCTTTAAATTCCCTCCTTCTTTCTTCATCTGTCATACTCAATCATCATTGTGGTGTAACTTTTAAAAATTAATTTTCTGTTAAAAAATGGATGCAATCAGAGCAAACAGCTGCCTGAATGTTACATAATACAGAAGTGAAGATGACATGCTGTCCTTTTGATATGTCTATTCAATATTTACTGTCAACTTCAACTAACATTTTTATAATATTAATACTTTAAAACAAACGCATTACTACACTCAAGTACTTACATGAGTAAATATGCTACAACCAGCTCCACCCGCCCATGTTCCTTTAAATACTAGCAAGTTGTCTGTGCAGCAAAGAGCAAAAAATCAGAAAATAATGGAAAATGAAATTGTTTTGTTGGCTCTGATTTGACACGTTGCTCCTTCATATCAAGAATTGATCATTTTTGTTTACCACAGACTATCTTGAGTATTGCCTTAATGGTCAGAGTTGGCATTTTTAAAATTATGATAATGTTACAGTTATTATATGATAATTTTCCAGTTTTTATATAAACTTCAGCTAAGGCATTTTGGTGTTCAAATAGGATCAATTCAAGATAATAAAGGCTATTTCCTGGAACAGCAAGATAGTGGTGTGAATGTGAAAGGATCATGGCTGTGCTTTCAAACTGCGGTTGATACCCAGAATAAAGGTGGAATTATAAATGCTGAAGATAGTAACGTTCCCAAACCAGTTATATCTTCTAGCATCTCTTTTTCGCTCTTGTCTTGTACAGGGCTGAATTTTTTTTGTGACTAGCTGAGAGGTAGGGTGGTGTACCTGGGATTTAAGGCAGTCATTGGCACAAAGTTGTCCATTCCCTCCTACACACCCAACCCCACCAACTCTGCAGGGAGGGTCCTCATGTCTTTGATAACCCAGCCCATTCTGTCTTTTCTCTGCTGTCTTGCAATCTGTGTCTTGCTGAATTTTCTTGTGCACTTGACTCACAAGGAAGACTGAGTTTGGTACACTTTCTGTCCCTGGCAGCTGACTTCTTAGATTTAGCTGTGAGACTAATGTTTCACTCCAGTTCCACAGCATGTATTGACTAAAACTGTGACTCTTACCATGGAATATGCTATTGTTATCTAGAACTAGTGTGTTTAGTATGTGTCACTGAGGCATTTCAACATTAGATCATCCTCGTGTATTCATTATTTGCTTTGTCGTTTTGGGGTTTTTTTTTTGCTACATTGCTTCTTATTTACCCCCCTAGTTTGTTTGTTTAGCCTGCACTGAATGGATCTCCCAACTCATAAAGTGTAATGGCTGTGATAACTCATGGAGCATAAGAACACAGTAGAAGATGGTGAGCTTTTGATACAAAAATAACCTACCCAAGGTGGTTCTGAGGAGTAAGGAGTGTACCAAGTCTGAGCTGTATTAAAATAAGTCAGTTAATGGGAGATACTTAAGTAACCTTTTTGAGGATGGACACTGATCATGAGCAGGCTCTTGAAGTATTTTTATATGTTTATAATGGGCATGAACCTCTGCCACCCCTCAGTGGAGAAAAAATATATGACCCTTACTGTGGGATGAGTCAGAAATCTTTAGCTGATATTATAAAAACAACAGGGAAAGCTTAGTGTCTATTTCTGCTCTGGTCAGGAGGAAGACCGGGGGCCTGGCTCAAGCTGCAAGGAACCTACAAGCCCACTGAGAGGCCTGTGGAAATGTGTAAGGTAGCTTTTGGTGTTTCTAAGAGAGGAGGAATTTATCTAGTTTGTAATTTGTTGACTAGTCCTGAAAAGCTGTTAGCCAAACAGCTCTCACATTGTGTTGGGAAGAATTATACCTGTGTATCTGCTCAAATGGATTTAGGAGGTTGCTGCTGGCTGGGGACTCCCTTCCTGGAATGACATGCATAAGCATGTTGTTTCCTCTGTCTGGACATGCTTAAAGCCTTTATGCCATCTTCTTCATGACTGCTAATTGTGGAGCTACTGCTCCATCAGCTGACTCATATTACTCAGAATATGTAGCTCACTCTTTTTTTTAAGTTTCAGAAGTTAGTGTATTATTTTGGTCACAAGTATTGATCCTCATTCCTCAACACACCAAATCGCCAAAGACCATCAGTTGCAAATAATTAATAGCAGGAGGGAAAATCACATTAGAATAGACTGAATGGTGGAAAAGTTAAAGTAATTATCTTTTAAAATAATTTTTACTGCTATTTTTACAAAGTTCTAGTTAGTTCAAAAGGACGTTACTGAAAAGTCAAGTAACCTTTGATTCAAACCTGGTGTCCTCATCTGTGAAGAACAGGGAAAACACCACAAAATTATAGAGATGCAGATGGATATCATTGTTGGAAATGAAATTATTCCTCATTCTGTTCTCCCAATGTGTAGGAAAATTAGAGTTCTGATACAACCTAAGAAACTTTATCTGCAATATTCACAGGAGTAAAAGACTTTGTATGGGCTTCCGTGTAAGAGAGATGTCTTTGAGGGTTCTTTGCTGCCTAACAGCACCTGTTACAAAAGGAAAGCCAGCAAATCTTCCTGCTCAGGGAAGGGGAAAACAGTAATAAATAATAATAATAATAATAATAATAATAATAATAATAATAATAATAATAAAAGATTAAAAACCAAACAAACCCAAAAACCCGAGGGTAAAGGATTTTTAAGACCCCTTCAAGAGGTAGCTGCAGCACATGAAGGATGCACAGCCCGGCAGTGGCCAGGACAAGCCGAGCAGTCCTGCCGCTAGTCTCGGGCTGGTGGGACAGCTGCCTCGTCCAGTCTCGAGGGGATGCGACTTGAAAGCCTGTCGCCGGGTGTACAGATTTGCAGGACTCAGCCCCCTCCCCCTCCTCTCTCCTCCTCTCCTCTCCCCTCCCCTCCAGCCCTGTTCTGGATGAGCAGGTTGCTTTTCTCCTGCAGGGTGTGAGAGTCATAGCGGTGTTTGAAAACCAGTGCAATAAAGAAGGGTCGGAGGGTCTTGGGGAGGAACCCCCCCTGCCGGCGCTTCTCGGGTTGCCCAAAAGGGACAGAGCAAAAAACAGATTACAGAAAACATTAGGGATCCTTTCACGGCAATAATCTTGTTCATGAGTTGCATCATCAGAATGCCAGGGTCCCCTTTTCAGGGGTTCCTGAAGGAGGTAGGGAGAATTCAGGGTAGGGTGTAAATGTTTTGCCAAGACAGACGTTTGCCTGGAGGATGCCCTGTGTCAGCCAGTATTAAACAAACTGAGATGGGTGCTGTTTCTGTGACGGAGAAGAGTGGATATTGTGAGCAAATCGCCTGTCGGACACGATTTGACAAATTCAGATTTGCTTTTAGGAAAATGTCCGTTAATCCTATTACGGGCGAGGAGGGGGTGAGGCGCGAGTGAACGCGGACGGACAGTCTGGCTGCAGCCGCTATGGAAATACGCGATTTTGAGGTCGGGTTTACTTGTCGCACTTTTGGCTCTGCCCACCCCTCCTAAAACCTGTGAAGGGGGGAAGCAGAAAGGGTGAGGCGCAGAGGGAAGGGGAAAAGGAAAACCTGGTGTTTCCTTTCGCAAACTTTGCAGAGATCGTTTGTTTTTCCCCTGTTCCCTGCGGAGGAAAGCTCGGAGGTGAGCTCGAAGTCCTGTTTCCGGCCCTGATTGCCGGTGCTCGAATCCCTTCTCCCACTGCATCCCTGCCTGTCTTTGGGGATGTGGCGCAGCTCCTGCTGCTTGGAGCTCTGGTTCTCTAGGACCAAATGTTCCCTGCGACGGATTTTCAGCCCCTGAGCGGGGCTGCTGGAGCTGCTGGTCTTGGCTTTCTCCCGTCCAAGGGATTTTGCTCTTGCTGGAAAGTCTATTTTTTTCCTCTGTTTTGTATTTATACTATTGTATGTATTATAGTGTGTGCACGTATGATAATCGTTGATACGGATCCATTGGAGTGGCCTTTGGCTTTTTATAGTCCCTTTCACGGCGTTAATCGTTTTCAGGCAACGTTTAGCTCAAGCTTCGGGGACTTTATGGAAAGGAAGCCAGGACAAACCCTGAAATTTGGGGGTAGGCAGAGGGGAGATTTCGGTGAGAGAGTTCCTTAGGATTTTTCCGAAAGCGGTGAGGAAGAGGTGAGTGAGTGAGGGACACCCCAAACGCGGCTCCCCTCTGAAAGGGGTTGCGGGGCAGTGCACGGGAGGTGCCGGGAAACTACAGCGCCGAGATGGATGTCCTTGAGAAAAGAGGCGACCCGCGCTTTACATGTAGTCACTGGCTGGGGATACTTCCTCATAACTATTCAAACATTACGTTAATTATCGCCACTGCAGGCTTTCACTCAAGTTCATATGTACATGTGTGTATATATATATATATAAAATATACATATATGTATATGAATTTTGTACACCCCAAAAGCGCTGGTTGTCCCTGTATGTTTTTTCCCGTCAGTTTGTTTGGTCTTTTTGGCAGAAGGCTAGTCTTCAAACCAGAGGAATATTACCGTTGTCTTGTCAATTACTGTGATTTGAAAGTGAGCTTGTGTAGCGCTTTAGCTGCCCTCAGCAATCAGGCTTTAGACTCACGAGGTTCTGATTGTAGGAGTTGCCTTATTTGCATTGATGAGGATGAACCAGCTGCTGGAGCGTACAGAACTGCACCTGACACAATCACCGAGTTCAGGATTAGCACAGGGAATCAGGAATTCACTGTGCTATGTGGCAATCTCAGCCCTACATTAGAGTTACTCATGCAAAATGACCCAAATTTGCAATGAGCACAATTAGCAATCCAAAGATGCATGTTAATTTAGGGGCTGACATTTTCTTGCGTTTTACTTATTAAATATAGCGATTATGTACTACTTAGTATGCAAGGCTGAGGAAAATTAGCTTTTTACTCCCCTGTGAGCCCCCTCAAAGCATCCTAACTGCAGTCCTTGATATTTAGGACAGTCAAGAAGTTTTGTGCTCCGTAGTCCAAGCGCTGGTTTCTTTTTGTTTGTTGTTTTTTTTTTGTTTTGTTTTGTTTTTGTTTTTGTTTGTTTTTTTTTTTTTTTTACATGAGTAAAATTGAAAGAGTTTGAGGTTTTTTGACTTTTTTCCTTTCCTTTCTCTTTAGGCAATCGCTTCCAACTTAAAGAACAAAATGTTGCCGTGTTTTATATATCTCTCCCCTCCCCCCCTCGCGAGTTGTTCAAAGCATTCCCACACCTAAATCACTGACCATTGCCCATTCCTCTCCGTGGAAGAGGGATGTTTCACTAAAGCTAAACTGCTCGAGCGAGAATCTTCCTCTTGACCACCCCCTGACACCCAGAGATCTCGAATTTTCAAAAGAAATGAAAATCTGAGCTGTATTTATTCTTGTTTTCGTGTGTCTAGAAAGTGAAATTCCCACCTATGCTCTGGGGAGGGAGGAGGGGAAGGGGGGAGAAAAGAGTGAAAAAAGTGTGGATAAGTGATATTTTGGAGCAAAAGCATGCAGTTCAAAAGCTAAAGCTCCCATTGGAGAACAGAAAATTTAATGAGCTTTTAATGGAATGCGATGCTCAGAGTAGTAAATTATTTGTTAGTTGGCGATGCAATCAGCATGCTGATTAAGGTTGCTTGGTTTTTTTACTAAACATTAACTGAATCAAAACGGTTAGTCCTTGTTGTTCTGCTTGGGGGGCTTTCGTGGAGCAAATGGACTTTCAGAACAGAGATTGTCAATAAAGGTGAGTGCGCTCCAAGTGTCATTTGAATATGTTGATAAAATACTTCTTATAAATATTTAAAAATGTTTTAAATCCACGATGTTCCCCTAGTGTATTGTGAACTCTGTTGAAAAAAACAGTGGGCCTAGAAGGGCCTTCCATCAATCCTTGTTTCTCTCCTGGAGGGTGAATATTATATTTTATTTGGCAATTTTTCAAGCATTACTTTCAAAATGCACGTTTGAACAAAAATGTAGGCAAGTTACAGAATTTGGAGACTCAATCTGAAAGAGGAAATAAAAATTACATAGAGGATAGGTTAGAAGTGTAATTTAAGCTTTTGCAAATCCACACAAAATACTTATGCACTTAACATTAGATATTTTTTAATATCAGATGCTGCTTGATTTTTTTTCTTATCATTTTTAAAGGGACATCTCTTCATTTTTACTGTGAAATTAGATTACTTTTTACTTTAGTGGACTCGAAGAAAAGCAACAAAACAAAACTCCATTGGCATTAACACCACAATAGGGAGGGTGGTTATTGTTCTTCTACGTATGTTGACTGCAAATATTTAGCCTACTGAATCCTTAGACAAGCCTTGGATTGCACAGATCTATCCACTTATTAACTGGGTATGCGCCGTTTTAAGACAATGTTTATTGTTTTGGTTGTCTGTCTGCTTTGGGTCATATAGATTAACAAGAGACAGAAAGGCAAATAAAAAAAAAATAAAAGAAAGCTTTATAGTCTAGAAGCTTTGCATTTTATGTCCACCATGACGGAGTTCCTCTTCTGTAAATCCAAATTATTCAGTCGCGATGATCAGATACCTTTAAAATCAGATAAATAACTATCTATGTGTTTTAACTATTCCTGTTTATGACCCAAGAGGTTAAAAGCCTTTGACTGGCATTTGACTTCTGACCTCATATAGATGTTATCTTATCAGTTCCTGCTTGTTAACTTGTATTGAGTGCTTGTCCCTGATGGCTTTTAGATAAAGGGGGTTTTATTATATTTCCTATTGAAACTGAACAATTTGCTTTGTTCTTTGTTTGTAGCCTCAGCCCACAGAGTAACCTTGTAACCTACAAATTTTTGGAGAATGGACTAAAAACCAAACTATTTACTGTTCTTTGGAAGCCTTATTTTTGTCTAAAGTCGCTGGAATTCTGATCCAATGTTAAACGTTGCCCTTATATTATTTCTATAATTTTTAGTAATAGTAGATTTTGACCAAGAGTAGATGAATTAGTATGGTCATACAAAGATGTATTTTCTACCCGATTTTGAGAAATCTCCCTGTAGACCTTTCAAATGCATTATATGTATTATTCGCACTGTATTTTACTCATCTGCTAAAACGGTGTGGTTGTTGGATACACCTACTGTAATTCTGCCTATTATATTGAAGGGATTTTTTTTATGCTACAGATTCACCTGTATCTTTCTGTCCTCCTCACACATCCGAAACTTGTCGATATTAGTACGATGATTCTCATGTGCTGTAGACGTTCCTTCAGACAAACATGTATGATGTTTTGCTGTATGTATATAAGCTTAACAGTGTTTAATACATTTTGTTACGGTTTGCAAGGGTATTAGGAGAATGCAATTGTAGTTCCTCTGGCTGGTTTGCTAAAGAACATTTTCCACTAATTTTCCTATAGAGATTGGTCTATAATCATACGAAAAGAATGTAAAGCAGCCATCTTGTGGGTGTCATATTGCACTTTTTCTCCTTGGTTCTTTTCCACACAGTCTTTCTTTTCTTTTGCTGTTTTATTGCCTTTCACCATGTTTGGCCTCGAACATAGTACTTGATATACAAAAAAAATAGATATTCATCATTCCATATACTATAGAAAAGTTACCTTGCCCTTTGGTACTTCAGGCGATCCTTGTCCAGTGGTTACAAGGAAATTATATCTGCCTTTATATTTACTTATACTTATGAATGGTAATCTTTGCATTCTATAGCCCTCTGTGGAAATATATTTACAAAAAGCAAGTATGTTAGTAAGATATTATTACTGAGAACGAGAGTAATTTGTCTGCAAACTAACATGCAGGTATGCCATTTGGGAATGATAAAATAGGAAAGCTCTTGGATGTGCCCTCCCCCAGATTAACTTCTTTCTGGTTAATATTGCTCGTGTTTATTGAAAAAAACTAAATACTGTTTTAAATGTTCACAGTGTTCCTGTGGAAAGCTTAAGAAATTTGGTTCCTGTTAACGTCGATTCTATTTCAACGAAAGAAATATTTAATGCAATTCTTAACTTTGTACTTAAAGTACTGTGTAGTTAAAAGATATCGGCTCAAAAATAAAATGTCCCCCCCCCCCCAAAAAAAATCTGATTATTGCAACTTAATAATTGCACCAACGAGCATTATGCTGTTTCTAACTTGTTAGAGGTTTTGTAAAGGAAAGCTAAAATGTGAAATTCCCAATTCGACCACCAGAAACGTGAGAATAACCGTGTGAAGCTATTTGTCAATGAAATAAATGTCGTCAGCAACACTGTCATTAATATGCAGACCGTTCAGTTCAGGATTAGCTGCTCCAGACGTTATTGATTAAGCCAGTGTTGGCAATTTTCTAACAAACTCTCAATAGCAGCTTGAACGTGGCGGGTTTTAATTTGTTTGAAAACTTGCTGGAAAAATAGAAAACTTCCCCCCCCCCCCAAAAGAAGAAAGAAAAAAGAAAGAAAAGATAGAAAAAAAAAAAAGAAAGAAAAAGCTGGAATTGCAATATAAAATCGCAACACCAATTTGTGTCCGTTTCGTCAGCTCTATGTTAAATGCAAAATGCGTTGGAAATGCTAAACGTTGTTAATAGCTCAAGAAGACAAGGATATTTCGGAACTCCAGTGTTCCAGAATAATAACCCCCGTACATGCGTCATAAAAAAAAAAAAAAAAAAAAAAAAAGGAATACATTTTAAAAACCTCCAAAACTTTTCTGTTTCTTCCTGCAAACAGCATAAACTAAACTTTTGTTTCTCCTATTTTCGGGAAATTTTTATAAAAGCTTATTGAGAATAAATCTCCAAAAGGGGAAATAAATGCTGATTAGGAGGAAAACAATTATCACCTCTCCCCCCGCCCACCCCCGAAATAGAACACCTTCCAGTCGATATCAGTACGAGGAGCCGGCAAAAGGCATCCTCTTTCTGCGCTGCGTGGGTCAGAGAGGCCCAAACCTGCCCGTAGCACCCGCAACTCCTCACTCAGCCAAACTTAACCTCAAAGAAACCCTCGCGTGCGCGGGTGTTCCTTATCCGCTAAAGTGAGTGCCTGGGGGACCCAGCCCACTCCTCGCGTTCCCTGGGACAGGGGTGGGGATCGGACGGGACACATGCATTTTTATTTCCAGTGCAAGCAAACTAAATTCGTGTCATTTTCATTATGATTGTGGTCACTGTTGCCCCCTGAGGGGAAGGGGTGTCTCCCCTCTTCCCGCAGCGCCGTGAAGCCGTGCGCGCCCGCCTCACCCTACCGGCGTTCTCACAGGGGAAGCTTCGCTCTCCTCGAGTAAGAGCAGATCACATCCTCTAGTAGATTTCCTCGTGTATAAAGATAATTAACTCATTGTTCTCCTCTCCATAGCATAAGCGTCGAAGGGTGTGAGTTTCTCTTTGTGCCCAAAGCTCAGACCCTCCCCAGACCTCGCCCACTGCTTGGGTGCAGCCCTCTCCTCGCCTCTCCTGGCGTCCTAAATAGCACCTAAAGCGGGGAAACAGGTACCTTTGGAACAGTAAGTCTTGTTCTGGGCTTTGTTCAGAGCAAGGCGGGGGATGAAGTTTTGACTCTCGCAGCTCCCAGTCTACCGTCACTCATTGATGCCCCCTATCCTCCTCGGGTGCTGGCTTGCTGTATTTGGAACGATCTCTCCCACCCACCCCAAACACCTCCGGAAGGGGCAAAGTCAAGTTCGGAGAAATCCCGGTTTTTCGTTTCGTAACCAAAAACTAAGATGTATTTGGGCTATTAGGGCAGGGCAGCTTCCTTAAAAAGATTATTTGAAATACAAAGGCATTCATTTAGGACTCGCGATGCCACGAGAAAAGGACCTTGCTGTAGATTAGCAGCCTGTCCTGGTATTTGGAGAACAAGAGTGACAAGTTATTGGAAGTTCTCAAGGAATCATTTATATTTCACACTCCAGCAGGCAGCTGATTTGAGATTGTCTGTTAGCATAACAAAGGCTCTGAGCCTGTGAACTTCAGAAACCTTTCGACCTCTTAGCTGCTGGCATGAATAGCCCGCAGCCCTGACTATAGAGATCTCCCAAAGCTCCCATGTTCGTGGCTAAATTCTTAATCAGGGTAATTTAATATAGTTTTCAATATGCCCGATGTCTTATTGGGTAAGGTATTCACGGATCTCGCCCCCTCCAGGAAGAAGAGTTCTTTATTCAAGTGCGAGAGGGGCAGCTGCAGAGCCTCCGAGCTCCCCCAGCCTCCGCATCCCCCAGCGCGGAGGACGAAGGGAGGGAGGCAACACAGGAGGCGTACACATATCCCCCCTCCCCACCCCAGCACCCCCAAACCCGACACCTCCCCCGCTTGCACTTCCTCCTCCAGAGGGTCCAGTCATCCTCATTAAACCTACACTTAAATTATTTAATCTGTTTCCATATTTATATATTTTCTCCCACCTCTCCTTTTTCTCTGTGGGCAGCATCTGCGTTACGAGCTGCAGCTCAGCCAGATCCTTCAGGGCATTTCTCGGCAGAGACGGGGGGAATTTATTTCCCCTCCTGCTACTTGGACTTTCTTTTCTCTTCTTTCCCTCACTCATCCTGCAGAAAGTTGCTAGAACCAAAGTTTCTATAAAGGAAACTTACGGAATGAGACACACCAGAGTTTTGGGGCAGGGGAGGAGTGTTTTTTGTTTGTTTGCAGCGTAACCTGATATTTGTGTTCTTGGCATACTTCAGGCTTCTTACTACAGTTTGCCAGAATTTGTAAATTATGGAGAAGAAATTTATGTTGTTTGCAATGTGAGCTGCTCGGTCATGCAAGGATATAGCCCAGGTGCTACACAGCTTGGGGCAGCGTGGCTTTTGCCATAGTCTCTGCCTGAAGTGTGTGTGTGGAATCAATATGCCACATAAATAGCTACTGATGCACATGGAGAGCATCATCCTCTAAAATAAAATAAGCCAGGGGGATGTTTCTTTAAAATGTCTGAAATCAAGTCTGAGTCTTGTTTATATGTGAAGGTCTTGGAATATTTTTTTCTTGAAATGAAAGGACAAAACAGCATGGAGAACAACACACAACTGTATAGATGGACAAATAAAAAACACATTTCCTGTATTTTCCGCAAGAAGAGATTTTATGTCTCTGCATTTTATTTGTATGTTTTGACTTCTACCATTGTGTCTGTGGACATAGTGACACAGCTCTTAATTCCTTTTTTTTTCTTTTTGAAGCTTCATATTTGAGCTTGATTTTCTTGATAAATTGTTTATAGATTTCAGAAATTTCACTGGGTTTTTTCTTGATTAAGAACAAGTCTTAATCAAGATAAGTTTGTGGTTTTAATATTTGTCAAATGTGTTTTGTATAATCAAAATACAAATAAATAAGATAGTGACTTCACAGAAATTAAAGAAGTAAACACTAGTTTCTTTTAATTCTAAGAAGATAAAATTACAGCATTTTTTCTTCATGAGCACTTTTCATCATTAAGGCCGTTTTTAAAATTGGATTTCACCTTCATTACAATCTATGATTCATAGCTATCATTTCACATTGATATATCTGAATTTATGTTAAATTTTCTTTAATATATTAATAACTCTATAGGAGAAGATGACTTTACTTCATACCTGTACAAAAGTATATTTTTGTATTTTAAAAAAATTCATATTCTTAATTAAAATAGTTATATTTTGACTGACAGTCAAATTAATTCCATTCTGAATGAAAATTGTGTAGGTTTTTTTGGTTGGTTGGTTGGTTGGGTTTTTTTTGTTTTGATTTGGCTTTTTTCTTCCAGCAAATAAATAATAGGATTTCTGCATGTTAGCAGATATTTACATAGGTAGTTGTTTCTGAGCCGCTTCTCTCTAATGCTACAGTTTGGGCCTATGGGCCTACTGTATTGGAAAAAGGATATATATTTGTGACGATCTTTGACAGGGGGACTGAATGCAGACACCAGAACAATTATATTACAATCCCATTGGGAGCACCAGCACCAAATTTAGCCAGACTGATGGGGCACTGTCTAGACGGTCCCCTTTGTGTATCAGCTGTTTTTTCCCCTGCTTTATTGTTCAGCTTGAGTATATGGCTGGAACCTGCATATGGAGCCCAAACATAACCATTCCTGCAGTCATATTTTGCTGTAAAAACCAAATAAAACCCCCCAAAACTGGACGCATCCTGCAACCATGTCCTCGGTGGAATATTTACAAAACAGAAGAGCAAACAAATTCAGTTTTATACACCAACTATGTAGCTGTGTGCCCATATAGGCACACATATGCTTGCAGATAATTATTATGTAATTAAAAATGTAGAGTTATCACTTGAGATCTCACGAGAATGCATAGGAAATCCTCTCTGGGGCTCTGCTTTCTGTGAGGAGGGAGCTGGGGGTGCTTTTGGGGAGTACTGTAGATATGTAGATCAGGGTTTGTGCTCCACCTATTCCCAAAAGTGGGTAGAAAATAGATAAAACAAGCAGGTATTGTGAAGAGGCAATTAGGAGTCACCCTACATGTAAATTACAGCCTTTCATTTTTGAAAGGGCAAAGGATAAAAAGAAAGAATATTTATTAAATGTTTACAGTGTAATTAGTAGTGCAGACTGCTCAGCTTTTCACTTGCTGAAGCTCATACTTGAGCTGGAATTAGGCCTCTGCTAAAGACAAGTAGGACCTTTTTTTTTTTGAGGAGGAGGAAAGGCATTGTTACAGAACTTAACTTTGTCAATTAACATGCATCTTGCCACTATTTCACAAGGGAATATTTTTTTGCCATTAATCCCTAAATGTCACCTTAGCCAGAAATAGCCATGGATAGCTAAAAAGAAGTAAAAAACAAACAATCCAACCCTGTCAAGATACTGTGATGAAGAAGTTTTAGAAACTGTCTGGGAAAAATTTGTGGATGTTCTATGCCTGCATCTTTATTATATGAAAATGGCACTCTGTGGGTAGGTACTCCCTGAGATGATTTTGTTTCACATTGGCAAGATGCCTGCTGCCTGTCAGGCTGGGCCATAATGGCTTATTTTTTCCCTCATCTTACCTGTGTGTGCTCACTTTTTTTGTTGTTTTTGTTTTAATTTGAAACTCACTGGGTAAATCTTTGGACTATTTTTGATATTTTTTTACTTCTAATCAGGATTGCACCAAGGCATTGATAGTAATGGGCTTCTTGATAACATGTTAATTGCAAATTTCCCTCTCTTCCTGCCAGGACACATCTTTGCTGTGTCCTTCTGCACTGCTCTAGACCTCCTGCTTTTGGAGTGGACCCATCAGTTGCAGATGTGCTAATTGGAAACACTCTTATTTAAATTGATATTCCTACTTCTGAAGCATGCCGGGAAGTCAAGTGTGATGGATTTACAATCAGGGATTGTGTGCTTCTCTGTTGAACATCCTGTGCAGTGGGGAGAGCCTGATAATCATCAGTGTTGCACACACACAAGTCACACATGGAATCGCTCTGTTCTTTCTTGACCTGGCATAAGGTGGGGGTAAGGGGTAAGGGGTAGAAATCTTCACAGCAGCATCTATTGTCCCTGGGATGAAGGCCATTTGCCACAGGAGGTTTCTCACACTGTGTGTCTGCAGATACCCCTGCACAAGGCAGTTTTGACAAGGGCCTCGCAGGACTCAGGAGCTGAATCAGATGGCTAGGAAGCAGGTGTATGGAAAGGGTGAAGGTTCTCACTAAATAAATATCTGTGAAGGGAAGGGGAGTGCTGAAAAGATCTGATAGAGAAGTAAAGCTTTGAGTTTAATTTTGCAAATGGAACACAATCAGATTAAAAATAATCATGGTAATTGAAATTAACCTCTGAGACTTTTGGTAGACTCTCATAACCACCAACCTGTTATCTCCTCTTACAATCACTGTGACATTCTGAGAGCAGTTAGGCTTCCTATAAGGCACACAAATGCATCTCTCTGCTGCTTCCTCTTCTTCTCTCCTTTGCTTTCCACTCCCCTCACCTGACTGGAAAGATGATGCTTCTGAAGTTGCAAAATATAAGAAAACACCTACATTTCAGCTCTGTGTGCTGTTCTTGACCTGTGAATAAACATCTTTTTTAGTTTTCCAAGGCATAATACCCCATCTCTACCTTCTCCCTCAGAGTGTCTCATAATGTCTCCTGCTGCAGGAAAACAAGATTCTGATCTCAAAAAAGAAGTACAAAATAGGAGGGTTTTTCCAGGTTTTGGTGAACATGCAAGGTTACACAGACCTGCAGAGTGATTTACTGCTGCTTACTCTTGGCATATCAGGCAAGTTAAATGGTTGTGGAATTATGATTGCAATTACAGAGCTTGGTGGCTGGGAGAAACAAAAGAGCCAGTTCAGGGTGACAGATAGCCATTACAGCAGGTACCAGAATGGGCACTGCTGTGCACGGACACATCCTGATGAAGTGTTCACAGAGGAAAATCACTTTGGGGCACAGCTGCTGCTGGTAGTAGGGGCATGAGGAGCCTGATGCTTGGTAGTTAGTGATCAGCTTTGTTTAGGTACAGGTTAAATTCAACTGGTCCATAAGAAAAAAAATAGTTGTGGCTTGATAACACTGCACCAGTCACAGCTTGAGATGCAGTTTGGCTGTAGTATGAAGGCAAGTGGGAAAACTCATGTGCAGTATTGCCCTGTGAGTTGCACATCTTTTACATGTGAAGGACAACTGAGTGCTAAACACACATACACATACACACACAAATTCTGTTAAATTCATTCACTGAATCATGCACTATTTTACAGCAAGAGGTATCTCTGGAGGCCACATTGTCCAGCTCTGGTTTTGGAGCAGCTTAGGTGGGTCAGCCTATGTGGGGCCACATCCAACTGAGTTCAGAGTAACTTCCAGTGTAAGAAGGCTGTAGCTGACCTGGAAAACCTGATATAGAAAAAAATAAAATAAAAATGAATAAAATAAAAAATAAAATAAAATAATAAAATAAAATAAAGGCCCTTTCCTGACCTGGTAGCCTCCTGCCCCATGAACCCTATTGCGCCCACTGCATCATGGCTGCTTCAGATGAGGGTACCCATCAGCACACAATCAAATATCCAACTGTGGCTGTAATTAAGAAACTATAACACAGACTCCAAGAACTCAGATATCATAGCAATGAGTATAACAGAAATTGCTCAGAAAACCTACACTAGCAAGGATTGTGTTAATAAAAAAGTCAGAAGCCTTCCCGAGCATTAATATGAGTTGAGGAGTGTGTGTAATGTGACCCTGTCTATATGGTGATGCTTTAACAGGACAAGGTTGAAGCTATGAGAGTAGGCACGATGCACAGCCATTGTCTTTCCCATCACCCATCAGCAGTTGTCCCTCCTTTCTTCCTTTCTTCCTTTCTTCCTTTCCTTTTACTCATTTCTAAAACAATCCTTTCACATCAGCACAGCTAATATAGTTTTTATCAAGCCAGACCCCTAGTCTGTTGTAATTCTGTTTTTCCAATCATCCTGCTCGTTCAAGTTAGAGTAAAATTATTTAAATCAGTTTCTCATAATCTTCAGTTATTTATAGATAAAACGATTTACATGTTTGTGAACTATCTGCTATGGGCACAGTATTGATGAAAATTTGTCTTTGGGGATTATACTACCATTTAAGCTTATTTTCTTTTTTTCCACATCATGTTTAGGTCTCCTAAAGGAAATAACTTATTCTCCTATCTCTCTCCTTCTCCTTAAGATAAAATACCCACTTTTGTCTACATTTATTTAAGAGAGTAATGTAGTTTATCAGTTTGACTGTTTGGAACTAGAATTTAATTTGTGTTGGAGAACATATGCCAAAACAATCCTTTTTTCCCCCTGTGGTGAAAGAAATTCAGATTTTATCTATAAATCCTACACCAAACATTGATTATTTGGTCCTGAGTTGGCTTATCTCTATTAAAACTGGAGAGTTGCATAATGGTAAAGGTGGTGCAAGTAAATTAAAATTAACTGTGGACATTTACAGCAGACTGAAATCCAAAATAACCACACCTGTTAAGTGAGACCTGAATATGGCCCATTGTTTTTACTCCCTGTGCTGAGATGAATTCAAGTTATTTCTTTTATGTGAATAGTTGGCATATCTAATATAATGGAAGACTATGAACAAATATCATGTTGTTTGACACGAGTTACAAATGAGTTGAAGGTCTTTATTTTTACCAATTTTTACCAGTCTTTTTCCAGAAGAAGGAAAATAAATGCTTTCTTAGTTTGGTTGGTTTATACTCTATGTGAAAAATTTTAAGTATATGTTTGTCTGCCTAGTAGCTGAGGAATATTTTGTTTTAGGTAGACATCAAGATTTTTCCTAGGCTATTCTTGTTTACAAAAAACATTGGCCACTGCATCAACTGTGATTTGCATCACCTGTTTGTAGAATTTCAGCTGTGCAAAGAGATATTTCCCCTTCATACCTGTGATTGTGTTAAATTCTGGTTAATTTTGTATATAAAGCTAATATATTAAGATTCGTGATGGGTATTTAAATATGCGTACTCTAAAATGAAAAAGAAAATAGAATTATAATGAATTTCTCACAAGGAATTTTGATTTCCAGTTTCCTAGTTATGATGAATGTGATAGATAGTAGTGTTCTAACTTTATAGAATCCAAAGACACATTTTACAACTGCCAAAAAATTAAAAAATGTGGTTTAGCCTTTTTTTTGGTAACTGTTGTTTTGTGGTTATCTTGGAAACCAGTTAAAAAAAGAAAGATATTTTCTCAGTTATGCATTCTACTCCGTTGAATTTAATCCACTTTAAAAAGAGGTTACAAAAGGCCAATTCTTATGCCTTTTAAAAAAGGACAACTAACCAGAAGGAGAAAACAACTAGACTACGAGAAAGGAGGTAATAAACCTGAATTGGCAGAGAGATGAACACTTTATTGATGATTTTTCTGTGTAAGACAGTGGCTGTGGGAGCCTATGTGGGACTCTGAAGGAGGAACATGGGTGGAAGGAGCAGAGATGAATTCACTTCTTAGAGCTGCCTTGGTTGGTACCTTCTGGTAAAACTTTTTTGACTCCTTATGAGAAGAAGCTTTTACCTTTTTTTTTTACCTTTTTTTTTTTTTTTAAAGAAACAATGCCTTCTATTTTTATTGTCTACCCTGCAGTAGGAGGAATGTATAGACAGATCCTCAGAACTGGTTTGTTTGTTTGTCCTCTAATAAGAAATAATCAATACTCAAACATTTGAGCTGCTAATTCATTAGACTGCAGTTTGATCTTCTTTCTTCACACAATCTGACGAAAAGAAGTGACTAATAAATTATGTTAATCCTGGAGAGACAGAAACTAATTTAGAATACAAGATGCATAGCTTTGCATTCATATGTTTTTACAATACTGTGAAGATTTGCTTTAATAGGTGAGGACTCCAACTCAGGAGAGTATCTCTGTTTCAAGATGGATGTTTGAGGACTTGCTTAAGTTTGAGAAAAGTGCTTAAGCACCTGGAGATTCAGTGGTGCTAAACAGATACCAAAGATAAAGCCCATGAGAAGGACATTTATGTCCTGGCTTTGCATGGCTTGACCATCACATGATGAGATTTGCCATTCCTGACACCAAAACTGTTAGCCACACTGCCTTGATTTTTGCAACAGTGTGGGGCATTTCAGCCAGAACATAGTTGGGGTATATATCTAACTATCAGTTAAAAATAGTCCTCATTGATAGGGAAATCCCTTTCTTTCAATCTTCGCAGTTTCATTTGAGATACAGGAATTAACACATAAACAGGTAAAATACATTTTTAAAAACCCTTAAAAAATAAGTTGCACTTAAAAAATAAGACACAAGATATATCTCTTTGATCACCTAACCTTTTTGCTAACTATAGATCCTTCTCTTCCAGGACTTGATAAAAAAATCTCAAAACTTCACCACTTCAAAATGAAGAGATTCCCCCTTTCCCACAGGTGTGAATGATATATGCACATGGACAAGAAACAAAGAAATTTCCTCTGGCTTGCAATTTTTTCACATATCCAAAGATATAATGATTTTAGTAACTGCCACCTTAACTGACAATAAAAGTAGGCGTTTTATATCTGTGTAAAAGGGATTTCCCTAAAGGGATCCACAATGTTCTTCTAGCCTCTAAAAGGCCCATGGTAATACTTTCCAGGCAACATATATTCACAGCCAGAAAAGCTCTGTTTGGTATTTTTATCTTTCTAAACCTACTGTATTTTGGCTGCTAATTATTTAGGGATCTTGGCTGTAAAGGCAGAGGCAGAAAAAAACTGTCTCTGTGAAATAATTTAACACTGTTGTAAACTCCAATAAGGTGTTGTTTTTTTTTTTTTTAATATGTACATATTGCTTACCCAGAATGTAGGATGCAGAGGTATAGTATAAACATTTTACTGATGCTCATCTTTAGGGCACTGGCTTATCATAGAGAAGTCAATTGTGTGTAACATGGCCAGTCATTTTTACATGGATAAATGAGTATTTGAGGCTGCATCATATATCCTGTGTATTTCAGAAAATATGTAGGGCCTTCTCTCAGTTGCTTTTATCCAAGCAATATTTTCTGCTAGTAAATATTAAAGAGGAGATATTCCTTCCTGTCCCTTGGCTTTCTTCAGCTAGTTTTCACTCACCAATTTTCATAGCCTCTTATGAGATCCTGTCAGTTTCTCCTTTCAAATCTGTTTGCCTTTCCTCATCAAGTTTCTTTCAATTCTTTTCCTTCCTCTTCAGAGCAGGGGTAGTAAAAGGCTGAGATCACAGCCTGCAGCATAAAACCCTGAGCTCCAGGCTGAAGGGCATTGAATTCTGGCAACTTACAGCTCTGTATGGCTTTCCAAAGCCATCAGGTCACATCTTAAACAAAATTTCAGTTCAGAGCCTATCATAAAGCATAAATTTAAAAATTCAGGAATTGCAAAACCATGTGAGAGCAAATAATTGTAAAAAAGACCTCATACATATATTAGGGTTGACCTCAAAATAACATTCACGAATTTTAATTTTTAATTTTGACTGAGATGAGAGTGAACTTTATCTTCTTTTCTCTATTGAAGAAGTGTTTGTGGGTTTTGAGGAAATACAATTGTTTGCCTTTTTTTTTTTTAGTGTTTGCCTCAATATTTAGGTGTCCAAATAGATACTGAAGTATTTTATTTAGAAAATTACTGTTGAAGCTCAACAGACACTGAGACCACAAGAAACCACTGCAATTTTCTAGCCTTTATGAGTTTGCATACATTAAATCAAATATGTTTTTACATCTATTTGGGGAGTGGAAGGCATCCTTCCATTTCAAGAAGGACCACATTGAAGTTCAATAATTTGCACACAAGGAGAGGATGCCCAAATATGGTTGCGCAGCATGACGCCCTCAGAGAAGCTGAATGCCTGGAGTGTTTGTCCTTGCACCCATCCCATGTGTGCCACCCCTCACCAGTCCCTTGGGATGCTGCGCAGGCTCAGGGCCAACCACCATCTTTTGGGATCTGCCAGGTGCTGGCAGTTCAGTAATGCTGTGGCACCAAAATGCTCTGCCCTGTGCAGAGCCCTGAGTGCCTCCTGAAGAGGGAGGGGGAGCATCTCTGTGACCCCAGTGGATGGGGGATATGCTGTGCAGGTTACTGTCTGCCTTTCCTGCCACCTCTCTGCCCATGTTGCTGGGACAGCTGGAACTCTCCTAGGGACAAGTGTGAGGGTACTGTAAGAACTGCAGGTGCAAAGATTTGACACATATTGTCTGTGTGGGGATGTGTTCCCAGTTCTCCTGTGACAGCTCTTTACCACTGTTGTCTTCTCCTTGAGATAGATCTTGTTTTCTTCTGTCTTCCCATTGGGACAGATTTTGGTCTCTGTCTCCTCATGCTTCTGTGCCCACACTGCTCATTGATGATATTTCTGGGTTCTACTCTTCTTCTTGGCCCTCTCTCTGCAGGGACTCTCTGCCTTCAATGGTATGAACAGCTCCTCTCAACTTAGTGATGTCAGCAAACTTAGTATACCTTTGAATCTCCTATCCAAGTCCTTCATGAAGACACTGAAGAGTGCTGGCCCTAAGACAGAGCCCTGCAGAACCACTTGGTGACTGGTCACCAGCCTGATGTGACCACATTCACTACAATCCTTTGCACCTGATCTGTGAGCCAGTTGCTCACCCATCACATGATGTGTTTATCCAGCTGTGTGCTGGACATTTTGTCCAGAAGAATACTAGTACTGGCTGGAAAAGTCGAGATAACATCCTTGCCAGTGCTGTGGTTCCTATAAATGAAAATTAGTATGAGTTTTCTGTGACACTGTGGGTAGATGTGTGTCTCCTATTGTGAATAGGAGTGTTTCAGCACAGACATGTAATGGATGTCTAGCTGTCTGTAACTCTGTCTCCATGTCTCTTGATTTCTCTCTTTCTCTGGTGGAGTGTAATTTCACCCCTCTACTTACACTGTTACAGTCTCAATTTTATGTCTGTTTTCTAAAAGTGCTTGAATTAGGCTATTTGACATTTCCTTGTGCTAATACGCTCTCATCTAGAGAGAATACTGTTTTGGAGGAGATATTGCTATTGTTGGGAATAGGAGAACAGAGCAAGGTTGACAGGCAAATATTGTAAATAGCAAGCAGATTTCTGCAGGGGAAGCTTTTATCTGGTGAAGGCACAAGTCATCCATGATGTCTGAGTAAAAAGGGTTATTATTATTAATGGTAATTATTTGTAACATGGCTATTGGTTATTATTTTATGTTGCTGTAGGCTCCATGGAAGATGCCACATGAAGATGCAGCTATCCAAGGCACTTGTAAGCTGCAGTGGGCTTGTTTGGGATTTACAGCATTGGACCTAATGCAAATACATCCAGGAAACCAAATTTCAGCCATCTCTTCTCAGAAATTAGGAACTTTAAGATAACTCCAGAGTTGTCCTAAAAGGAGATACACTGCAATAGCAGGGGAAAAAAAAGGATAGTGTGAAAACAGCAAATGATGCTGCAGGATTCTTTTCTAGCTGTGCTCCTTCCTCTCCCTTTTCTAGGTGATGTCATGTCCTGTGGAACATTCTGCTTTAAATTAGCTTGTGAAATCTGCAGAGGTAGGAAACCTTCCCAGTTTGTGCGTATCCCATCAGGGAGTGCCCTTCCTTCTAACACCCCCAAGCACAAAGCATCATTCAGACAGACTTTCCTCTGTGCAGGATTGTGTCCAATTCTGCAGGATACTTTTATTCAAAATTTTTTTAATTCCCAGGCAGGGGATTTTACTGATGAAAAAGTTTAATTATGAGGATGGATCACAATTAGCAGATGTGCAATACACTCAGAAGTCACAATTACTGTTGTGTATAGAATAGGAGTGGTATGTTTTTGTACAATTTTAATTATTTTGGAAACATTTATAACTGAGGTAATTTCTTTTGAGCTCCATCTCATGTTCCCGGAACAAAACAGAAAGCTGACTAGATGAAACCTTTGAGCACTGTTTTACCATGTGAGATCTAGGTAAAAAAAAACATGGAAATTTGTTGACTTACAGGAGTTTCTATTTATTTTATAGCAGGTCTGGAATTAGTTTGAAATTGCCATTGCTTTGGCAGGGAAAATAAACTTTAAATAGAAGCAAAGTCAATCACAGTTCAACATTTGCATTTTTACCATTGAATGTGTTTACCTGAATTATCATCTTCTAGCAGACATCTCTGCTTTGCTTTGATCTTGCTCTACCAAATGTATTTTACAAGAAACAGTCCTTAAAAACCCTCCAAACAAGTATAAAAATTTCTGTAAGGCTCATTGAGTAATATAAAGTGCAGGACTTTTAATTTTAATATGCTGTAGTGTAGAATTAAAAAATAATGAAGTGTTTTAAAGGATCCTTAGATTTTACTCCCCACTACAGCAGCAACAGATGTGTGGTGAATATGAAGGATGATGGCAAAATAGAATAGATTTCCTATGTAGCAGGAAGATTTATAGGTTGGGTAAGATACCAAGTGATAAACCAATTGTGCAGTTGAACTAATAGTAATAAAACATTCTGTGAAGTTTGTGAGCTGTTATTACAAATGTTTGCATATAATATGTTGTGTTTAGTTCACTGCTACCTCTTCAAATTGTGTTTATGAAAATCTCCAAAATACAGTCTTTGCTTCCTTGTTTGAATTGATTGAACCAGTTTTTTTCATTTATATATTTCCTGTGTTGTCTGTGTTGTCAGAAAACAAGGGAAAATCAGTTTCTCATGTGAAACACAAATGAGCCAGATAAAGAAGTTGCATTAGCAAAATGGAAGTGTGCAATCATCAACAAAACAAAGTTTGCAGTTAATTAATTAACTAATTTCCCGGTTTGGAATACTTGGCTCGTTTGAAGGGTCATTGTAACACTGATGGATAGTGTATGAGTACTTCAGAATTAACAGCTAATCCCCACACTTATTCCTCTTCTGTTATGAAACATTATAGGTTAGCATTAAACTAAAATAGGTACATGAAATTGTCCAACATGTACTCACAGTAACAAGTACATGTATGATTTTTGATATGCATTAGTAACAAAGATAGTCCAATTTTCCATCACAAATGCCACAAGAACACTTGACTGATGCTTTTGTGGAAGTTGCTATCTCTAGCTGGATTAAAGGCATTCAAGCACTCAGTTACTTTAGAGGAGGAGAGTTGTTTTTTTGATGCAATATGTCCACTAGAATCTGCAGCTAAATTACCAGGATCAGAGCCTGGACCAAAACTAGTAGGCAAACGACAATCCTTAAAGAATAAAACATTTAATCATATTGGAAAATGCAGAACTTCATAGATGGCTTTTATATTTGCAACCCATCAGATGTCAGCAAAGGGATACCAAGTGTGGGGATCATTTTGCAAAACATAGGCATAATTCTCAGCAATAATTCTTCCTGTGCAAAGGTAGGCATCTGAAATATGCCCTATGAATCACTCTCTGGAAGTGCCTGCTAATGACCAGGGCAGCCTGGAGTGATGGGCTTCTCCCTCACTGGGGATGTCTGGTGCTGCCAAGGCGCCTCTCTGGGGTGACCGGCTGTACCTGACTCCCTGACATGGCTGTGAAGTGTTCCAAAGTGGGATTCGTCCCCCTGAGCTCCAGCTTAAATCCAGAAGGCAGATCATCACACTCAGCAGGAACAAGACAAGACTCTCCAGACTGCAATTGTCTCTTCTGCCACTGTACCTGGGCAAATCACACTGGAAAGACATCCCTCCTCAAATGCTTCCTTAGAGCCACAGAAACCATTTTCATTACATTATGGAAGTGGATTTCTCTCGTTTACTGCAACCAAAAACATATCTTTCTGGGATTGTTTTATTTTTTCCTTGAATGATGGCATTCTGTGTGATTAGGATAACACATCTGCTCATAAAATGGGCCTTCAAGACTGCTGTGAAGAACTGAGGGTGTGGATATTTGTTCAAAGTGACTGACTTGCATCCATCTGACAGCTTACTAATGGGGCACAGCTGTTTTATGTGTTCGTGATTCCTTCAGTAACTCTCTACAAAGGAGTGGGAGATACAGCACATACAGCTAAAACACTTCCCACTCGTTTGTTTCCAGCAGTAAAAAAACCCCAAAATCTCAAATGATACCTTTCAAGATAAACCCTACAAATAGCAGTGAATACTCTGGTAAAGACTGAAGGTAGTTATATACATAGGCTCACGTGAAATTAGTGTTTTTATTTCCTACCGTCTTTTACATCATATTTTTGCAAAGGCCATGGAACACAACTTCAATTGCGTGAACATGTGCACTATCACTCAGACAATGATTTCCAAAGATAAACAAAGACATGATTCTGCTGGTTTTGCACAAATCAGATTTGAACATTGTTTCAGTCCTTAACTTTCAGAAGTAACTCTGAACCAGCTAGACAAAATTCTATTCTTCCCTAAGGAAAGGAAGTCATTAAGGGTAATTCCACACTGTTGAGCACAATCTAAGTACCTAGGTAAAGAGGAAATATTTTGTTAGTTTCTATGTAGCAATATAAATGATTGTAAACACAGCATTCTCTTCCATATGTGAGATACTTAAATAATGAGGTAATGAACTAGTTGTTTTTGTTTTGTGTTGTACGTGGAGTATTTGTAAAAAGATCAACAGCTTTGGAATTGAAGCTTTCTGGATAAATATAACAAAAGGTCATATGTCATATTTTTGATATGATTTTTCTTCACAGCAGGTTAAAATTGCTTTCCCACCATTTGGAAAGGAAGACTTGGGTGTTCTCTTGATTCAATCACCTGTCAAAGAATTAAATAAAAGATCAGGTGTTTTTGGACATCATTAAAATTGAGTGTTGAGAGGGGTGTTTCCTTCTTTGAGTTGCACAATTTATTTATTTCTCCATCTAATGTGTTTTTGAACATATTAAAGTGTACTAATATTGTCATTTGTTTAAAATAAGAATATTCAAATATTTTTTGATAAATTAATCCTTGATGGAGGAAAATGTTCCATAATATTTCAACAGATCCATACTTTTCCTAGTTCCTTCATAAACACTGAAAGTCTGAAGATGTGAGACAGCAACTGGTACATTTTAACACCTCCAATCATTTGTGTTGGTTAGTGTTTATGCCTATTAAAATCAAAATTGGTATTTTTACCTACAAACTTCTTTGCTCTCTTGTCTAAATATGGATGTGGCAATAGTTACATGCAAAGGAAAGCTGGTATTGCATGAATTGCATGCAGCTTTGCATATTATAGGAAACTGGAAATCCATCTCTGCCTGGATTTCTCTATATCTTTGCCAGAGCACAAGTGGTATTATCCTACTTTCTCAAGTTTTTTTTTCATCCAGTTATTTGCATATTCAGGTTATTTGCATCTTCCCAAGCTAACTAACAGCAATCGAGTAGTTGGCAAAAAAAATGTGTGCTCCTGTCATTTTAATTATCTTGAAGTGAGACATCCAATTTAAGCAAACTGTTAAGTTGGCTGTGTAGCACACAGGTGATACATGATCCCACCTCTTTGAATTTTGACTTCTGGGGGTGCCTCTCTCTAACTGATAATGCCTAACTCTTAGACAACCCAAATCAGTACAGATTTATCCCAGCATAAGAGTCTAAACTCCATTAACTGTGTCTGCAAATATGCAAATATGGAGATGTTACTCGAGCTCTGAAATGTAAAAAAAAAAGTGTATAACTTCCTTATTTCCAGGTCTAAAAACCTGAGTTTATATAACGTAAGACCACATGTAAATATATACACGTGCTTTTGCTGGCATTCATGCACTTCTGTATAAACTTATCATTTAGTAATACCTACATGTACACACACAGACAGATGTAGGGGGAGGTAATGAAAAATCTAACAGGTTTAAATGTTTTAAATGTCCGCCTTAAAACGATAAACATAGGACCCTGACCTCTGTTAACTATTACTGGAATTTCCTTCATTTTCCCTTCCAAAGTATGTAGTGTGTAGCTGAGTGGCTTATATCCACTTGACGGGTGACCAGGTAAACAATCCACTCAACTGGAGTGAATAATAAAAAATAACAAAAAAAATAATGATGAAAAGACGTTGTTTTGGGTTTTGCTTGCTTATTTCTGGTAAGGATATAGAATCAGTTATAAGACAATATGGTCCTTTGTGTATTTTTTTCCTTTTGTTTTACTGGGTGTTCAAGAAAATCCTAGGAGTGGAAAGTACCTCCAAACATCCTTTGTGAAAAACTTGAGCTCAGGCTGATGGCTACGTGTGGGTCTGACCCCCCAAATACGGCTTCACTTCAGCCCCTGCTCAGCAGGCTGGTGTTACATTACTGGCTTGCTGCTCATAGATTCTTCTTGTGGCATAATGGAGCTAAATATGGAATAATTTATTTCTTCATTGGGTTAATTAATCTGTGTTGTCCTCATTGGTGTCAAAGCCTGAGCTGGCATCTCTAAGTTTATTCAGGTTATCTCTGTTCTGCACCCACTCCCCTCACTCGCATGAGTTACTGGTCTCTTCTCCCATGGCTTCATCAGTGCTATACAAAGTGCAATCTGAGTGCAAAAACCTCTCATTCTGATTGCAAAGAAAGTGACATTTACTATACCTGGAGGTAACTGTCAAAGAGAAATTATTGTTTCAGTGCTAAATTGCAATTATAAATGCTGTTGATTTCCCCTACTTTCCATTTCTGCTTAAGGTTTTGGGAGAAGAGAGAGTTGGAAGATCATGCCTCATCAAATTCAAATTTTTCACAAGAGAGCACATGAAATCTAATGGTGTCAAAATCTCAAAGGAAGCCTCAGTTGGGTTAACTCTGCTACACAAAGGTATAAAGAAAGTATAGGAGCTGGCAGATGTCAGAGAAGTGCAATTTGACAAAACCGAGAGAATGAAGGACCAGAAAGAGAAAACTGATAAATAGTAAGAATACACTGGATAGGTGCATAGACAGTAGGTTCAGCACAGACTGATGGAGATTATTTCTCACAGTCTGTACTTTGCTATGGTACTTCATATTGAGTAGTATTGTGTAAGTTAAAAATACCTTTCAATTATGGAGAAAATTCATTGGGGAGGAAAAAAAAATCCCCCCCGGCTCTATTACACGCAAAGATGTAACCTTTTGTTCAGGCTGTTCCTCAACCACAAGATGCTGACAAACAATTAGTACACATTTGCCCATTTCTTATGCTATTTCCTATATACTGCTATTGACCTTGGTTGGAGATAGGATAAAAGGCCAGATAGACTTTGGATATGACACATAAGAAGCTCTTGTCATGTTCTTAAGGCACAAAGTGTGTTCAGAAGTCACCAGGGACACCATATGTCTGGAAAGTCTTCTGTAAGTACAGTAGTAGTGAGGCAGAAAACAAAGGGACAGTTTGATTCACGGCTCAGGGAGTAAAACCATACCTTAATGATGCTCCAGTAGAAGAGTTTAGTTTATTTTTCAGTCATTAGTTGGCTGAAAGCAGTTGTCATGGTTATTCTAGCTACTGTGGGAAAAGAGCAGGTTAGGGAATATTTGAGTTAATTTACCTCTTGTATGAAAACAGTCTGAGAAGGCTGGAGTTGTTCAGCCTGGAGAAGAGAAGGCTTTGGTGAGACCATAGAGCCCTGCTACAAGAGAGCTGGAGAGGGACTTCTGACAAGGGTGTGGAGTGATAGGACAAGAGGGAATGGAATCAAATTGATTTAGATTAGATATTGGGAAGAAATTATTTACTGTCTTAACTGTTAGGGTGGTGAGGCACTTGTGCAGATTGCCCAGAGAAGCTATGGATGTCCCATTTCTGGGAGTGTTCAAGGCCAGGTTGGACGGGGCTTTGAGCAACCTCGTCTAGTTGAACGTGTCTCTGCCCACAGCATGGAGGTAGTAAGTAGATGATTTAGGTTCCTTCTGACCCAAACCATTCCATGACTCTAATTGTTTTTAAGTCATCAAGGTTGATGAATTTCACCTTTGAGATAGTAGGCAGCTGGCTGAAACAATTTATCTGTGATCTTGGAGGAGTCAAGGAGGACAGGCATTTTTGACTTCTATCCAGTTCAGATATCAACATTTGCCATTTCTTGTTAACAAAACCTTTAAAGTAGAGCAGATGCTGTGATCTCACTGCAGGATCCAGCAGGTGACAAAACTGGGTTGCACAGAGAGAATTTAAGCTTTCAAAACCCAAACAGAAATGTGAGGGGAGGGGAAGTGGACGTCACAGAGGCTGCTTTTTTTTAATAGTCCTTTTTAAAGTTTGTTCATGTTTCTGCTTTCTTCCCTCTAATGAATTTGCCTCCCTCCATTACTCATCCTTCTGACTTTTTGTGTTTAGTTCAATGTATAGCATCCATGCAGCACCATGAGAGATGTAGAAAAAAGTTTATATTTTTTTATCAGTGGTGACAAATGTAGAAGAATGTCAAGAAACAATTAAAGGATTGTATAAAACTGAGAATAACACAACAACAATAATAGAAAGGACTAGCATTTGTTTTTTATTTAAGATATCTGATTGACACCAATTAATGGTAAAAAGATTGACATAAAATCAAACTCTTTCCAGCAGCATAGTCAATTCCAATGTGATTAGATATCTGTGATTTCTTGCTCTTTCAATAATAATTGGGCCAAAGATTGAATTCTGTACATTGTATGCTGCGATTTAGGAGCTGAAATGAACATTGAACAGTGTTAGGCACTGAGTCTATGCATTGACATGCAAAGCCACTCAGACAGCCTGCTTCTTTTTAAAAAAACCAATATTGACAGTTGGAGTATTAGCATATTGGCACTTTATAAGTAAACTATTCTACAGTTGCTGTCAGCAGGCAAAAATGTAAAGATCCAGCTGATGTGAGACATGGTTAAACTGCAGCTCTGTGCTGTTTAAACAAAACTTTTTCATCAATCTTAAGACTGGCTGCAGTTGTTTTAATATTAATAAGCAGATTCAAGTCTTATGTTCTTAATGTTTAGGCTGAAGAAAGCGCCGTTTTTCTGAGCATTTTGCTATGCAAATTGCATAGGAGCATTTTCATGATATTAGGTAATTCAGTATTAGATTTATTTGCAATTCCAAGTGGAATGGTGACGTTTGAGCTGAATGCAATTCTGAAAATCAGCACTAATGCTCTGCTGGGTTTATAGTTTCCTACATACTCTAAGCAATCAAACAGTTCTGCAAATGTACTCTTTAACAAGTACATCCAGAATGCCACTTCATTAAACATCTTCTTGGTGTTTGTTACATTTCCCACTTCAAATTGCTACACTTAGTTGTGAAATGACCTCTTTGTAGCAGTGAAAATTTATTAACTCTTCAACTCAATGTCACACAGATGAAAATAAAAGTCAAAAGGGAAATACAAAAATGCATGGTTTTTTTTCTTTGCACATTTTTGGATATTGGTGGCACTGCCTTCATCCTCCTAGGGTGACAATTAGTGTTGTAGATCCATTTCTCTTCTGGCTTTCTGTTAAGTAACATGGGACTAATTTTGCCCTCAAATACTGTATGCATACACTTAAGGCCCAAATTTTGTGCTTTTTGCTGTTTTACTTTCTATTGTGCAATATCCATTACAAATCTGAAGCCAGATTAACTATCCCATGAATTATTCCCAAGCAAGAATGTTTGAATGAGTTCCCATGTAAGGTGCTCTGAAGAGACTTGATGTATTAGAGTAACAATTCAGTTCTTGTTCTTCTCACTTCTAAAGTGGAAGCAAGACTCAGCAGCCCTTTAGCCAGCACAGTTGATTCCTTGCTCAGAACTGTGTTCCCATTAGCTCAAATGTTTAGAGGTTAGAGAAAAGACTTGTAGTTAATGGGGAGTAGGATGGTTGTCCATGAGCAGATTTTCCTCTTTTCCAGACGGTTACCTGCAGTTTGTCTGATATCAACACTCCATTGTATGGAAATGTAGCTGGACCTGCAGCTAAATGCACCTTGCCCAGTGCACCAACAGTTAGTCCCACTCTATTAATTTAGGGGAAGAAAGCAAAGCTATCATGATGATATCCACTGGAAGTCTAAGCTGCTGCACTCCTGTCTGACGGTCACTGAGCGGAGTTTATCTCTGCCCTATCTGTAAAGAAGCAATGCCTTAAGTACCTTGTTCCCACTATTGCCCCTATGCAGGTTTAAGTACTCTCTCCAGAACAGTTCGGAACACTGAAATAAATCCACAGCTCTCAAAGCCATTTATTCTATAACAGCGATGAATGTGTTATGGTCATATATTGTGTGGCCCAAACGTTTAAAAAAATTTTATTTAAAATTAAGTACTGTGTGCTATTTTAATTCTACTATCACTATAGGATGGTGCTGCACAGATCTTTAGACTTTAGCCATCACCATAATACCCAGATTAAAATGATCAAGATCAAAAAGAGAAGCCTCTTTGTCAGCTTAACTTTCTGAAAGGTCTAGAAATGGCAATTTAAAATAGTTGAAATATTTTATTAAAAGTCCAACCAAAGAGATACATTTAAGCAACATGAACTCTTCATTTTAAAAAGAGATATATATTAATTATATCAAATGTTGAGTTGTACTGGTGGAAAAAGTGTTCTGAACAGATAGGAGAACATGGCATGAAAAATAATCAGGCACTGTTACACACACAGAGAGAACTAATCTCAGCACTCCATTTTATAATCTTTGTTTCAAGTAATATCAACAAAGATTTTGTCTGCAAAGGATCTACAGGATTTCTAAAAGACTAAATTCTATTTTTATAAGCTGAATGCAAAATAGCAATAAAAGTACAAGCAAAATGAAATTTTAAGATTTTTTCACTGAATTTTATCTTCTCTAATATATTGCTAAGAATAAGAAAAAAGGAGTAAATCTTTTGAGAAAGCAATAATTTGATAGCCAAGATGAAGATAGTTCTCTAAGAAATTTTTAAAGAATTAAATACACATAACCACATTTCATAGAAACAAACTGTTTTTTAGGTTTAGGATATAATTTATAAATATTACAAAATAGAAAAGTCATGTTATGGGTACTGATCATAGCTTTTCCCCATTGCTTTCCATTGCAAAATTATGACTGACTATAAATTGGCCTGTTTCTGAAATTTATATACTTAGAATGAAAAAATGTCATTAACTTATTTGTCTACTGTAGTCCATGGTGGCAAAAGCAAGTACAAAAGTGAGTAGAAATTTAAAAGAAAATCTGCATTTCCAGTATATGGTGCAATAAGGAAATAATGAAAGGGACCAGATAAAAGTTTCTGAGAGTCAGATTTTGGTGGTGCCTCCTCTCAAAGATTGTTCTTATCCCATGTGCTGTCCAAAAGCAGAACTGCCCCTGTCCCCAAAGCAGTGCAAACTGCACATCTCACTATATAGTTTTCCCACAATTACTGTTTTCAGAATATTCCACGATGCAGAAAAAGACAGTTTTCTTTTTGTTGCTAACATATGTTGTTTCCAAAGCACTCAGAATTGTAGATTCCCAAGAATCAGTAATTCATCTTAAATGCTTTTATGGAATGCAGCTAAAAAACATCATCTGCAAAACAAAACAAAACAAACAAACATAAAAACAAGTTAGCATTAACTCTTCATTACAAAACAAATAATATAAACTACTCCTCTCCACAGAAGTCAAACAAAATAATCCATGACGTAAGTGTTACCTTTCTGAACTCACTTTCCACTTCGGATACCAGGAGAAGCAAAAGAAAGAGGATTAGTTCTAAGATGTGGAAAACATTATCTAATGGTTGTGACAATCCCATTTTTTCGTATGTTCTCACTTATATAGATACTTTAAAAAAAGATGTACAAAATAGGGTGGAAGTGAACTACGTTTTCATTCCTTTTTTTTTTTTTTTTTTTTTGTAAGAGCAAAAAGAAAAAGAGGAGAATCCAGAATGGCAAACTTTGACCCTGGTGCCATCCACTGAATTCTCCACTTAATTTTTTATTCAGAAATTAATTTAATTGAAATATATTTCTGAATGGGAAGTGTCTACATGAAATTATGTAGTAGCTTTTGCAGAATTAATGGCCTCTTTCATTGCAATTGTGGAACATCATGCAATTCTCAGCACAGATCAAGTACATCAATTTGGGCTTTCTTAGCAGCTCTGTAGCAGGAGGTAGCCAGTGGTCAGACCTGCAGGCGGCACAACTCATAGACCTAGCAGAATGTTTCTCTCTCAGGCTGCTCCATGGAGCAGGGATACCTCAGTATTCTTGGAACCTTCTTAATGATGTATCTGACACAGCCTGCTTAAAGTTCGAAGGCATAATTATGGTCCTCTTCAAATCCAGTTAAAACTGAGTTCTTCTTGGAACTGCTCTGAGACTATTCCATCTTCCTGACATGGGGGCCAGTCTTTACTGGCTACTCACCATTGTACATCACATCCATCAATCCCTCAGGAAAAGGAGGCAAGAAGAGCTTCCCTCTAATCCAGAGAGTGAAAGTGAAACCTGTTTTCTCTTGATCTTCCATTCTTTCACACCATGTTGATAGTCCTGTGATTTACTTTTTCTAAATTCCTTTTAGGATCTGGAAGTTCTCCAGTAGCAGGGTTTTAGTGGAAAATGTTCTCTCTGCCCACCTTACACAGCTGTGGTGCAGGTTTATACCATCTTTAATATTTTGGGTATTTTTGTCTTAGGCGGGAAAGAAAATAAAATCCACAGCCCCAAAACTGCATGACTTTTTGAGTAGCTTAGGCTCCAGTGAACCATAGAGAATAGGTAGGGTGGTGTAGGATTTGTCTTGGAATTGTCCAGATGGTCTCAGTTAGACAGCAGAATGTATTTCTTCTTTATAGGCTGTCCCACCACACTTCTAGTAAAGAGCTTGAAAACAGGATTGACCCAAAACTTTTTAAGTTTATCTTGATTCCAGGAGCCACAACCTTTTTGTGATTCTCTTCTGAAATAAGAAATCAGCATAGTTGGGTATCTGAAAATGTCAGTGGCCCAGCCTAGGCTCCTTGCTCATTACAGAACATAAAACCAGCTAAGGCCTTATTGGTTTTGAGTTTAATTCTATGGCAAACTGACAACAATTTTCACTTTCTAATACCTGTCTCCTGTAAAGTAACAGTTCTCATCCTTACACAGTGTATACTTACTTGCAAACATCATTTATACCAGGCTATGGAAAGTAAGCAGTTTTTAGAATGCCATTACAGATTGTATTTAAATTTATATATTACACAAAGAGTAGTTATGTTCATGTAAAGCAATGATGATGATGATGATGGTGAAAAGATCAAGCAGCAGATATGTGAACATAAATGCTTGCTCCTTTATTTTTAAACATCAGATGAGCTAAATGGAAGTTCTAGTATCTTTTGGGGATCATTTTGTTAACTCAATATAAATAATTCTTTATGTTTTATTGTCCATTTGGAGATACAGTATATCACAGTCAGATGTTCTTCACAGTGCTGATATTATAACAGCACTGATATCGTCACTTTATTGGTAACTAATTAAGAAACACATTAGGTAAGATGTCTTTAAAATGCAAAAGCAAGAGAATGATTAAAAGTTAGTGGGTCTCATCAAGCCTTGTAGGTACTTACCTTGTGATACAGGTGGTGACAGACTTTTTAGTAGGCCCTGTAGTGACAGCATGGGGGAAATGGTTTTAAGCTACAAAAGGATGGGTTGCAGACTAGACAAAAGGAAGACTTTTTTTTTATGATGAGGGTGGTGAGGCCCTGGCATAGGTTGCCTGGAGAGGTGGTGAGTGACTTATCCCTGAAAACATTCAAGATTAGGTTTGAGCAACCTGATCAAATGTCAAATGTCCCAGGTCATTGCAGGGTAGTTGGACTACCTCCAGCTAGGTAGTTGGACTACTAAAGGTAGATGACCTTTAAAGGTCCAAACCATTCTATGATCTGCAGCCTCTTGGGCTTTCTCACCTTTGCCCATCTCATGAAATCTTCAAGAAGATATAGGTTGGACTGGATGTGGCACTCTACAGTGCATGGACATGATGCAAAAGCCAGCAGAGGAGTCAGAGGTACCTCCTATCTGTTCTTTGCTGTATTCTCTTCGGTAATTCAATGGGAGCATAGTAAACGCAGGCTTACGTCACACCTTTACCTTCCTGAGCTTTATCCCTTCCTGCAGCCACTTGGGACATGCCCTAACCCTGATGCCCCAGGGTGTGAGACCCTCTCAAGCCCACAGCATTTGTCCTCTGTATAAAGTACTTCAGATTTTCTGAGCTGGGAAGGGAGAGGCTGCAAGTTGGGCAGTAGATGAAGAAGGAGGAAGGGCTCAACAGTGAAATGTGTGTCAGAAGTGAGGTCAAATCTCAGCTGCTGTGATTCCTTCACATAAAACACCCAAATGAGAGAAGAGGAGGGAAGAGGTAGGGCGCCACCAGGGCCTTTCTATATGTGATGTAGGAAGAAAATTCACATTATTTGGCACCAGCTGTGCTAGGCATAGCCCAAAGTCAAGCTTTGCGTGCTGAGACTCAAAAACACTTTGGAGGTGGGGATTGATAGGATGGCTGCATCACAGTATGTCCGAGTAAGAGATGGTACCTGTTGCTTTAATAAAAAAGCACAGAGGAAATTGTAGAAAACAGCAGGAACAGGCTCTTGAACAGGGTCAGTAGGTCTTCTACCATAAACCTTCCTCAACAGTTTGGCTCCATGACGTGGAGGAAAAGCAGTGTTTCAGTCCAGGCTGTGATGAATAGGAGTTACAATGGTTATAATACATTATAAAATCATTTGTAATTTATAAGAAGAAGAAGAAATGATCAAGGATTCATTCCACTAACCTCAAACAATTTATTGATATTAAATCATAATAAGTCCCTGTTATTTTCTTTTATTTGGCATTTTCTTCTGGATGTTGATTCTGCTCTGCTTTGGCCTCCTGCCAAATGTACATCAAGTCAGTTCCTAACGCCATCTCCCCTATAAAATATGAAGTGAAATAATTATATTTCAGAGCAGTGTATAGAAAAAAATATGGGCAGGTGTAGGGTAAACCCATAGCTTTAAACAGATATATCACATGAACTGTTTGATTAGACCACATCTAAATAATAGGTTCATCTGTACGATTCACACACATGGGACATAAAGATAGCTCAGGGACCTCAGTAACCTGTTTGTTGTGAGTCTGAGAGACAAATTCTTATACATCTGCTTAGCCTAATATTTATTTTCAGACTAATGCAAATAACGTCTTCATGTCATGTAACTATTGTCAGAGAGAGGTAAATCCAGAAAAACTCCACTGAACTTAGACCTAGTCACAGCTGTAAGAACAGGAGCAAGCTTGCATATTTAGGTATATATTGCATTCAGGATTAAGCTATAAAATTCCCAGAGTGGTTACATTTTTTATTTAAGATTTTTTAAAAGCCTTTTGGTTCATTATAATCTCTAATTAGTGTCTGGAGAAAGAGTCACACACTCTTCTCTAAGAAAAATTCTTTTTGATTTAGTAAGAAAAATAAGATATTTTGGCAAAAGGTTCTTACAGGAGTAAAATACAACCAAGAAAAATGCATTTCACTATGCTTCATGTTCAGCACGAAGACCCATTCCACAGGAAACTCTCACTAAAACAATCCATATATCAGCTTTAGTAAAACACAATTCATTGGTTTTAAGTTACGCACAAGAGAAGGAAAAGAGTAAAAGAATAAAACAGATTAAAAGGGATAAAGAAAGAAAGAAGAATGAGAGAAGGAGAGACAAAAAAGATAAAAGAAAGGTTACTGACAAGATTCGATGATTCACATGGTGCCAGCTGGAGAGGGAGAAGAGGGAGACTGCATGGAGTCTTGTGTATTTATAGAGTTCAGTTTTCCCTCCCAGGCAGGATATCACACAGCATGTACAGGATGGACAAAGGATTAGACCCAGCCAACATGGGTTTAGGAGGGGCAGGTCCTGTCTGACCAACCTGATCTCCTTTTATGATCAGGTGACCCGCCTGGTGGATGAGGGGAAGGCTGTGGATGTGGTCTATCTGGACTTCAGCAAAGTCTTTGACACCGTCTCCCATAGCATTCTTCTGAAAAAGCTGGCAGCCCATGGCTTGGACAAGGCTGGGTTAAGAACTGGCTGATGGCTGGGCCCAGAGAGTGCTGGTGAATAGTGCTGCATCCAGTTGGTGGCTGGTCACCAGTAGTGTCCCCCGGGGATTGATCAGTTTTGGATCCAGTTCTGTTTAATATCTTTATTGATTATTTAGATGAGAGTACCATTAGCAAATTTGCAGATGACACCAAGTTGGGGGCTGTGTTGGTCTGCTAGAAGGCAGGAGGGCTCTGCAGAGGGACCTGGACAGACTGGAGAGTTGGGCTGATTCCAATGGGATGAGGTTCAACAAGGCCAAGTGCCGGGTCCTGCACTTTGGCCACAACAACCCCCTGCAGCGCTACAGGCTGGGGAACAGAGTGGCTGGAGAGCAGCCAGGCAGAAAGGGACCTGGGAGTTTGGATTGACAAGAAGCTGAACATGAACCAGCAGTGTGCCCAGGTGGCCAAGAAGGCCACCTGGCCTGGATCAGGAACAATGTGGGCAACAGGACCAGGGAAGCGATTCTTCCCCTATACTAAGCGGTGGTGAGGCCACATCTGGAGTGCTGTGTCCAGCTCTGGCCCCTCAGTTCAGGAAGGATATTGAGGTGCTGGAGCAGGTCCAGAGAAGAGCAACGAGGCTGGTGAAGGACTCGAGCACAAGTCCTATGAGGAGAGGCTGAGGGAGCTGGGGTTGTTTATCCTGGAGAAGAGGAGGCTCAGGCGAGACCTCATCACTCTCTACAACTCCCTGAAAGGAGGTTGTAGCCAGGTGGGGGTTGGTCTCTTCTCCCAGACAACTGTGAGTAAGACATGGGCATGGTCCTAAGCTCTGCCAGGGGAAGTTCAGATTAGATATTAGGAAGAAATTCTTTACAGAGAGGGTAATCAGGCATTGGAATGGACTGCCCAGGGAAGTGGTGGATTCTCCATCCCTGGAGGTTTTTAAGATGAAACTGGATGTGGCACTTAGTGCCATGGTCTAGTAACCACAGTGGTCTTGGATCAAGGGCTGGACTTGATGATCTCAGAGATCTTTTCCAACCCTTTTTATTCTACGATTCTATATCCAGTTAGTGCTTTCCAGGCCAGAGTGAGTTGTGCTGTAGCCAGTCTCAGGCTTCAAGGGCATAGTGTGGGTGGGTTACCAGGCTGCTCTGCCTTGACCAACAGTCTGGCGGCAGGGCCTGCAGCTCTGCCTGTGCTCTGTGTGGGCAGCAGGCCTTGCCCTCCAGCTCTGCCCTGTGCCCCAAGCACAGGCCTTGTGTGCAGGTTTTGCCATGTTCCTGCAGGTCCAGGCCCAGCCCTTCCTCACATGCACACACACACTCACGGTGAGGTGGTTTCAACCCATATCAACAATTCAGTGAGATTCGGATCCAGGATCTCACAGTATACCAATATCATTAACTATTTCGCTGAGTTTCTTCTATGGGCAATGTTGGGTCTCACAGTCCCCAGGTGTTTTATTGACTCTTTGGAAGTTAATCAATGAGTTGGATGTATTCTGCAAGCTTTATAATTCACTGTATTTTAGACTTACTATTGTAAAATAGTATTACATGCTAATATTAAGAATACATTCAGAAGATATGCAAATAAAGCATTTAGAGCTTTAGAGTTGGCTTATTGGTGAAAGTACTACTAATTAAACCAATTAAGAACACATGCAATCTCATAAAAGGGCCAAGTCAACTTAATTTTTTTAATGAGTAAATAGGTCACATCATTCAGCAATATCAATACTAATTGATTAATATGTTCTACAAATGCACAGGAAATGGCAGAAGGCAGGAATCTGATAATTTTAAAATGAGACTGGTGAAAAATGGTCTTAGCTGAGTTGGTTTTAGCTTCCTAATTTTAAGCAACTAAATTAAAACATTTTATCCTACCACCTGTAAGTAATATAATTAATATGTGCAAATTAATTAAAATCTCCTATATCCTAATTGACTGAGTCCCATCCTTATCCTTTTACACTGAAAACTTCTGTAATACCACCAGACACATTAAAAACATAGCAAAGCACCTTGAAATATTTTGTATATCTGTTCCTATAAAATGTAACCTTAGTATAACAAAAATAGCTGTTAAAAAAAAAAATTAGTTACAAATTTAAAAATTGCTTTCTTGATGAAATTCTGTGTATAACATGATCAAAAAGAGAATACAAACAGAGCAGAAATTTTGGAAAATGTTACAAGAAAAAACTGTTGACTCCCTCAAAGGCAGGGAGGCCCTGCAGAGAGACCTTGACAAATTAGAGGACTGCTGAATCACCAACCATATGAATTTCAACAAAGGCAGGTGCTGGATTCTACACCTGGGATGGGGCAACCTCAAATGTACATATGGACTGGGAAATTAGAAGCTGGAAAGCAGTGCCATGGAAAGGACCTGGGGTCCTGGCCAATGGCCAGTTGAATATGAGTCAGCAGTGCCCTGGAAGCCAGGAGGGCCAACTGTGTCCTGGAGGGCATCAGGCACAGCATTGCCAGCTGGGCAAGGGAGGGGATTGTCCTGCTCTGCTCTGCGCTGGAGTGGCCAGTTTGCACTGCTGTTTGCAGTTTTGGGCACCACAATATAAGAATGCCATTAAGCTATTACAGAGCATCCAAAGGAGGGCCATAAAGATGGTAAACGGACTGAAGGGGAAGCTGTATAAGCAGTGGTTGAGATCATTTGGTCTGTTCAGCCTGGAGAAGAAGAGACTGAGGGGAGATCTCATTGTGGTCTTGAGTTTCCTCATCAGGAGAATATGAGAGGCAGGTACTGATCTCTTCTCTCTGATGACCAGTGACAGGACTCAAGGAAATGGCATGAAGCTGAGTCAGGGGAGGTTTAGGTTGGATATTAGGAAAAGGTTTTTCACCCAGGGGGTGGTTGGGCACTGGAACAGGCTCCCCAGGGAAGTGATCACAACACCAAGCCTGATAGAGTTCAAGAAGTGTTTGGACAACACTCTCAGGCACATGGTGTGATTCCTGGGATGTCCTGTTCAGGGCCAGGAGCTGGACTTTTGATGAACTTTGTGGGTTTCTTCGAACTCAGCATGTTCAATGATTTTATTACTTTTGTCTGTGAAACACCCTGGTGACTGGTATCCTGAGGGAACAAGCAGTAAAAATATTTTGATGAGAACTCTAGGCCATGCTACAGGTTTTCCATAATTATTATTTTCTGAACTTTGTTCAAATCACTAATCAAAAATTAAGGTTTATCACCCAATTCTCTATCTTTGTCGCTCTGTCTGCCCTTCCTCACTTTTAGACAATACAAAGAAAAAATTTACAGTATTCTATGTACAGAAGGGCTGAATATTTTCCTATTCCTGCATTTGGATTATAGTTCCTAAAGCTACTCTATCCTTCTGTGTGCCTACACGCGGAAATAAGTTACAAATAGGGATGTCTTCTTACTTACTTTTTCTTAAAATATGTTTAATTTTCAAGTATTTTTGAGACGTCTAGTTTAAATTCTAGTTGGTGACTTATTTCACCCCGTCTTAATTTGCTGCCTGCTTTCTGGTGGGTTTACTGCCTGTATTTTAATCTACTGTTTCATAAAAATATTTACAAACTATCATTTACTATCATTGTGCAACTACACTAAAGATATCTGACTTCAGCCTGTGGAAATATAGCTGATAAAATCACCAATTCTTGCAGCTGAACTTGCTAATAAATTAAGTATTTTTAGAAAAAAAATCACTGAAAATATACCTGCAGCATGTGCCAAAAAGTTCTGGGTAATTAATTTATGATATGACAGATTTTGAAATATCTCAGCTCAGCTATAGGAAAGAAACAATTTCCCCAAATGTTAATCATGGAGTCATGGAATGGTTTGGGTTGGAAGTGGTACAGAAAATCATCTGGCTCCAACCCTCCCGCCATGAGTGGGGACACTTTCCACTAGACCGGGTTGCTCAGAGCACTGTCCAACCTGGCCTTGAACTTCAGGTGCACTGCACACTCTGTACCAACTAAGAAAAGGTACACAGATGCCTATTAAAGTGAAAATAAAACTAGGAAAGCTGATATCACCATAGCTACTTTTTGTAAAGCTGCTGCTGGTTTTGTTAACAAGCTCTGTGTTGTTCATCTGTCTTCTTTATAACCTGAAAAATAATCTTAAAATTTTGTTTAACCAGAATCCAAAACCATATGCACTCAAGAGACAGGTTTTCTCAGCTTGGATTTAAAAATATCTAATTTTTCTATTACCCTTGGAAGGAAACCCTCCAAGGGTTGATGATCACCATGGCCAACCTATTTTTGGCCATTCCTGAATGTTTTAAAGGATCTCTGCATGCAGAGCCAGGAAAACCATGACGCATGTGCTCAGAGGATTAATCAGCATTTTACACAGTTCGAACAAACTCCAGTAGGGGACCTTACTAACATGTCAAGTGAGACAAATTGCTATGGTCTCCAGCAGGCTGTAATATTCCTTACCTGTCTCTAAGTGGCAAGTAGGTATAGTGTTATTTGTCGTTGTCGGGACAGGCACCACACTGGGAATTCACGCAGAAAAGCCTTTATTTCATACAAACATGGCCAATTTATAGTCTTTTTCTAGCCAGCGTGTTTCATTACTATTGGTGTCTCTACTACATAAACATGTCAAGATTGGCTGCTCTGTAGCTTCTGCAAACTCAGGGTGACTCAGCAAACAGTTTGGGCTCTCTGGCTATCACAGCTGCCCCACAGCTCTATCCTCCCTGTCCACCCTCTTATCTTCAATACTTATATTCTTTCACAACTTTGCAGCTGCAATGGCTCAAATTCAGGGCCCAAGCTGCCCACAGCTCAATTGTCTCCCACTTATTCCCTGCAGTCCCCCTCCCCCGAAAGGCACACTATTCTCTAAAACTGTAAAAATTGAATAAATCTCTCTGAGTCTCTTCCATCTGTCTGAATTCTGGTCAGTCAGCATAAAGGAGGGAAATATCCCCATAGTATTACCAGGTTGCTCTTAAACTGAGTGGGTTGGGTCATCAGAAATGAATGATTAATGAAACTACCTGCCTTAGAAATTTATGCTATTGTATAAATACTTACGTGCTAGTACGAGGGTGAGCAACACTGTCCAAAGGGGATCAATCCCATTTTTATCTCCTTGTGTAATGGGGATTGTAGAGCTCTCTCCTTTGGCCAGGTCTTTATTTTTTATTTTTCCTTTTTTTTGGGGGGGGGGAGTTTTCTCTGACATTTCTGTACAACAGCTTCTTAGAATTATTTTGAAGATGGCAGAACAGTGATGGTCTACAAAGTCTGACCTGAAAAAAGAAAGAATATTGTAAAGAGGAGTCTCTGCACTAGACGGATAGAAGTTTGGCATGAACATCAAAGATAGAATCCTGAAAAATATTGGTTTTTTCTAATAAAAAAGATGTAACACTGTAAAGTTAGCCTGAAAATAGATTTATTCAGTCTTCCACTCCTTTTTGTGCTGAAAATTCAAATTATTTTCACTTATATGGGTGCCATTATCACAAGGCTCTTTCTGACCTTGCAGACTGAGTAAATGCTAACTCAAACAGCAAAAAGAACAATTTTATCCCCTCCCTACCCTCCAAATTCACAGCTTCATTTATGTGTGTACGTAGGCATACAACTTATTTATGTGTGTACATAGGCATACAGATGAACAAGAGGTGTGTAAGAAATCCCGTCACCCTAAAGTATGAGGATCAAAATCACCCAACAGAAGACCAAAACTTGTGTGTTTCTTCCATCTGAGGAGCAATACTTCCCAAAACAGCTATTTAACAAAGCCACTTTGTTCATACAGATATGTTTTGTTTATGCAGAGATGTTCAGTTACAATGTGTACAGTATGGGATAGAAAATAGGAAAAAAACACATTATATTTATTGCCTTTTTTTTGAAAAAAAAAAGACCCCATACCTATTTTATTTTGCTGTTATTCTGAAAAGCCAGCTAGTGGATATTGGGGTGTTTTCTGTATAATTCCCAGAGCTGCCACACCTAGAACCCATTTTTTTAATATACAGTGGTGGGCTGGTCTCAGCTAAGGGTTACTAATTTTTTCAGGACCTCACCTCTAATTTTAGTGAATCAACTGACAGATGCGTGTAACACTCTTAACATTAAACCAGAAACTTTCTTTATCCTGTAATCAGAATATAGGTAATGTATTAGTCTTATACTTTAGATATTAGCCTAAATACTAGTGTTTCTGGAAAACACAATATGTTTGGAGGACACCTGATACATTAAATCAAAATCTTTTGTCATTTAAATCTATGAATACTGAGAGACCTCTGCTAGAATTTGGCCATGTTAGAGGAAGATAAATTTTCTTCTGGAGCCTTCTCACTCCATTGCTAAATTCTTCCTTTATTGCATAGGTTTTCTAGCATAGAATTAATTTGATTTAACTTTTCAAGGTGCTTTTCTAAACCTTAAAAGTGCACAACCTTTCTCAAGGCAAAGGTAATGCAATCAAGCGCAATAGTAAGAAAACCTGTGGCTTATAAAGAATTCATTTTACGTCTAAATTCCACCACATACACATAATTTGCATCTCCATCATATCAGTCTAACATATCAATGGTACAGCAAACACAAATGCACTGAGGGAATGCATGGATTTATAAATACAAAAAGGCAATTACATTACTAATCCACTGGATCATATAACATTCCTAATCAAAGCATTTGACATGAGAACAAAAAATATAAAAGAACCTGTAACACCTTACAAGAAAAGATAAAAATTACAGTATGATCCAATAATACCCTCTAAAACAGATATTCTTAAAAATCCAGGCTTGATGCTGACAAACTCCATGATGAACTGCAAAGTTTTCTCTTTCCTTGTAAGTTCACCATTCAGCACTATTTACAATCAATGGAGGAAACTAATGAAAACATTGAAATAGCACAGATATATTACCATGAACAAATATCATAAACTCTATGTTTTATCTTTCAAAAAGCTTCTGCTCTTTAATAAGATTTAGCTCCTTACTTTTAATCTCATATTGCAGGAGCAAGAAAAGACCCGGTTCTGCTCTTGCATGTTGAAGTGTTGTCATGGATACACAAGCGTGGTCCATCACTTCCACCAGTAAATAAACAAGATTCTCAGAGTGCTTGACAGGATTTACTAGCTCTGTCACATTGTTAGCTGCACAGGGCTGCACATAAGCAAATGGCTTGTAGATTTAGAATAATATCCAGGGCAGCATGGGGCATACACACGATATCACAGAATCACAGAATATTTAGAGTTGGAGGGGACATATTTTCCTTTAGAAAAATCAAAGGGCAAATATTATGCTGCATAACTTTACTCTCCTCACTTTTTAAATCAGTTAATCTTTTCCTTTTCTTTTTCAAAAGACATTTGTAGATTATACAAGGGATCATTCTCTAATGTAATAGGCAACTTGGAATAGTCACCTGCTAAATGCTTAAACAAATGAGTAACATCTTTACATGTATGAATAAAATGCTGTTTATTCCTTTTTTAGAAGAAAGGTCGTTTTAATGTGTCACCTTGCTGTTTGGTGGTATTGCCATAGTCTTTACTGCAACAAAGTCCTCTCTCAAACCAGAGAGTGCAAAAATAAGTTCAGTCTTACCAGTACACCCGTCAACAGTTACAACAGGCTTGACTTGGTTCTAACAAATCAGCATTTTATGTTGATGAAGGAATGCAGATTAAATGCCCTAATCTTCTGTTTCAAGAAGTAAAAGCACAGATAGTTAAGAATGCTATCTTTAGCGTGGGTTTTTTTCCCCCCTGCTCTGTGACTTCTTTACTTACAAAACTTACACTGAACTCATCAGTTGCCTTCAGCTGGAGAAAGTGGTCTATCTGTTCTTTTATTTTTGGCTCAAAGGTGGTTCATTTCAGTGAGGATTAGGGAATAATCCTCATGGATCTGAGCGAAATCACTTTACCTTCAAGCGCACATATGTTTCTGCTAAGCTCAGGAGTGTCCAACATCTCCACCAAGAGTGGGTGCCAAGTTCCTAGCAAACAGAATTCTTCACAGCATATGAAATTTACTTTCAACAAATATTTTGCCATTAGCACTCAACTGCTACAGTATTTACTGAAAGCAATTACAGGGAAGAAAAAAGCCCAGGGAAAACAGATTGATATGGTGAATGGACATTTGTGGCTCTGGCTCTTTGCTTATATCAGTTGCCCTTTGCTACTTAAAGAGACGGCATTGCAAATCCCATGTGTCTTGTGTGTAACAGCCACGTGGGCTCCTTTGGGCACAGATATCTCTCCTCTGCTTGACAAGCACTCGGCACACTGGGACACTCAAGGAAATAAACAAAAAATCATAACAATTAGTGCAATCTTTTATCTCTTACCAGTCCACATACAGGCTAGGGGATCACATTCAGCTCTTTCAATCCACATGGATCTGGAAAAAACAAATATCTTGAGTTGCTAATCTATGTGTTTAAATACTCAAAGCTCCATTTAAAGCAAAAGGAAAAAAAACCAACTGGTTAAGGCAGCCACAGTGTGCTTCCAGGAGAAACATCAGCAAATATTGATTTGTTAATTTATTCCAAAATTAAAGCTAAAATCATTACCTTTTTTCTTTTTTTTTTTTTTTTATTTCTTTTTTTTTTTAAGTGAAAGAAAAGAACAGGAGAAAACAGATCAGTGTGTCTTCCAAGACAGAAAAAAGCATAAAGATACCTCTCAGAAATCTACCTTCTTAGAAAACTGCTTTTCAGGCCCAAATACAGAAAAGATTTCCATTCTTTGCAAAATAATGCTACCGTCAGTGAGCAGGCACCACTCCTCTTCTCTCAGACAGCACATACCATCTACAAAGCCGCACTTCCAATTACGTACCCAGTGCTGAGAGAGTTAATTTAAATTTGATAACAAATGGCTCTGCTTCTGAAATGAATGTAGCCTGGCAACTTCAACTGAGAACCCTTCATAGGGCCTCAATTATGTATGCAGCTTCTTTGAGAAATAGTTTCACACATCTGACCCAAGGCCCACGATACTGTTGCCATGAAATAAGACTGTACATAGGAAATGGTTCATTTCTGTAAAATCTCCTCATTTCTCTACTACCCCCATCCCAGGTGCACGTTAAAAGGCCAAACAAAATTACTTATTTTGGACTGGTTTTTTGCATTTCTTTTATTGTCTCATCCACTACCATCTGAATACAAATTTAACACATTTTTGTATCAGCATTTAACCTGCATGCTCGGGTTTGTTTTTTTTAGGAATTTCCAGTCACTCTGCCCGGCTGTGCTGATCAAAACTGCCATGTGAAACCGAGACAAACAATGGGTTAAATACCCACACCATTTTATTTTATTTTTTCCCTCTCTCCCCTCAAAATGGCTGCTTTATCTGTATGCACACAGCAATAGCAAATGTTCCTCTGTTATTGTACAACCAAATTGATGTGTCAAGTATTCATATGCTAATGGAGGTACAGTTTCTCACTTTTTCACTGATAAATTGCAAGGATTGTTACACACAGTGAAACACAAGAATAAACAGCTTTTATTTCAGATGTGATAAGTTACTTTCCATTCAAAAAACATGCAACACATGCTACTGACCATTATTGGTTTTATTCATTGCCAGTTTGCCTTCTGTTTTTCTCTCTTAGAATGGCTACAAAATATTTAGCAGATACAGCCAAACTTGAACAAATAATTTAATTTATTTTGCTTTGTGCTTTCATGATGTGAAGTTAATTTTTGCTCAGTTATCACTGGTAATGCAAGTCATGCAATGGGCACAGTCATTGTTCCCTCTGGAGCATTCGTAATTTTTTAAAGGTTGCAATGGATGAGATTTGGAGATTGGGATATTTCTGTTCATGCGTTAACAAAATATGCCATCGTATGCATGCCCAGAACCCTTTATTTAGGAATATTACTGGTAAAAGATTCCCTACATTTAACACAAAGCATGAACAGAAGAAAATAATAGCCAACACCTTTTTGTTCTGTTGAAAGATCAATATCTATTCAAAACCCAAAAATATCAGAAGTTAAGGATGATAATTTGTGTTTTGTACCTGAAGTAAAATAGGACTGTTTTCAGAGGCCATATTTTATAAATATCGAAAAAGTATTTGGCACAGGTAAAATAAACTCGTTTATTAAGCAAAAACTATTTTTTAAAAGCATGAAAGTGGGTTTACATTTCTAGTAACTGAAGATGTGTGGGTTTATGTAACATAGTCAAGGATTATATCTGTATCCTTGATTTAGATATGACAACAGATTTATATAATTCCGTTGTTACACAGTGAAATCATAAATGCAAGGAAATTCTGAGTTAAATTCATAAGTCCAGATGGAGCCCTTAATTTAATTAGCCATTGGCAGATAACTGTGCCACCCCACTGAAATCCATTTTAAGTCAGTGCAGCCAGCCCAGAGAGGAGAGTGATGTAAGCTGCAAATAATTGCCATGTCTGGGAGCTGTGTATGTTGGGACTTTTCCTTGCCTTTGTGGAGGTAGAAGGTAAAATACCAATGCCAGCTAAGTGCTCACAACATCAGGTCACTGCAGAACTACAGTAAGAAATTAGACAGTGCAGAAAATAAGATTCTCCCAATGTAGCATCAACTCGTCTGTAACATGTCATCTTGCATATTTATGGCACACATTTAGCCAAAGACTAATTCTACATTGGATAATTTCTTTGAAATACAAAGCAGTTTAAACCCTATCCATACATAACATGTACAAGCAACCACTTGCTGTGAGTTTGTGCCGTAAAGCTTGAATTATAAAATACATGAGCTTTCTTATTTTAAATGTGCCCCATTAGGATTGCACTGATCTTGGGGATGAGGTACTTAATGAAGGAAGTTGGAGGTTGGGGATGTAGTTGATTGGTGTGGTAATTGAAAAAGGATGTTGTATGTAATACTTCAGGAGAAAATATTATATTCACAATCTCGAAAGCTAAAAAGTCACAAGAGAAATTAGGATGAAAGCCTTTGCTGACCAGTTGACATGTAAGCCACTCCTCTTCTGCTTCATAGCTAAGTGAGCATCTTCCTCACAAAAGATCAGTGCCCAGTTAGCATCCTCAAAAATAAAATGTATGCTTGTGGAAAGATGCACAGACACATTCAGTTCTCTGAAAGTACAGACTATCAGAGTTAGCTCTCCTGCTCTGTGTGCCCACACTGTCCATTTTATAAAGGCTTTGATGTTGCTGATGTCCTCAGGTGTTATCCAAAAAGAGCCATTTTTTGAGACTTCCTTTTACAAAGCAATCGCGTTGATGCACCAGGATGTCAAACGGAAAAACTAATTAACAAGACCACCCATAATCTCCTCTGAGAAATTCTACAGGTGTCTGAAAACACAATGATCAGAGAACAAAAGAAATGTCACAGTGTCAGGGCCCCACTTCTGAGAGGAAGAGAGAGGAAACTGAAGAGAAAAGGACATGTGCAATTTTGGTGTCTGGCCACGTTCCACAGTAGCAGCCATGGAGCTGATCTACACTGCCCTCGGAGGGCTGATGACTCATTATTCATCCCATGCTCTTGCAGTCCAGTGTATAGCTGCTTATCAAAGAGCCTGATTCTGCAAACACTTCTGCACTTGCTTGACTTTAAGTGTGCAAGTAATCCTATTGGGGTGAACTGTCAGCAACTAATTCTGGGAGCAATGACATTGACAACAACTCAAGAGTAATGTGAAAACAAGAATCAAAATCCCAATGCCTTGAAAACCAGTTTTCACCATATTTTTATCTAGTTTGTTCTCAGAAGTCTTCTTTCACAGATTAATTTATTTTTTTATGCAACTAATTTTGCAGCAAGAGCCAGGGTGGGCAGGGTGGGGAACACAAAGTCATGTAAAAAAAGAGCAAAATGTGAAAATGTTCAACACAAGTGTGGCATAGAAAAATTCAATTAAAATTACAAAATTTATGCAAACATGACAATTTTCGTCTAAACCATGAGAAAAATACATTTTCTTTTTAATATCATACCTTCTTCCATATGTCAGCTAAAAAATAATGCTTGCAAAGGCAAGTAAATGTGCATAGTGAGAGTTGATCAGTCCTTTAAAAGGCAGATACAACTACTAAGAATATGCATTTGGAAATTAAAAAATCTACAGTGCTGTGTTGCAGCTGTGTGCAATGAGTTTCTATTCTTAGAATAGTTACAAAACAATCAGCAAAATATGCAACTCAGTTCTTCTAAAATGAGCAGAGAATCAGATGATACAGTAGTTCTAAGCATGTTGGAGGATGTTTTGGGGTTTCTGCACCCTTGTTAGGAAGGCAAGAAAAATGCAGTAGGGATAACTATAGTGCGGACCTTCTCCTGCACCCCAGAGAAGATGCTCCAAGGAAGCAGAGGAGTAAAACTGTGAATAACTCCACTGTGATTCAGTATCCACTGCATAGCTTTGGCATAGCTTCTCCCTAGAAATGCCCCATTGAAGACTTTTTCTGTGTCCCTGTCTTGAAGCTACACGAGGAGTGCACTCAATTTCATAACTATGGTAATTATAAAAGGTTAATCTCCTCACAGTTGTTTTCAGGATACATGGAATCAAAGTTTACTTATAAATGTTGAAGCTGAGAGAGAGAGGGAGAGAGAGAGAGAGAGAGAGGATGCTAATAAGAAAAAAGGCAGCAAGCAGGTCAAGGAGAAGATGTATACAAGGTTACGACTACTGTAATTTACGTATTTGAGAAATTTTCATCTTCAGCCTTACCACAGATGTTTTATAAGCAGCCTTTTTTCTTTTTATATGAAATACCATAGTCAATTAAGTTGTAGACAAAGGACAGAAAGTGATGGACTCATATCTGCCCACCCATGAGAGGATGCAGAAAGGTTCCACCTGCAAGTGCAAGTTCTGAGACTCCACGGAAATGGCATATTTGAGAGAAAACCAGCATAAGAGGTTTATTACAGGGACTACGGGAGAAGCACCACACCATAAGATGTCAGGGAATCTTATGTGGCAAAATTACTTCTCATCAACTGTCTCCTAAGCTGACGCAGAAGCCATATCTCTCGAGGACCTTGGAAGAGTATGTGGAAAACTTTTGTGCCCCAAAATCTTGTTTCTTTTCCCCACAGAATAACCCACTTTACCGGGCTCTGTCTCTCCATTAAATTTCAGACATAACATAAAATTCAAAATGTATCTCAATTGCAATTGTGTTTACAATTATGATTACTATTATTGACCCACAAATTCCCACAGCTTAAATTTGGCTTGGCTCATCAGATCACACCACTACAACTTTCCAAGAATCACAGGCCACACATTTCTATTGCTCTTTCCTGTGCACAGCTCAAGGACCTTTGCTCTTCGCCTAAACACTTAGTTATGTTTAGCTCAAGCATATCTCCTAAAAGATACTTAGTCTTCATCTGAGAGATGGAGATCCTGCAGCCTACCTTTGTAATTTGTCTGATGATTGATCAGTCTCCCTGGCAAAAGATAGTGTCTAATTTCTCATATTAGTCTGTTGTTTTCAGTTTGCAACAGGGTTCTTTTCTACTCCCATTTTGGCTTTGCAACTCTTCTTTGAGTGAACCCCACAACTAAAGTAATATGGTGTTGGTTTAACTCTATATATTGCTATAGCTGCATGGACAGCACGACCCTTTCCTCGCCACAGAAACACTGAAGTTCAGTATGACACTGAGATCTTTTTCTCAGTCCCTATTGGCTAGCCTCGAGTCTCATAATTTGCAGTCACTGTAATTTCATATATCTGTATTAAAACACCAGAACATACCCCTCTTTTCAAGTGTTATACCGAACACTTTATTTGATTGTCCTCATCAGTGTTTATTATGTCACCAGCAATTTTTGAGCTAGATTTAGCTCAATGAAAATGTTTACAAGCACACTTCCTCTTCCCTGCATGTCCCAGCAGAAAATCCTTATTTTCCATTTACCATTTATTCATTTGGGTTTGTTAGAGGAGAGGAGAAAAGCTTTTTTATGTGACATGATAGTAGTATTTTTATTCAGAAGTTAGGTCTGTTTGTCAAAATTCATTTCCCTAATCACCTGTGAGATGTCCTTTAATTCCCTATCAGCTGGTTCACAAAGGAGTTATTTTTCTTACTGACTCAAGTTACTTGGGTAGAATCACTTGCCCTTTCTGAATATTGGCACAGCAGTGTTCTCCCAGTCTCCTGCTACTTCAAGGTTTATTGAAAGTTAACATCAGTGATAGAGTGCTCTCCCCTGCCAGGTCTTTTAGGACTCTTGGGTCAAAATTATTCAGACCTACCGGTAGATGTTGTTTAACATCTATTAATTGACTGGAAAGTACTCATTAACCTTATTAGAGAATATTCTTATGTAATAAGAACATCCTTATTGTTTCCAAGTGGAGAATAGAAATTATTTTGGCTGCTTCTGAGATGCCTGTCTACTAATAGCCTTATTACAACTCTTTGCCAATAGAATTCCAGAGTTTGTAGGATCTGTTTCATTCCCAGTGCACTTTAAAAAAAAAAAAGATCTGTACTGGTCTTACAAACCCTTTTATCTCTCTCTTTACTTCTGTAAAGAAATCATGAATCTCTTTCCAGTGTCTTAAACTTTTCAGCTACATACACAAAATTCTCTTTCATACTTATTGCAATTAATTTTTTTTGCTATCCCACTTTAACCTTTTTTTTTGGGGGGGGGGGGTATGGTGCTGTCACTTCTCTGCTTAGCATCCAAAACATAGTGTTGCCTGTTTTCCTTGTGTAATCACAAATTTTTTTCTTACAGATTCTACGTAAATATAGAACCCTAATTTTCATTCATATCTTTAATTCTAAACATTCTTCTCAAACGTATCCTTACAGTTCTCTCTGCCCATGAGAGTTTTAATTTGAAAACATGATGTATATGCTGTATTTTTACTTGAACTTTTCCTCCTTTTACTCACACTGAATGCAGACAAGTCTAAATCGCTGATTCTTTGGCAGCAACCAACTTTAAATCTTCTTTTGCCTATCACACAGATCTAAAGTAGGGCTATTTCTGCCTTATCTTTGGAAACTGGTCCATGGCAAGTAGTAAAGGCATCTACATATTTTCACTTTTACAAAAGATTTTCAAACTCTCAATTAAACTTTTAATTTTATTAAGACAAAAGCATTAACAGTAATGCTGTCAGTAAAAGCAGTAACTAGTGACTGGAATGCCATGGATAATAATTGTTTTCTGGAACTGCTCGGGAATCAGCTCTAATTGTTAGATAACAATTAAATAAGGTAGAACATGCAAGAAAATATTTTAAAATAATTAAATTTTAGCTATAACTTCTAATAGCCATTACATATAAACATGGAATGCCATAAATTCTTTTTTTTTTTTCATTTAATAGGGTAAGATGGAATTAATAGCTTCCATTTTTCTTAACTTTTTTTTTCCTTTTAATTTCATGTTATCTATTGAAATACAATTACACACTGTCCATAGTTCTGAGCTTTCAGTTCTGGGCTTTCAAATTCCTACTGCATTACAATTAGCACCTTATTTGAAAATATGCAACTTATCTGCCTGAGTATGCACTTTATTTGCAAATTCAGTAGTTAATCTCTATCTGAAATCTTTTTTTTTCTTAACATTCAAGCACATTTTTGTTGGCTGTTGGGACTGCCTTTGAAAAGCAAGTTTAATATGCTATATTGAAACTGAATAAGTGACTATGAGGTTTCTTCAGGATTGATTCCCTATGTGTTAGCTCAGTGAACTATTTATCTCCCACAATATGCTAATGTATAAGAAAACCAGGCAAACTGATCTATGTTTACCTATGAACACTCTGTCCTACGTGACAATACTTTCATTATAAGTAAGGCCTCAACTAGAAGGAAATAAGTTGTGAGCAAAGTATATTGAGAAACTGTTAATGGACTGCTAATGGACTGCAGTCATCAGGCCTATACTCTTCTTTCAAAAAAGTGCAAGTTCTGGGTGTTAATTACAAAACACGAGAAACTTACCTTGCAGGTAGGAGTTTCTACTCAATGAAAAATACAAAAAAGTAAAAAGACAAGAAAGAGAGACACAGGTGTTGATGACCTTAGAGATTCTTTCGGCTGAATACAGGTTTTATAACACAAACACTTCATTAAAAAAAAGTCAAAGTTTAAGGCTAACTAGTGTGAATGCCAAGTGTGACAGAAACGAAAAGAGGATGTTAGAATGAGAAATAAGAAATAGTGAATCTCCTTGTCTCCCCAGGAGAAATCATTCTCCTTGAAATGGGACCACTGTTAACATCTTCCCCATTGCCTTGTAGCATCTAAATATGCTAACTGAACGATAGCTAAGCCCTGTTAGGTTACTTGTGTTTGCCTTTAATTTTGTAAGCTAAGATTTTTGTCATACTTTCAAATTAAAAAAAAAAAAAAAGGACAAATTGCACTGCATTCATGAAGGTCAGATAAGAAAGGAGTAAATGCATGATCCTAGGCTCCTAATACTACTTTGCAAAACTGTCCTTGTCAGTATTTCACTAGCAGAATATGAAACCATCCATTTAATATTTACAAATTACTGGCAAAATGAGTAGTTTGGTGTTTCCTAGTGAAAATATAAACAATCTTAAGTCACTTCCCTCCATTTCTTCTCAGGAGTATTCACACCTTTTGGCTTTAGGCATTTAATTTAGATGCTTTAAATCAACTCCAAAGACATCTAACTCTTTCCATTGACTGCAGAACTAAGATACTGTCATGGTAGATGTGCTGATTTACATCGGAACCTCATGCTGAATGTGTCTTTTTCTCCAGAATCTACCAGCTATGGACCCCAAGACTTCTTTTTTTTTTTTTTTTTCACCTGATACCTGGATTTCCCTTATAGTCTTATTATTCTGTGTGTATGTGTGTGCTGCCTGGGTTTGGTACCTGTGACTCAGTCTTCGTTATCAATTCTTGATTTTATTGCAATTGCTGCACTAAGGGGATGTAGAGAAGGATAAATTCCTCCTGGTCTGGGAAAAAATCCCAGTTGGATCTAGTCAAATTGCTACTGAGTTCAACTGCCAGGGCTGAAACCAGAAAGAAAAGAATGCAGTTAAGGATGTTTCCCTTCTTTTTTTTATTTTAAATTTAGATCTACAGTTCAGATGAGGATGACAACCAGGACGCATGGCACCTAGCTGAGACACAGAACTCAAGGAGGATCTGGGCCCTGATCCTAAGAGGTGAATCTAGTCTGCTGTAACTACTCAGGTCGATTTGGGACCCATCACAGGCCACAGTGGTTTTTTTGTACTCTAGGTTTCTCAAGCTTGAGTCCACTGGAAGGGCTTGTGGTCTGCAGCTGCTGTAGCCCACCATGATGATGTTGTCTCCAAAGGAACCATTTCGTGAGACTCAAAATATTTAGAGTTTCTTTTTCTGCTTGCACTTGCACTGCAGCTTCTGGAATGATAGCACAGACCCAGTCACCAAAGATTGAAAGTGGCTATTGGCTCCTTCTTGGAAAGTGCTCTTACTATAAATATTGATAGATGCTTTTCAACCAATTATTAGAGTTTTGTCAGTAGCGATGAACTAATAAAAATGTGTAGGTAGCATAATCATATGGGAAGCTTAATATTCTTTTTTTTAGTTACTACAGGTGAAACAGTACTATATTTTGAAATTTGCTTAATTTAGCTCATTGATTATTCTTATAATGTGCTTTACTGTGTTACTTCTTAAAAAAGAAAAACAACCTCCTCCTTGATGATTTCCAGTTTTATCTTCTTTTGCTTAGCAGCTGTTGCTGCTGTTGAAGAACACATCTGTCTCAGGAAGAGACTGTTTGAGATCATCCTCAAATAAATGGAACATGGGGCTCTGCAAAATGCATCTTGCAACAGCAGATGTATCTGCCAGGTTGCTGCTCAGCAATGTCCTTACTTATTTGTATTTACTCAATATGGATAACATTTTTGTCCAATATGTCTCAATATTTGCTGTTTATAATATGAAAAGCTTTTGACAAACACATCTGTCCTGTCACATCATCAAGTTGCTCTCCCCTTAGCCAAAAACAATTATGATATTTCCAGCTTAAATGTCACATAGCTGCTAGTCTCATCCTGGGAGGAAGCAGACATTGCAACATGCAATTAATACTGTTGACATGAAAAGGGCCATGATAAAGAAAAAAAGTCAGCATTCCACTGAAGTTATTTTAGAACCTCATTCTTTTTATAGTGGTGTTGCAAGAACTCTGGTATAGAAAATGCATCCAAGACACCATGACTATGTCATTTTGCCTTGTAAAATTTAAAATGTAAAATTTTGAAGAAGAAAAACAAAGCATTTTTTCCCCAAGTCTTCTCTTTTTGAAATCTAAGCTTATAATATTTCCTGCATTCTATTCATACTGATTTTTATTATTTCTGTGTTTAGATCCATTTCTCTGTTCTTGTTCATGTTTACAAGCAGAGTCAATGTACAACAGGCTGCAAAAACCCACATAAGAATAGTTAGTATAATGTAATCTCTGAGTGTGATACCATAACTACGGATATTAAAACATTTATGAAGTGGAGGTCATTGTTTATCCATCTATAATTTTCTGACCCAAATGGTTTGCAGACACTAGAGTGCTGTAGAGGAAGGGAAGGAAGGGAAGAAGTAAAATAATTTAATTTTGCTATATTTGTCTTGATCTGCTCTTATTTTTCTTATATGTACAATATGCATGCTTTCCTAATTATAGAATACAAAACTCAGCTCAAATTCTGGATGGAAAAATAATTTCTTATTTTTGTATAGTTGTATTTCCTAGTGCCCACATAATGACATTTAATATAATAGGTCTGGAGCCGAGACCAATATGTTAAGGAACTGTGGAGGGATCAGAAAAGTAGATGGCAAAAATCCTTTCCAGTGACATATCTCATCCCCACTATGAAGAGTTTTCAGCCTCTGAAAAAGGAAAATGATCACATACAGTGCAAGGAGATCACACTGGACACATGGAGAAAAAATAAAGAGGAGACTTCAAGCACTTTCATCCTTATTAAGACCCACCCCCATAATAAAGGAATCAGGACAACAAGCAAAAAAGGAAATTAAGAAGTTTCACAGAGGGTGTGTGTATCTTTTCAGTCTTATTTCTTCAACATTTAAAGTGTTTTTGGAAAACCATATAATTTCAGTTCTTCATGTATCTGTAAAATTACATGTTTTTCTTTAAAAAAAATCCTGGTGAAGTTGAATCTTACTTTTCACTGGAAATCTCAGTTCTGCTGCTCACTATGCAATTGTCATGATTAACTGACAGAAGGAATTATCTGGAAAAACTGAATGATTCTTTCCCTCTGCTGGCAGCACGCCTGTGCTATAGTCAATCTAGATTTTATCTTTCTGAAAAAAAATCACATTTTCCCACTACAGACAATCTAGAAATTAAGCTGCTGTGTCTACCCTGGCCATACGCCTGTATCATACAGACACAGGTCAGATTTGATGTGCTAAACTTTTCTGCAGTTACATTTTATTTGCCTTTAAATCCCTTCCTTATCCACCTGGTATATGTATGATATTAAGTTAATATAGAAACTTATGTTGCAATCTCTGCTATTTAGTGTATCTATGCCCTCCCCCCCCCAAAAAAAAGGTAATTCATCACAAGTCTAATGAGAGACCTGTCCCTGAAAAAGCTGTTTCTCCAGTAAAGCTCTGCTGATCCCTGGCATTTTGTGAGAATGCACTACTCCTTTCAGTTGGTATTGGACAAAGGTATTAAAAGTATATTTTATACTTTTGTGGGGCAAAAGAGATAATTATTTCCTTCCAAGAAAATTCATAATTACTGCAGATTTCCTCTGTTTCATACTTCACTTTATTCTCTGGCCAATATACCCCTCATCTTGCTGGATTGTAGAAATTTTAGAAATTTCTTTCCTTCCCTGTGTAGCAATATCACTATGCTCTGTGAGTTCAATGGTAATGGAAAAGCTGCTTCCTGAAGTGAGAGAAGAGGTGCAGGTGTGCTGGGGACGGGGATGACACACATTCCCCAGAACTTCTGGACTGCATATGGAGCTAAATGGACCTTATTGTTTTCTTCATCATGGCCAACTGTTATTAACCGTCTCCAGCAACCTGACACTACTGTTAAGAGCAATTATCCCATGGGAGTAGGATTTATCCCCTGGTCTATGTGTGGCCAGGGAATGCAAGTTGATCTCTGTGCAGCACTTCATCTGTGGTTTAGCCAGAGATTACAATGTGTAATCTGTCCATATTGATCATATCCATACAGATTTTAACTAAGAGCCTAATTTGTGTTTTGTGTGACTCCATGATTTGGCTGGTGTTGGACAATATTTTAGGGACTATTAAGAAAAGCTCAATTATGGAAACCAATTGATTATGTGAAAAGAAGAAATTTGGAAAAGACCAGAAAAGACATTTCTGTTTTCATTAAAAAAAAAATATTGAGAGCTTCTAGTCTTTATGGCTGCAAGGAAAAGGTAGATAGTGTGATCTGGATACAGTCTAATGACTGAACTTTGGACAGAAAATAAATCAAATTACTTTTTTAGTTGTAAAGTAATCTTTAAAATAAGATCTGATATCAAGAATTTAAGAGAGAGATAATTTCTGAATTTCAAGGTATCCACTAGCATTATGTTTTCTGCACTTCCCACTTTCTCAGAAACTACAGGAGGATTTTCAGAATCTGCTGTAGACTTTCAAGAGAAACTTCTCCAGTCAGTGGGGAAAGATGACATAGTTTTAAAAGTGTGTTCTGGGTTTGAGGAACCTTCCACCTCTAGGGGACAACAGACATCACAAAACCTCACCAAACCAGAACAAAAAACGCCCTCAGCAAACAAAAAATTAAAACACACAAGTCCCCCACCCCCGAAGTTGTCAGTCTGAAACCTTCATTCTAATTCCTTCAGGAACCCTTCAAAATTAAGTTTAGAGACAAAGGAGGGAGAAATCCCAACACTTCAAACTGGATTTACTTGTTTTAAAGCAGCTTTATGCACACACAACCATGGATAAAGCAGCAGAAGACAAAAATATCTTTATGGCCTCCAGGGACAGCATGGGTGTTAAGAATTCAGCATGAAGTCCCATAGGACGGGACCCCCTCTGCCTCATGACCTGGCCTGGCCCACAGATTTGCAACAGACTTGCCATGGTCATGTTGTTGGTGAAGAGAGCTAGCCAGGACTGACCATGAGCAGACTCCATGACACAAAATTAGGTCTAGGTTTCTCAGTCTTTAAGGCAAAACTGAACTTCATCACCCAGTGACAATCCCAGATCAAAGGAAAGTCATGGCTTAGCTCATCAGAGAGCTGAGACGGCACTTCACAGAAGGTAAGAGGGACCATGATTTTTCTCTCCTTGGTCTCAATATTGATGGTCCTCAAAGACCAGATCAGAGTAGCGAACATCCTGGCTAAAGCAAAGCAAGTAGAGGCCAACTGCTATTTGCTGCTCCATCAGCCTCCTGCCCCATTTCCCCTGTAGTTAGTGCTGGCTGATCACATAGGTGCTGTTCTCAGAGATCTTCTGGATATTTTCAGACACTTCAGACCAGCAGGCAAGCTTGGGTAGGCAACCAGAAACTTCTCAGATTTTCATGTCCAGAAACAACTCATCCCTCTAGGAAATTAGTATCTCCTGTCTCCAGACAGCATTCTGCCTGGATATTGCATAAGTATAAATGCTTTTATGAATATTTTCCTTTCCTCTGCTGATGGTAGATCTGATCTGAAGGCTGAGACTGACATCAAAGGAGTGTGTAGATCAAAGGACCATTCATTCTGCTGTACAATCTGTGAAGCTTATGAAAGCAGAGCTACAAAGACTTAAAGCTAACAAGAAGGGACAATGAAAAAGAAACTAAAAAATTAAATGTACTGGTTGTGAAGGAAAACATGGTCCTTATGGTGCCCTAGACAGGTTCTCTACTGATCAGGTTTGAAACTTAATGAAATCAAGTGAAAATATTTTCATTGATTCTGCTGGGATTGGGATCATTGTGAAATGGTTTAAGGCAGCTGGAAGAGGAGATGGAATAATATATGTATGTAACAGATATAACTGGCTAACATAGTTGCAGCACATAAGATACATACAATATAGAATGTATACATACACTGGAATTTTATCACTATCAGGGAGCACAATTATAATAACAAGTGACCTTATCTTGCTTGAAAAAATATTGAAGAAAAACATCTTGATTTAACAATGCTTATGACACTCTGTAACAGAAAGGAATAAAAGAAAACATACAACAAATTTCTTGCTATAATACAACAAAAAAAGACACTCTAATTCCTTCTCAACTAATATAATTCAGACTGAGTGCCATAAAGCCAATTTGTACATACATAAGCCTATGTAAAACCATGTTCAGGTTTTCATAAAATTCTGCTTATTGAGTACAGCATTACTGTACAAAGTAATGGAGAGTAAAGCGATATGTAAGGGCTTAGGACTGAACTAACTGATTGTATTGGGTTTGCGTGGCTGGGTTTTGGTAGCAGAGGAGACTACAGCGGTGGTTTCTGTGAGAAGCTGCCAGAAACTTTCCCCTTATCTGATGGAGTCAATGCCAGCCAGCTCCAGGATGGACCCACTGCTGGCCAAGGCCAAGCCAATCAGAGATGGTAGTAGTGCCTCTTTGATAACATACAACAATATGGCTAGGCTTCGCAAATGAAAATTTAGGAAGGCTCTATCCACGTTTGTTGGAGTTCCGGGCTGGCTGTGTGTGTGTGGTTGGGTCCTGGGCTGGCTGGGAGTCCCCCGGGAGTTCCCTCCTCACCCCCCCACCCCCCCACCCCCCCCGGTGGATCAGGCCCCAGGCACAGCCGCAACAGGAGAGGGGAAGAGAGAGAGTGGGGAGCTCACTGGCAGTCACTGCACACCCATGGAGAAGGGAGAGAGCAGCTTCGGAGCACACAGAGGTTTTGCCGTTCCAGGTTTGGGGGGGGCAGGGGGAAGGGGAGGGGGGTACAGGGAGAGGTAGGGGGAGTGAGGGGTGGGGGAATAGAGGGGGGGTATTGAGTGGGCCATGGGGGGCCTGTGATTGGGCGGAGAGAGCGGGGCACTCCTCTATGAAGTGTCACAGGTGAGCAGTGCCCCTGAAGATACGTGCTAACACAGTGGAGGAAGGATATGGTCAGGGTGGATAGTGGGGTTCCTTTAGAGACATGGGAGTCCCAGCCAAGCTGGGGCCTTGTAAGGTATCCCAGCCTTGGATGGGTACGGGGGCCAGAACGGTTGGTCACTTTGTTTGTGTTTGTTTTTGGCTCACCTGTGGCTACTGCCCAGGTTCGGCATGTTCTGGATATATTTGCTTTGCTCTGTTACATCCTGATAGGGTGGGCAGAACAAAGGGTTGTTCCTGGGGATCTTCTTATGTTTGTATATAAATAGGTGATAGTAAAGTAGGAAATGAAAGACTTCCCAAACCGTTCTAACAGGAACATAGCCTGTGTGCCCCTGTGTGGTTGCGAGCTATGCTGGCGATGGTACATGCCTTCGGTAGGGTTGCCCATGCCAGACAGGTCAAAACCGTAGGGCCAGATACAATACATCCATGGGCAGGATGAGCTCGTTAGCCTTCTGACAGTCATCCTAGGAGAAGGACAACTCTAATCCCAAACCAGGGCAGATGGAGCTCGCTTAGCCCTGTAAGGCCATCCATCTAAGAGAAAGTCACTCAAATTAAACCTACATCCTGAGGACCTCGCTGCCACCGTCCAAGCTCGCTCGGCCCTGGCAGATGAACCTCAGGATTAAAGGGGGGGTTCAGTTCCGCGCAGACTGCATCTCACCTAAAAAACCCATTGCGCAGGCTTGAAGGTTTTACTCATATGCAAAAAGTCCTGTAACGATGGGCGAGGGTCGAAACGGCAGGTGAAAGGTGCACTGGGAGCTGCAGACCCAACCCTGCATGCAGGCGGTTCAGGATATTGGTCATTAGAGACTGACCGGAGATGACAGTCTCTTAGGGCAGCACCCTGAACGACCAGGCAGCCTTTTTCAAGGGCAGCACTGCTTGCTCCACTCGGAGAGGGGCCTAGAAAAGGTGGCCTAAACAAAGCTCATCTCCACCTTCACCCAGTTGGTTAACCGCAGGCCAACGGGCGTCTTCTTCCAATGCGGTCACACAAAGATAAAAGACAAAGGCACGCACCTGCCTCCAAAGGTGTACCTAAATTAACTCTAGCATGTTGGAACATCAGAACCATGCTCGATTCTGCGGATCATGGACATCCTGAGCGTCATTCTGCCCTAATTGCCCATGAACTGGCTCATCTTAACATCGACATTGCCACTCTCAGCGAAGTTCACCTTCATGAAGAAGGCAGCCTCAGAGAACAGGGTGCCGGTTACACACTCTTTTGGTCAGGTAAACCCAGAACAGAAAAACATCTCTCAGGAGTTGGCTTCATGATCAAAAACTCTATTGTTCCAAAACTCGAAAATCTGCCGACAGATCACTCTGACCCCATTATCTCCCTATGCCTTCCACTCCACATCAAACAACATGTTGTCCTCTTTAGTATATATGCCCCAAGTCTCCAAGCTGACCCTGCTGAAAAAGATAAATTTTACACTGACCTGCACCACCTTACCCAAAAGGTGTCTGCAGATGTAAAGATCATTATCCTTGGTGATTTCAATACCAGAGTAGGTAAGAATTTTGAAGCCTAGAAAGGAGTATTAGGCAAGTATGGTGTTGGAAACTGGAATGATAATGGTCAACTTCTGCTAGAATTCTGTGCAGAGCAACAGCTCACCATCACTAATACTATCTTTCAACGAACGAAGATTTGGGAAGGCTCTATGCACATTTGTTACAGGCACGCTGGTGGCTTATGAGGCCAATACAAGATAGACATGTCCGATTACAAAAGGCACAGCAGAAAGACTCCTTAGATGGTGTATTCAGCAGGATACGATTCTTTCTGCGTTGTCTTTTCTCCTTGAGAGTGATCCTGCGTGTGTTTTCAAAGGAAACGGTAGCGTTGTAGATGATGTGTCTCCAGACCTCTCGATTTGAGGCCAGAGTAGACCAGTTAAGATGATCAATGTGGCTGAGGTTGAGGTGTTGTTTCAGGGAGTCCTTGTATCTTTTCTTCAGGGCTCCTGTCTTGCGGCAGCCGGAGGCAAGTTCACCATAAAGCAGGATCTTAGGGAGGTGGTGGTCCTTCATCCTGGAGACGTGCCCTGCCCAGCGCAGCTGAGTTCTCAGCAACGTGGCCTCAATGCTAGTGACTGTTGCTTGTTCTAGAACAGATGTATTGGTCACATAATCTGACCAGTGGATGTTTAGGACTGTACGGAGGCAGTGTTGATGGAAGCGTTCTAGGAGATGCAGGTGGTGGCGGTAGATGACCCATGATTCAGAACCATATAAGAGAGTAGACAACACTATGGCTTTGTAAACACATTTTGGAACGTTTAGCTTGTCCCCCTAAATTCCTTAAAATGATCATCTCACTCCATGAGGATCAGCACGGCCAAGTCAGATTTGGCAATGCACTCTCTGAGCCCTTTCTAATAAAGAATGGTGTGAAACAAGGCTGTGTTCTTGCTCCAACCCTCTTCACAATCTTTTTCAGCATGATGCTCCAAAGGGCCATGGCAGACCTCGATGATCAGGTGTCTACATTCGATACCGTACTGATGGAAGCCTTTTCAACCTAAGGCAACTGAAGGCCCACACCAAGACCTTAAACCATCTTGTCTGGGAGCTGCTTTATGCTGATGACGCTGCCCTTGTTGCACACACAGAAGCAGCCCTGCAGCGTTTAACACCCTGCTTTGCACACACTGCTGAGCTCTTTGGGCTGGAAGTCAGCTTAAAGAAGACGGAAGTTCTCCACCAACCTGCTCCTCAGGAAGCCTTCCATCATCCCCACATCACCACTGGCCAGTCAGAGCTTAAATCCAGCAGTTTACTTACCTAGGTAGCCTCATCTCCTCAGATGGTAAGATTGATGAGAAGATAGACAACAGGTTAGCAAAGGCACATAGTGCTTTTGGAAAACTCTATAAAAGAGTATGGTGTAATAAACTTCAATAACATATTTAAGAAGGAAAAACAAAAAAGAAAAAAAATATTGTGCAGGTATAATTGCGCTCAGAGAACAGCAGAGTGAAAATATCTGAGAGGAACAATGCTGCAGACACCAAGATCAGTGAAGGAGGAGGGGAAGAAGGTGCTCTAGGTACCAGAGGTGAAGTTCTCTTGCAGCCCATGGTGAGGGAACTTTGCCCCTGCAGCGCATTGAGGTCAACAGAGACACAGAGATCTGCTTGCATCCTCATGGGAAGATCATCACTGGAGCAGGTGGATGCCTGAAAGAAGTCTGTGAAAGCCCGGGAAGGTGGGCTGGAACAGGGTCCTGGCAGGGACTTGCAGACCTGTGGAGAGAGGAGCTCACACTGGAGCAGGTTTGCTGGCAGGACTTGTGACCTAGGGTGGACCCACATTGGAACAGCCTGTTCTTTAAGAACTGCATGCCATGGAAAGGCACCCACCCTGGAGCAGTTCGTGAACTGTACCCTGTGGGAAGGACTCACAGTGGAGAAATTTGTGGAGCACTGTCTCCCATAGAAGGTACCCCACACTGGAGCAGAAGAAGGACTCCTCTCTGTGAGCAGCAGCAGAAACAAGCTGTGATGAACTGACTGTAACCCCCATTCCCATCTCCTTATGCTGCTGAGCGGGAAGAGGTAGAGCCTGGAAAGGAAGGAAGGGTGGGGTGAAGCTGTTTTTAAGATTTGTTTTACTTCTCATTGTCCTGTTCTGATTTTTATTAGTAATAAATTTAATTAATATCACCAAGTCAAGTTTGTTTTACTCATGATAGTAATCTGTGATCTCTCCCTGTCCTTATCTCAACCCATGAACCCTTCATTATGTTTTCTCTCCTCTGTCCTCCTCTCTTGCGGAGAGGAGCGATAGAATGGCTTTTGCAAGTAACTGGCATCCAGCCAGGGAACATTCACTACACCAAGGCAATTACACCCTCACAAAACAAAATCCCCACTTGTGACTTCTACCTTGCATTGGATTTCAGAAGGTCCAACTTTCAGTGAAAGATATTAAACCTGAAACTAGCTCCAGATTTAGCTTAAGTCCTTTGTGGGGAGTTAGATATCTCGAAAACATGCACCCAGATTACTTCCTCCGTTCATAATTCAAGGTGATGCCTTTCTTTTGACCTTGCTTTATCTGTGATTTAAAAAGGAGCTTTTCACTGAAACACCGAGTATCAAATATTTTAGTTAAGCATCTGGTTACATTCTTAACAATAAAGAGTATTGAAGCTAGTTCTCAACACAGACATGGGCTAATCACCTTCCCCTCCTTCCCTTTATAAAAATCTAAAGAACAGTAAACATTTGGAAAAATGAAGAACAAAATGAGGAGAAGGAGAGGAAGTGACAAAAGAAACATATTTCATGCAATTAACAAAGTTACCCTCCTGAGAGGCTTTTAACTAGCTAAATTTTTCCTCTGTTGAATATCACTTTTATTTTTGACAGAACAGTAATTCTTTTTCAGTTCAAAAGAAAATTGTACTGAATCTCAGTCACCTGAAAATGTTATCTGACCAGAAAGTTTAGAAAATAAGTTGCTTTTTCATGTGCATGATCACTCATAACACCTCTAAGCGAAATACTTTTTCAATTAATATGAACTGTGACAAGCGGAAAAAAACCATAAACTACTTATAAGGTTATAAGAATCACAAAGACTAGCCCATTCACATGAACTTCAATTTAAAGCTGATTTGAATAGAAAGGAAAACTGTAGTTTCAGTGTATTTACATCATGTAGAAATGCTATTATATCAAGAAACAAAAGTTGCAGTTCATATCAAATAAACAGTTAACTTTATTTTTAAAAGTTTAATATTCCAGCAAAAGAGAAACAAATCTTTCAATTTTGAAACTAAAAACTTCACACTGAAGCAATTCTGTTATACAAGCTACAGACCTCTTACTTGTATGCCCTGGCATGTATAGATCACCTTGCAGCGAAACAACAAAATGTGTTGTCTACCATTTAGGTGATACTTCAACTGCTTTCTCTTTATTTTAACAACTACTTGGATGATGGAGAAGAAAAAGTTAAAAATATTCTGTTCTACATGGCTCAAAGATTATTGGAAGTTAAATATTATTTGAAGAAGGCATCTTACCAAAAGCATGAAAAAGATTTCAAGATTTTTCTGGTTTTCACTTTGCTATACTTCCATGGGGCAACACAAACCGATAGAGGAAATGTCAAAATGTAGGCAATTTTATGAGATTTAAGAATAGCATCAGGTACAGTTTTATTGCATTCATTGGTGTAAGTTTACCAGGACTTCTGATGAAAGTTTTTCTTTTCAAAGATTCTTGGTTCAGAAAAAACTAGTGGGTTTATAACATACTGTCTTGGGCATGATGCATTAGAGCACCTTCATAGTTTGTAGTAATATTACCTACATATTGAAAGTTTGATTTCTTTTTGATAGCTTGACACTGATACTCCATTTTTATATTATTCTCAGTGTTTCACAGAATTTGTTTCCTGGAGCCGCCAAACGATAAGAGATTAGAATCACTGCATCAGAGCACAAGCTTTTCACACCAAACAGCTAAGATGGCTCAGGCATGTCTTCAAGACTTATTTTCCAATTAAAAATGCACACGAAATAAGCACAGAAACTCTGCAGGAAATGTTTCACTTTCATAACCCTTTGTCCAATCCCATCCCAATTTAGATTGCTGTGTTGGTTCATGTCTTGAATCTCATCCACAAACTCACACTTAACAGATTTGCACAAGTTTTGTTTTGTCATCCTTAAAAAGTTTTTGCTCTGCTTTCTACAGGTTTGTTTTATCTCCCTATCACACTATTCTGTGTATTTCAAGTTCATACCTGGCTCACTGAGACAAATGGTAGAGGTCAGTGACACAGTGGCTGTCGCACAGTAGTCCCCTTATTTCTCTCACTGTTCAATCTAGGGTGACTCAAAGAGAAGCTCACCTCAGCTTTTCAGAAAAAGGGAAATTGCAGTTCATCTGAATTTTTTAATATAACTAGACCCCCTCCTTGCTTTTCATTTTAGTCCATCTTAAAAAGGCACTTACTGTGCAATTTCCACAAGAAAATAATCATCTTCCCTCATGCCAAATTTATTCTTATTTTTGTGTTATTTTCCATGACAGTATGCTATGATTTTATTGTTATTGGTACCAGTTAATAGAAAGGATTTCTTTTTGTGCATTGTAGATCAATAAGCATGCTGTCAGTTCTAAGTAAGCAAAAAGAAATTACATGAATGTGGGAAAATAAGTCTTCATGGACCTCTGTTCCCTAAACTAAATTCCCCTTGAGGCAAAGCACTCCTCATCCAAGTGACTGGTAGTTTTTTATTGAACGAGATCCTGTAAAACATCCTGTACAAATAAGGAGCACTTACATCTTCCTTATTTTCTTCAGTGATACATTTATTTATGTTTTATATTTGTCATGACCTAAGTTTCTTTAATCGTTTTTCCAGGTGAGATTCTTTGTGGTATTCCATGGCTGGATCACTGAAAACTTTTGAGTCAAGGACTGCTCCAGTCCAATCTGGACTCTGAAGGAGTGTTTTTATCCTCATCAGGCTGGATAAATACAACCATTTTTTTACCTTTTTTTTTTCCTTACATTTCAAAATTTCCTTTTCCTTTCTCAAAGAGAAAGATGTCTGATAGACCAGCATCTTCTGTTCTTTCTCCTCTTCCTTGTGTGAAAAAGCCTTAATTCCCAGGTGATTCCTGAACTGGATCTATGATTTTTTTGACAGACGTACTTTCTGTCCTCAGTACCTGCCAGAGTTCACTGATGTGAAAAAGCTGAGACTCCTCCAGAAAACCCAAGTTATACACGCATCTTTGTTCTGGTGGGATACTGAAAGTGTGAGGTCATGTTCTTGTTAATTGCATTTATGGCAATGTGGTCATAACTGAGCAACAATATTACCCAACGAGTCACGTCCACAAATCTCGCTGCAGTGCTTTTGTGTGCTACACCACCATTTGCCATTTCTTGTTCGTAGGAGTGATTGGCTAGGGAGGGATCATGACCAGACAGGAAAGGCAGGGCAAAATATGTAATTACTGCCCGCATCTTAACCCAGTGCACTGGTTCCTATGGGACAGATAGAGGTCATTGAGATCATCTTCAGGTTGATCTAAGTTATTTCAAAAGCTATTTGAACCCATGGACAGTTTGTAACTGAGGGTGTGCCAGGTTGCCTCATCTTTCATTCTAAATTTGCACTTGCTCTAGTTGTGGAGATCAGACACAATTGTTTTGTTTGAAGAAAAGCTGAAATAGGAAGTGCCATTCAAAAGGATGGCTTTGAAAGAACCACAGTGCTGGTGGTAAACCAGCACTACTCAATGAATTAGGAAAAGGGGTTGGAGGTATAAAGCCTACTCCAGGGCAGGGATAGACAGACCATTAGCATTTGGATGTCTTTCAAGTCTTCCTTCTTTTCTTCTTCATTTTATCTTGAGCTAACAGTCAGCTTGCAGGAGATGTTCATCCCAGTGAGAGTCAAGGGGATTAGATGTTGAAGTGCTCTGTACCAAAGAGTCTGGTCCAGGAAAGGAGTGTGAGAAGTTGTCACCAACAGCTCAGACAGTCCTCCAGAAGCTCCACGCATCTTCTCCAACGACTGCTGCCCAGCATCTTCTCCACTGAGAGCACATCATGTGGCTGGAGATGAGAGAAGGATAAGGGTACAAAACCATGAGGTTTTAATATAGCAAAGAGTTTACTAAAGGAGACAAGAGCATAGAAACAGGGAAGAACATGACTGGGCATGATGGAAAAAGAAGGGAGAACCTCCACGGCAGAGGAGTTGGAACTAGGTGATCTTTAAGTTCCCTTCATATCCAAACCATTCTATGATTCTATGATTTTATGATTCTAATAGTGTTGAGTCCTCTAGTGAAGTCAAACAACAGAAAGAAATAAAGCTGCAGAAAAATCAGGAAAGACTGTAAAATCAGCACTTGAACAGGGAACAGAAACACAGTTATTCAACTAATACAAGAAACACAACATTTGAAGATATGCAGAAGAGGGAAACCACTTGGTATTTGGCCTTCTTAAGTCCATGGCAAAAAGAACAGAAGAATATGAGACTTCAGGGATGAAGGATAGTGTTTGTGGTCTTACAGGAGGAAAATACTAAGGAAAAGAAAGATCAAGAGTCTACATTACATAAAAAACCTATAACTGTAGATGAGAATCCCAACAGAAGTAACACTGTCAGAATTAAAAAGCAGATGCACTGCAGAACTGAGAGACACTGTCAAATTGTAAGTCTTGGAAAGGGCACAAGCTAGGGGTGGAGGTCAACAGAGAAAAGGGATTTGATGTGCAAGATCTTAGAGAAAGATTAGTTCCAAGTAGAGGCAAGGTTGAAAGCACATCACTGCAGTAATATGTGAGAACTGATGCGCTATTTTAGGACAAATGATAACATAAGGAGTAGGAAATAAGAGGCAGCAAAATGGAAATGCTATATGATTTGACTGTTAAAACTAATGAAAGAGAGATTACAATTAAAAGGTGAGAGAAGGGGTGAATTAGAATCAAAGTCAAGGTACAGTAAAAGACATGTAGTGACACCAGTCACAGCGGAATACAATCAGAACAATTAAAATTCAGTTTTTACAAAATTCTATTGTCTGATTGCTTCTGCAATAAACATTTTAATCAAAGTCACTTATTTATTTTGACTGAAGTTCACAGTATCTTGTTCTTGATTGACAGATAGACAGTTGAGACAACCACATTGTCAGAGCTACTTAGAAGGCAGAGAGATCTTGGGGCGAGAGTGGAGAATGGCTGGCTGCAGAGCCAAGCACACTGTCCTGGAACCCTCAATTTTTTTAAAAAATGCCAAACAGGTTACCCTTGTTAAATGAAGATAATTTAAAAATATATGGGTTTGTTTTGAAATTTTAAATATATGTTAATTTTTAACATAGCCTTCAAAATTAGCCTAATTCTAAGATTTTAACCCTATGCTACACTAGGGTCTAGTATGAGACGCAGAATAATAGAGAAGTCTAAGTTGGAAGAGACCTCTAGTCATCTGGTCCAACCTCCTAGGCTTTCTACTGGGTTATCCAGGGCCTTGTTAAGTCAAGACATGAATATTTCCAGCAAAGTAGATTCTATCACTTCCCTGGGCACACTGTTCCAATATTTAAAAGTACTGTTAGTGAAGTTTTTCTTCTATCAGCATTTCCCTTGAAGCACCTTGTCCCCTTTGCCTCTTATCTGTCACCTGGAATCACTATGAAGCAAGAACAGCTTCTATAAAAACTTTTTAGATACAAGATCCTTTGTTTCTCTGAGCAGAACAAACCCAGTTCCTCCAACCTTTCTCCACATGTCAAGTTCCCCAGCACTGTGATCAATTTGTGGCTCCCAAATTGGACCTGCTCCAATTTTCCAGTGCCTCTAAAATCTTTTTAAAATTATTTTGAATGTGAAAATCTACTGAGAGTTGATGAAGGAAGGATGCCTTTGCATCCTAATCCTACTAATTCTTTTTGATATATCCAGTAGCCATCTGCTTTATCTTCCTTTTTACCATCAACTGTGAATATCCATAACTTCTCCATGTCCTTTCTGAGTCTTTTCTCTTCCACCAGCACAATACACAGAGGTTTCCTGACATAGTAGGTCCCCTCAGTGTTTACTTACATCATCCTACCCCGTTCTTTACTGAGCTTTATTTTGTATGATGTTAAGGCAAGAGGCAACATGCTGAGTCTAATGGGCAACATGTTGGCTTTCCTATTTCCTAAAGGGTACAAAGCACTTCTTTTTTTGAAGAAGACTGTTTGCTTTAGGAGTTTGGAGAAATACAATGTATTACACTTGAGAGCAGTTTCCTTTCTGAGAAGGTCCTTTATTGGGTAAGCATACAAAGGCTGGTGACCCATAAGAGTCAGAAAATAAAAGGTTAGAGGTGAAAGTGAAGGAAAATAGGAATAGCAGAATTCTAGGCATAAAGCACCCTTGTGGCATACTCGGGCACAGACCCCAAGGAGTGTGGTATAACAGGATCATGGAATCATTTATTACAGTTTTTTCATGGTTTGTATACCCTGTTATATCAACAGTAAATCCTTGTTAGTAACTTTTCTCTATATCTATTTTTTAGCTAAGCATTCACTGTCCATGAGAAAATTACTCCCAATTAGTTTCTCACACACAAGCATACATCTCACCATATCTGCATTTTATCTTGCCAAATTCCCCTTCTAGGTTTCTCCCAGGGTCATATAATCTCAGTTTCTTACACACCCTTAAGAGCAACAAAGAGAAATTGTCAGCAATTTTCAGGGACCAAAAGAATAATTCAAGAAACATGATGTCACAGGATATCAGTGTCTATGATCTTAATGATACCTATGATTTACTGGTCTTCTTGATAACCTAAAGAATATGCAGAAACCAGGGCAAAAATAAAAATTGGAAAAATGGAAGACGAGGGCTTATCCTAGGGTAACCCTTGGCAAGACTTTTTTATCTTTCATGATTTTCAGAGCTGAGATTTAGAAGTAAAAAAGCTGTACCCTGGATACCTGATTAGACAGAACTGAAATAGGTTTTCTTTGCAGCTTTTGGGCTTCTTGGTTCAACAGAGGCTGTTGCAGCTGAAACTAAGCAAAAAATGTAATGAAAATGCATTCACAGTGCTGTTTCCCAAGACAATTATATGTATTTGTTCACCAGTTTTGGCAAAATTTTAATCCAAATTTTAATCCACAAGGTTAACAACCCACAGAGGAAACAAGTAGTGATATGGAACTGGATAATAAAACAGACTAAGTTGGAAATGTGCAATTGCATAGACCTGGAATGAGAAAATTTAATTTAAGATAGAAAGAACTGATCTATATAAAGTTCCTTCTTTCTTATAAATGTGTGCCCTTACAAGGAGAATTACACGACTTTAGTAGGCACATCAGGTCAGAGATCTTCAATGCACAGAGAGTATGACACTGCTACATAACACTATGATCCTATGAAAGTTGACTAAAGGCTGCTGAAATTGGCCAAGTGCATATGCTGTCATCAAACTCAAAAAGAGACAATGAGCTGGAGTTCTGCTCCAAAGCCAAAGAGGAACTGAGATATGGACCTCTGATGTCCCTGAGCTCAGAAGAAGAGAGTTTCCAAGAGTGTCAAAAAAGGCAATGAAAGAGTCAAGGTGTCTGCCCAGGGAACTAGAATGAGGGGGGGTTTCTTCTGAATCTTAGGAAAAAAAAAATAGAAGAAAGAGAAGAATCATGTGAGAGAAGAGGTTCTTGGGGAGAACAGCTCCCACAGCTTCTTTCTCTGTGTGCTGTCAGCCTTGTGATCAACCTAGATGACGTATCTGTATTAAAATTTTGCCAAAGCAGAAAAATTGAATAAGGCTGGACATAGGAATCGGGTTTCAGGAAGGATGCCAGAGGGGCATCCTGGGATGTGAAGTCCAAACGTACTCCAGCAGACTTGGGCTCTGGAGTATCTCTTGGTGATTGGTCAAGGGAGTCAGGTGTTGCTCTGAGGTGCATTTAAAAGGTGTTGTCTCATTTGAATAAAGGGATTTGGTTGCTGAACCCCCAGCCAGCTGGGTCCGTGTGGGTTTATTTATTTATTATATTAATAAGCCATAGCTGAAGGTAGAAAGGGAGAAGAAATTAACTTAGTGTAAATGAGAGTAAAAAAAAAAAAACAAAAAAACCATAAAATCGTTTCTTTTTCGCCTCTCAAAAATCACGAAGAAGTAGATTCTGACTCCTATTCCTGCTGGTTGCTTACTTACAGCAGATTTTCCATTTAAGTCTAAAGTTACCATGCAATGTGAGTGAAGACGGCAAAATTAGACCTTTTTTGTCCCACTAAATGCAAGTATACACACTTCAGTATTTTACAAGATTTATCCTGCAAACCTGCAACTGCTCTACTGGTTCAGGTATGTGTTGTTTGAGTATGAATAGGACTGTGCTGGGGAAACCATGGAAGGATTTGGTGCATGTGAAAATATCTCAGAATTGTTGGTGGAAGGGGAACGAACATTTTTCGAAGTTAGGGAAGAGAGCTGAAGGCTGTGGCTTAGAAGTTCACAGTGTAGGAGAAAACAGAGTGTAATATTCACTGGGTATACAAGTCTGAGATTCAGAACTAGACTTCTGCAAGGACCAAGAATATTTGACTGTGCCCTTGAGTCAAATCCATTGAATATTTTCAGCAAACTATGAGCTATGCCTACAAATCTCTGGAGACTGCTGGTGAAAGGGTTTTTCTCATCTAACACTGCAGTTACCTAAAGCTGGTCTCTGTGAAACTCCTACATAGTCAGCCCCAAAAAGTTTTACAAATGCTGTAAAACCCTAGCTGTGCTGGGATCCTGCTCTCCTCCAAAACATACTTTAGTATGCATTGACATGTTGACATGTTGAATGTGTTCATGCTGACACATCCTGAAAAGGGTAGGTCATCTGAGATTTTAGCCCCTCATGCCAGTTATTTGCATACCATTGTCTGAGGCTGTTGGGAGTGTGTATGTTTCTATGTATTTGCTGAAATAAACAACACACGTAGGGTTTCTCAGATGCATAGTCAAGGGGGAGTGTACAGACTACACAAGATTTTACATTTTTTGCAGAAAATTCAGAGTTTCAAAGACAAAACCCTGCTCACAGGGACACTAGGACAGTTTGTGACATCATCTGAGGAACTTAGGACCCATAAACTAGTGAACAGACTGCCCTCATTCATATGCTGCTTTAGATTTCCAGGTACCTGGGAATATTTCTAGTGGTAGTTCCTCTTAAATATCTGCAAAACAAGTGTTATTCAATACAATTCACTAATAGCTATTAGAATTTAAATGATTTTTAACTCTTTCAATTAAATGCCAAGTAATTTCAATCAAATGTCAAAAGTGAAATTGCTTGCAGAAAACAATGCAAGTTTTTCTTCAAAGCAGTAAGGTAAGGGGAGAGAATCTCACACATTGATAGAGCAAAAGAAACCGAGCTTTGTAACACAACCTTTACTTCCCTGAGCATTAATAATACTTGACAAAAATCCTATGAGCCCGAATCAAGTTCTGGGTCATGTGTATTAAATCACACAAAATTCTGCTAACTTACACCAGGGTAAAAATCTGTGAAACATACAGAAGGAGCAAATATGACAGGTCTGCAAAGGGCTGTAACATAAAGAAATTCAGTAGAAATTTGATCTCTTGAGAGACTTTGATATGCAGTGTTATTTCCTAAGTAATCTTAAGAAAATTTTGATGAAAATCATAAACCAAATCTGCCATGCCATTCATCTCGCTAGTAACTTTCATCCCTGAAACAAAACAAATAAAAAATTTCTGTGAATAAAAAACAATTGAAAATATTCACAGATATTTTTATTTTTTCAAAATAATATATTGTGAGCAGAGTTAAGATAAACATTTTAACTTCTTCTGGACAATAAACTCACCAAATTTATGGACAACTTGACCACAATGTTCTCTTAAAGTGCAAGTAAAAGAAAATTGGAGATGGATATATTTACTTCTCCATCTCACATGCTATATGAAAGGATTTTAGCAAACACTACTTATTCCTAAACAATATGCTACTTTTAAAGTCAGTTCTTGTCTACATTATATCTAACATGCGAATGGAGGGAAAGGAATACTTTCCTGGATTGGACAGAAAAAATCATCAGTTCAAGAGTGGAACATCAATAATGTGCAAAGTCTGATATTAACAGCATATTTGTTACATGGGTAGAGATATAGAATTTTAATTTCCTCCAGAGGGGCAACAAAACTAACCTTCTTTGTAAATTTCAGCTTTCTAATACTGGTACAATGTTTTTCTTTCTCTTTAAAACTGTTTTTCCTAATAAAAATTAAAATTGCATCCTGCCGATCTGCCCTATGCTTATTCTGGTGTAAATCAAGCATTATTGCCTCCAAGTGTAGGTGTATCACACTAGAAGTGATGAAAGGAACACTGGAACAGTCCTAAAAATATTTTTTCTCTCTCAACATGGAAAAGATATTTGTGGAAAAAACAATAAATTCACATCAGTGAATAAACATTAAAATAAAAATAAACTATTTCTAGGTATTTCTAAATAAATCTGATAAAATGCTTCTATTTAAAGTTGTCTTATCTTTGAAATAATTTTGCAAGGAAAAGTGAATTTATTCCAGTTTCAACTGTAAGTTTCTCACGGGAATGGGAACTGATACAAAAAAATTTAGACAGCTTATTGTTGTTGCTCTCCAGTCTTTGACTTATGCAACTAGAGCTCTTTCTCTGAGCTCATCCCTCAGTGCATGTGGTTAATAAGCTTTCAATGAAGAGAAAGTTAAGGCTTCCTTTTCAATTCTGCATGTCTTTTTAATGTGCGTTATCTCAACTAACTGAGAAATGTCTCAAAATATATTTTGGAGAGAAAAACAAAGCAAAACCAGTTATTACTGAAATTATTTCCTCTCTCCACCCAGCAAAAAGAAAAGTCTCAGACTCAGTGAAAGACTAAAGAAAAATGCACATAGATCAATTATGAAAAAAAGAAAGTTTCCTTGAACGAGAAAAAACTGATTGGAATTAAGATAGGCTTTGTTCATATCTGCAACATACAAGGAGACTACTTTTCAGTGGAACAGAAAAGGGGGATTTGGGAGTGTTTGGCTGCTTAACTCTACAGTGCTTCAGAGCCCATGTGAAAATTTGCTGCTAGCTATTAATCATCATTGTGTCTCTGCAAAGAAGCTGTTACAATGATGACTATATATCATTATATTCCCACTGTAAGTAATGAATCAGAGAGCTGGGAAAGTTGGATAAGAGCGGCTGGCAAACTTTTAAGCTGTGGAATCTATTTAAATAAATTTACATCACATTTGGTACTTTTGCTAGTATGGTAATCATACTTTAAAATGAAACAATATGCTGTGTTCATGGGCCCTGGTCTTTTATTCTCCTGTCTCTGAGCTTACTTTCCAGGTCAGCTTTTGCCTGTGCTGACAGCATGCTTTTCTCATAGCCTCTCCTTCTCATAGCCTTTGGTTGCTTTCAAGTTCAATTTAGCACAATGAAGTTGTTATGCATGACAGTTTGGAGAGCAGAATAGGTGGTGTCTGAGCCTGCTGTGTTGCTACAAAGTGGGCTCATTCTCTGCAAGCCAGCTCAGTTACTGAAGCCTTGCTGGTGGGACACTGCCGTGGACTTCCAGACATTCCCATCCTGACGAAAACAATTAGCTTCAAACTGCAAGAAGCTGCCGGGTTGCCCTTTTTCTCAGAGAGACCTCACAATTTAATATGCTGCAGTGGATTTCAAATTCGTGTTGATTTATCCTGTTGTGTTCTTCTTTTATGGTCTTTATTTACAGATGTGTAAAGGAACTGAGAAAGTTTGAGTCTCACATGGTTCAAGAGTTTTACTAGAAATCTAAACCATTGTTTTATGTTTATTTTATGAAGTAGTAGAGTTGAAACATGTCAGGCTTAATTCTGTTAGGCTTAACTGCCTAAAAGAGAGCCTGAGGTTCCTCATACAGAACCTGAAAGTGTCTCTTCTGCTAACCATCAGCAACAAGCCAACAATAAACAACCCCAAAACCTTCAAGATGCCAGCACAGTTGTCCGCTACAGGAATACTGAAAAGAGCTAAAAGCCATTTACAAATGGCAATTTATGCAACTGTTAAAAATAAGTTCATTTTGAGCCTGTGTTGAGGTACTGCAAGCCACCTGTTCTTACCAGGCTGAGCTGGTTGTGTTCATTGCTAAGAATATCATAGGCTACTTAATTTAATTGTTACTTCTAGAGGATAAATATTACTTTATTTTTACATCAACTTGGCTATTAACACAAGCTTTCTTATTTTTCCTTATTAGGCACTTCTAAAAATGTTAAGACAAAGCAAGTCAGTTGGACACTACTTGACTATACACTGTTAAGATATGCTCTTGGATTCTTAGGTTTCACAATAAATAAGAATCTATTGTCTTGATTATATATTTTGCTAATTACTAGGTAAATCCATCAACTAATTCTCATTCTAGATTAAAAGTTACACCAAAGAGTATTTAGAATAGCAAGTTGCTCCTACCCCCTTCGTCTCTTCCCTCCCTCTTCCTTCACCTTCCAGTTTCTTTCTTTTTTTTTCTTTTTTAATCTGCAAGAACAAAACATTATCAAAATTTCTCCTTTGTAAACTGCTTGGTTTGGCTCTGTGTTTTCGAAAGGTAAAATTAAATTATTCCAGTAAGCCTTTTATGTCTTAAAATTATTTCCATTTATCTAAAGAATCAGATAATGTAATTAAAATGTCTCCTTTTGAACAAAAAATACATTTATTACAGCTGCAAAATATGTTATAACCGGGACTAATTGCAGTTTGAGTTTCAGAAGGTTGATTTTTACTACTGTTAATTAATTAACCTTCCTCCAAGAATGCGTAAGTATGATTTGGTGTACTTAACAGGCTATAACAAAAATTAAAATAATCAGTACTACATTTAAGGTGAGATGTAGACTTTTTGGTCAAAAAATGGAGAGGAAATTAGAATACTTGACTTCTGATATGACTTATACCAGTGTGTCAGACCACCAGAACTGTACTTAACTATTGGATACAGAAATTTTCCCTGTCATTCATTCACAGAAGGATAAACATTATTTTTGTAATATTGCCACAGTTAAACACTTTCTTTATTCATGAGTGACCTCATGTGAAGAATTTGTGATACATTACGGTGTTTACTCCTTATTTAAGAAGTACGGGAGTGCAAATGAGTTGCATTGTGAGGAGGCAAGTCAATCTGTTCAAGCAAATGATGCATCAACCAGCCTTTAAAACCAGCCTCTTCACAAGAAGAACCTTTACTTGATGTATTTTATCCAAGAAATATGGCTTTGTTGTACTTCTTCAACCACCAGTGGTGTAGGTCTCGCTGATTTTATCAGTAGAAGATTTAAGTCTACAAAATGGAAAAAAGCCATTGAAATACAAGGTTTTTCAGGACAAAATGGCATACAAAAAGAATAGAAAATAGGAAGAAACAAAAGAGCAACATAGCCTCGAAACCAGTTTAATCCCAATACACAACCACTATAAATCCTAAATGTCCAAAACAAAAATGTACATGGTCACATCAATCAAGTCAGCCAAGAAATGGAGAGACTAATTTTAGACCCATAAAAATAAAATTCTGAAATTCTCTAAGTCAGTTTTATAATAACTTTGTTGTGGCTATCATTCTTTCAGTACAACAGACAAAGTTTACAGGAAGAGCTCATATCTCTTATAAGGCTGGAATGTCAAGAAATGTTCACAAACTTGAAAACTTCTCTTTTTTTAATCATCTTAATTGAGTCAATAAAAGATTTTACTTCTCCTATTAATCTGTTCAGGGGTTTCAGAAAATTTTACTCCTAACTAAACTGATTTTATAAAAATTGATTATTGCAACTCCTGATGATGCCAATAGGGTTTGCTGGTTTCACAACACATCCAAACCAGCAAAATCAGACTCAGAAGTCTACTTGTAGGGTTTTGCTTTTTAGTAGCATGGCCTTGTAATTCATTCAGAAATACAAATGCTGACACTAGCATAACATCTACACCTACTCTAGTTAACTAAGGTTGCAATGTCTTTAGTATATTTGTGTTTGTACACACATGCATACAAAGGGGTGGGAAATTTGTTATGCAAATAACCTCACAGTACTACACTGAAATGCTCTTTGCTGTTGTGCTGCTATTTCATAGTCATTTAGCATTACTTTCTTTTGTCTTAAATTCCCAGCAAACACAGCACAAAGAGTAGTGGGACTAGATTTATCTGGCTCCACTACCTTTGCTCTCTGCAGAGTTTCTTAGACCAGAGTCACAGTCCTGCCGAAACCTTCTCTTGCAAGCAAAGCCAGATGCACAACGCAGCTGGTGTTTCCATCTTCTTGGGACTCAGAGGGATGTTCCTTGTGATGAAATTGCTATTTTTTTCCTGTTGGCTATTTCAGAGTGAATTTGGGAGTGGATGAAGGATGAAACATCACTTCGGCAATGTATTAGTAACCTACAAGAATATGCTATTTTTTAATGATCCATGTTGTACTGCAACCCATAAAACTAGAAACTACCCAGAAAACACACATCAGATACAACTCAAATGTCTGACAAGGTGGAGTTGAAGAAGGTGACTAACTAATTCTGGAGGGATGAGAACTCAGTCAGCGCCTAAATTCAAACATTGACTTTCTTCCAAGCTACAGGACATCATTGGTTTCACCTGTACACCAAGATGCACTGGTTTAAAAAGAAGAGAAAGAAGTGGAGAAAAGCTTCAATTAAATCTTTTCAGCTGCACTGGTTCAGTGTAATGTGAAGTCAAGTGCTTATGCACTTGTAAGTAAGTGGTAATGAATTTGGGAGCCTTTGGATGCATGTTCACGATTGATTACAATAACTACGTCACTGCCTTGGACATACAGGGGAAGGATCATGCAAACTCAGTGGGATTAAATAAACTCAATTTTATTTATAAGCATTGCAGAGGAGCCATCTACTACCAGATGCTGTACCTCTAAGGAACAGCTGTTTTATCTTTCAACTGTAAATTTTTTTGATAAGTTAAAGCTGGATCTCCGTCTAAGCCATAACACTTATAAGAGTTAGGCCTCTGGTTACCAGGTCTGTCCTGTGATGGTTGTTAAGGAGACAAAAAGCCTGTCAGACAAAGCCAGATCTTTCTGGCCACCCCTTGAGTCTCTCCCAATCTGCTGCTAAAGCAGTTTACCAGGTGTTAAGTCTGGTGATTTTAAAACCTGCTAATTGACTCAGTGATAATGGAGAGACTGGGATTGTAGCTTTCCGCTGAAGACCCAGATTAAATTATTAAAAACTTGGTGAGACCTGGCTGATAAAGTGTAAAGCCCACTGTAGGCAGATGGGACTCTCACCATAGGGTAGGTCAGTGGTGCCTCTCCTGGAGACAACCACTGACCTCCAGAGCTCCATCATATCATCACTTGATCATCCATTGTTACTCCCATTACAATACATATGTTTTCATGTGTGCTTCACCACTGCCAACAAGGCCTAATACATGTCCTTGTCAGGTTGGTTCAGATAGCCAGTATGTAACTAAAGACTATTGTCAGCGGGTGCCTATTCATTGCTTTCTGTTGAATTAGTTTGGCAGTCTCAGGCTGGTTCCCAATGGACAGGTGTCCATATCAGAGAACAATTGACACTAACTGGCACCCCTGTCGACTGCCTCAGCAGCTTGCAGCCTTTAGAGGTGGTCCCTCCCCATCAGACAAAGCAGCTTGCAGCCTTTAGAGGTGGTCCCTCCCCATCAGACAAGCCATGCTGGTGGTAAGTTTGGACTACTGCAACCTCTCCTGCACCAGCCCTGGGACAAAGCAGCTCAAACTGGCAGGAGAAAAAACATAAGGAGATAGTTTTGTATGGTAAACTCTGCATTTCTGAGTAGAACATCTAGTGACCAATAGCTTCTGATATATAACTTATGCGATGGCAAAGTTTACCGCAGTGTTGAGATCTGGCTGTACACACTTCAAGTCCTTGATCAAGCATCAAGACAAATATCAAAATAAATATATCCAAAGCAAGTTCAAAAAAAACAGACTTTCTTCTGGCTTAATTACTAAAAGAGAAGTAAAATGAGTTTTAAAATTTCCTGTAGCACATAACACCAGGATTCCCAAAAGTCGAAGTCTTGAATTAAAAAACTGCTCTTACAGGTAAAGCATATTTTTTCAATAAGCTATCATGAGTAATCTCAGCAGGGCTTGTGGAGGAAAGCAGTTAACAAAGAAGCACTTTTGCTGTTCTCTGTATAAACACACTTTGCTACCATGACTCAGATGAGCACCACAACATAAGTTGTCTTCCAAAGTTTAGCAAGCTTCGATAGACTCATTACTGGGTTTTAATTCGGACCAATGAAGCTCAGTGGAGCTAATCACTGTCTCTTTCCCTGACCCAAGCTTACATTTTCCCCTTTTTTTCATTGCAGACTCTATTTATTAGAAATTGGATTTCAAAACAAATAAATATCTGGGAGTTTTTTCCCTTTGTTACATCTTTTATGTATATTTTTATTCTCCACAGATGGCTATATTTAAATCAGCGTGGTAAATGGTAGGGTTCTTCACATAATCTTTTACTGGACACAAATGACATGGCATTAAAATGTAGAAAACATAACCTCAATTAAGGAATAACGTGCGAAACTTTAAACAAATATAGTTAAATATTTGGACCAAACAAGTGAACTTGTGTTGTTAGGAGAAGAGCTGGGCAAGCCACAATTTCAATGGCTCGGCTAATGAATAAACCTGAGGCTGTATCAACGATCCTGAACAAGTACCTGGGGTGAGTGCAATGGTATCAGTTGACTAGCTCTTTGTGGTGCCGAAAAAGTACTCTTGAAGGGAAGGCATGCAGACAATGAAGCCGTGACAGCTGAATGTCAGTAGCGATCTTGAACCTCCCCCCATCCTGGTGACTCCAGCTGCAGCGTGGACGAGTGCGGACGGGTGCACGGACTTTCAGCTCTGCCTGTCACTTCCTCTGCTCCAGTTCCCTGCGCTGAAATGAGAATTTCACCATGAGGAGAGACTCTGCTAGTAAGTACTGGGGATTGTTTTTTTACTAGCAATATTGCTAATGATATGTTCAACATCCTAATCGTCGGCATTTTCAAGCGGAAAACAAAGCCAAAACGAAACCAGTCACCGCTGATCAAATGTTGCCCATCAGCATCTGCAGATTAAGGATGCTCTGCTGCAAAATGAGGGTTTTTCTTCTTGATTTGAGTGCTGCCTTTTGGAGAATACTTGTTTATTGATGTAAACAACACACGATTGGTTCAAACACTGCGAGGAAGGAACAACTGGCATCTGGCATGCAGTATTTTCCAACAGAAAACAACAGAATTCTCCTGAAGATCAGCCTTGTGGATTACAGTCAGTAGCATGCTGTTTTTAAGACACACACAAGGACACAGTAAAAACCTGCAAATCTCTCGGTGACAAAGTACATCAGTACAGACCAGCAATGGCATCCCTTTGATATAGGCAAACAAAGTGGCCTCCTCTATGGAGAATATTGCTTGGACCATTCCTATCTTTCTTTCTTTTCCAGGAGACACGTCAGAACAAATGTCCACACTGAGGAAGGTAAAGTCCTTAGATGGCTTCTCATTCCCATCTCATGTAGTTATGCTGACGACATGGTAAGCTATTTTTTAGGCTGGGTTAACATACAAACAGCAAGGCTTTTCTGTTTGAGCTGTTAGTTTGTTGATAAACTATTAACAGGAAGAAATGTTCATAGCAAAGAACAAAGACATTTCCCCTTTCTCAAGCATCTGGCCCACCACATTAAGCCCACTGAGCAATCTCACAGCATGTTTGTAAGTTTCTCATTTAAGATTACTTGAAAACTTAGTCTGGTTTTGGCTGTCAATGCTGTACCAATTTGATCTCATCCTTTACATATGGCAGGCAGCAAAGCCAGATAGTCTTCAGATATAAATAAATACAACCCAAGGTGAAACACAGGTCATGAACAACTTCTGACTGATACCAGGTCTTCCATAAAGCAGGAACTAATGGGGGAATTTTTGTTGACCATATGGGGAATAATCCAATCTCCTTTTTGGCTCTGAATGTGGAGGGGGGAGAAAAATAGAGAAAATATACTACTTAAAAATTTCAGACTTATTTGAAAAAAAGGCATTTTCAGCATTTATACATTTTCCCTTTGTTTCCAACCTTAGTTTCCCATGGAATTTTTTATTCTTCCAATGAAGCATCAAAGCAAAAACAAAAGATCTGTGTAGTTAGTTTGTTGGGTTTTTTCCTGGCAACAATTTTTGCATTATAAATGAAAAAACTGACTCTGTTGACAAGGACTGTTGATCTTCATTCTCAGTGACACACTCTGGGAAGATGGAATAATACTTTTCTAAGGATTTTTATTTTAAAAATACATAGAGTGTTTGCAAAAAGTATTTTCATGTAACATTATAATAAATCTTAAAGATGGCCTATGAGTAATCTGAAGAGAACTATTTTCAAGAGAATGTAGCAATAGGACAAGGGAGAATGGCTTCAAACTAAAGAAAGTGGGTTTAGATTGGATACTAGGAAGAAATTCTTTCCTGTGAGGGTGATGAGGCATTGGACCAGACTGTCCAGAGAAGTTGTGGTGGATGTCTCATCCCTGAACAGGACTCTGGGCAACCTGGTCTAGTGAGAAGTGTCCCTGCACATGGCAGGGCATTGAAACAAGATGATCGTTAATGACCCCTCCAACTCAAACCATTCTATGATTCTATAATTATATAATATTTGTGAATTGACAGAAATGTTTGTGAGAAGATAAATACATTAAATTCTGATCTTCATTTCCTGATCATAAACAACACAAGTTTGCCGCTATTTGTCTGCAAAGTCTACAATAGTACTATTGTTACAAAAAAAGAGAATTTATTAAACAAGGGTGTTGTGAACACATAAGTTGAAGTCTATACTTCAAGGACAAGAATTCACAAATATTGCAAAATAAGCAAATTGTGGAAAAATGTCACACTGCAATCAAAACAGATATTTAGGTGTAATGAAATCAAAGTATAATGAGCTATTGCATTTCTAAGTACATGAATCAGATCAGTACGGATCTTTTCTCCCTTTCTCCCTTTCTCCCTTTCTCCCTGGTGCTTTTCTCCCTTCTACAAACACCAAAACCTATGATGGTAGTGAATATGATCAGAAGAATTCCCCCTAAAAGGCATTAGAGCAGGAGGGTTTGAACTGGGAAATGACACAAGCCTCCACAGCACACTTTCCTTGAGGTTGTCCAGTGAATTCTGCAAGGAATTGCCAATTCATCAGTATTAGCTTCCATCCTCGGCTTTGGTGCTGCTTTTCAGAGGACCCTGTGTGCTGCTCATCACAATACCTGGAGAAGCTTCACCAGTGTGGCTTCTAAGGCACTTGTTCATCTGCAGGACTCTTATCCAGAGCACTTTTTACCTGACACTTGTTTGAAGGATCTCCTGGATCCATAGCCCTGATTCCCTTCCTTTGGTATGGGCTAGTTTGCTCCCTTAGAGAGGAAAATGGAGAACCTTATGGCATTCTCAAATTTCTTCTTCCTTTTATGTAAATTTCTTTATGAACACAATCCTGTAGCTTCATGCTTTTACCTGATAATAATTGCAGGTGCAGTTTTGGCACAAAAGTAAAATCTCCAAATTGTTTTATCATCTAGTGAGAAATATAAGATTTCACTTGGCTTTATCTACCAACAGAAAGTCTGGAAAATGTTAATAATAAACCTTGGTTGTAGTTTACTGCATATCATGAACTGCCACACGCAATCATCTTGCACCCCTTTAGCAGGTACAGCATGAGCCAAGCACAGGGGATGAATGACATCTCCAAGCTCTCTGCAGGCACAGGGATGCAGAGATTAAGGAATAATTTATTACTGGAAGAGGTCACCTACAGGTTAATATTCTCAGGGGAAAGAGGTGAGCAAAATAAGAAATACTGATTTTCTGAAAGTCTCTCTGACATGAATCATTGCAGACTACTTACTGCTCAGTCGAGCAGTTGAGCCCAAAAAGAAGTGGATACCACTGTAACAGAAATGCACGTTTGCATTCCCCTATGAAATGAGTAACTTGGTGAGCTAGTCAGTGGCTTTTCCTGAACTGATGCTGTAGCAGGATCTTTATTCTTTTCAAGGGGTGCTAATGTTTTTAATAAAAAGAGGCGACATTATTAGAACACAATAATGAGAACACTTAGGAGTGCAGGTAACTTTCAACATGAAAATAGTCCCACAGAAGTCAACAAAGCTTTGTGTGCTTTGCTATTTGCAATTCTGGGCACTTGCTGCTATCTCTTTGTATTTTGAACCATTGAGTTTTATGTGAAATATGTTCACTCTAGAAATATACTACCTAAAGAATTTTTTTTGTATTTATATTGACACCTACAATACAGAGTTATGGTGTAAATTTTATGCCAGAGATGAAAACATCTTTTACAAATACATTGACATTTGTCATGAACTAACATCTCTACAAACTTCTTGTTTCTCACATTCACACTTATTGTGTCTGAGCTTAGTCCTGCAAACAATTATTTACCTCACTAACTTTTTCCACAGAAGACTTCCACAGCAGTCTGAGGGCCTATCCTTGCCAAAGCTTGTATGTTTGATCACTTCCGTGAACTTTCCGTGTAATAAATTCCACTTGTTGCGGGTTGACCCTGGCTGGAATCTAGGCATCCAAGAAAATCGCTAAGAACTGAAGCCAGACAAGGCCTAGAAAGCAGAATATAAGTCAGAATATAGGAATATAAGTAGAATATAGGAATATAAGCAGAATATAGGAATATAAGTATAAACGAAAGCACAAAGAACTTTGCCAATACTCAGCTAGGATGTACTGCCAGAACCTAGAGATAGAGATTAGGTGGTACTAGAGATTAGGTGGTACTGTACACTAAACAGAATGCACACACACACAACCTAAGTAAGATAATGGGGCAAAGTGGGGCTTGAGTCCAAGAATCTTGCAAAATTCACCATGAAGTCTGCCAAAATCAAGAAAGTTCAAAAATTCATGAAGATGATGAAGGCTGGGCCAAGGGCCAGAGGATGAAGACACAGGAACGACCCTCCTAGATTCTCCCCAAATTGAAGACCACGCCCTCGACTCCCCCTAGACTCCGCCTATTATGAATATTATAATCAGATGTTGCAATCATATGAATATTTATGTAAACATGTTGCAATCACCTGTAGAAATGGTATAAAAACCTGTAAATTCACTGGAGAGACAGAGCAGTTTGTCTAGCGTGAGCTGGCTGCTCTCCAATGTTGCTTAATAAACATACGTCGCTGCTTAAGGCTACAAATTTTGTCTCTAAGCAGTTCTCTGCGCCTTTTTGGGGGCAAAATTGGCATCAGAGCTGGAAGAGGTCACACAGGCAAGACAGACTCAACATGGGGATAATACTAAAATTTATTACTAACAGGATAGGAGCTAAAGAGTGAGGGATAAAGCAATTTTAAACACACTTTTCAACCACTCCTCCTCCCCCTGCATCAGTGCAGGAAGAGAAGTTCACCTATAAGGCAACAGGTCTTCCATATCTGCTGCACTTATGGGTCACCCTTCTTCACCCACAGGGCAACAGGTCTTCCATATCTGCTGCACTTGTGAGTCACCCTTCCATGGGCTGCAGAGGACAATCTGTTCCAGCATGGTCCCTCACCACAGGCTACAGGGGGTCCAAAGCTCCAAGTCCTTCCCCTGTCCCATGGGTCCCTCCCATGGGAAACCGTCCTCGGTGGACCCTTCTAACACAGGTCCTCCCCTCCCCCAGGCCGCAGGTCCTGGGATGCACGGGGTGTCTATACCCTGATGGTTTTTCATAGAATGCAGTCCTTGACAGAGGGTCCTGTCCCAGCCTGGGTTCCCCGCAGGGGCCACAGAGTCCTACCCGGAAAAAATTGCTCCAGCATGGGCTGCCTTCTCCACAGGCCACAGATCTTCCGAAGGACCCCACTCTCTCCTGGACCTCCCACGAGGGTAGCAGTCCTCCTTCATTTTCATGCATCCACTTGTTCCATCATGCTGCTGCAATACGGTGGGGCTGCCCCCGGACCGTCCCGGCTCCGTCAGGATGAGGGGGGGTGAGGAGGGCAGTGCCTGCCGGCGGGGCTGGCCTGACTGGCTCCAGCGCTGTGCCTGCCTCTGGCCAGCTGCCGCGCGGCCCCGGGCCATGGCTGCTACCCCCACCGCAGCGGGGAAGGCAGCGGGGGACCGCCCCAGCCCGACCACAGCGCCTGCTGTGCCTGCCCCAGGCCTGGCGGCTTCCCTCTGCAACCCTTCTGGCTCCAATTTCTTCTGTGCAACAACTTTTTTTCTTAAATGTGTTATCACAGAGGCGCAACAATTGGCTCTCCCTTGGCCAAACATCAGGAAGTCCCTCCTGTAGCCAACTGTCATTGGCTCCACAAGGGGGGAACTTCTAGCAGCTTCTAACAGAAATCACCCCATGTAGCCCCCCCTGCTGAAAAAAAAAAAACCCAGCCACAGAAACCCACGACACCACTTGAGGGACTTTCACATGACACTTAAAACTAAGAATAAACTCCTTCATTAAAATGGGTCACTTAATGTTTCGTTTGGAAGATATTGAGAAAATAAGTAAATAAATAAAATAAGAATTAATTGGCAGAGTGCAACTAACGAAAATAATTTTCAAATACAGAAAGATTTAGGAATGAAATTTAGTCTAATAGGTCCCTGCAGTGCCTACAGCTGGAGCATTCATTTTTGTTAGCCCACATACAGACACACTCAGCAAATTTGATTTAATACAAATGTATGTAGTCATGTCTGAAAATACACTGGCTTTCACGAAACAGTAAAGAAGAATTTTTCATGCACTACTAAGGCAGGTTACCTTGAAAAACCTTACATGGCTGCAAAATGTTTCACTCAGATTAAGAACACTGTGGGGCAATGTAGGGTATCTTACAGAAGCAGCTGAGGGTGAACCTCACATTTCCCCACATACAGAGCAAGTAAGGTTTGGGTTAGGAGCAAGTGCCTGGGCATGGTCTGTGTGTTGGGCATTCTGGCCACTGCATCCATATTGATAGGAACAAAACAACTCCTTCAAACTAATTCCCATTGCTCTGTGGTTACGTGGGAAAAGCACTGAGAAGAACACAACCCAGCATCTGGGGTGTGCAGCAACCTTTGTTTCACAGCTGATTTGTACACTCAGAGGTGCTGGGACTTTTCTATGCAAGTTCAGGGATTTTTCACATAACACAACTCACTGGATTTAATAACTGCACATGGTGCAAGTCAACTCAGAATTTGGGCCATGTCATGCTGCTAAAAGACAGATACTGTATGTCTGTACCTTTATAAACCACAAGCATTGAAATAAGAGAGGCTGAAGAGTTGAAAGCAGGAAAAAATATTGTTACTGCTTATAATATTAAACTTTACACTTGCAATAAATTACACTTGCGATAGTTACACTTGCAATAAATATTTCAGGTATGTTTCAAAATTAGCATATGGGTGATAATTTTAAATCCACTCTGAAACAGACTTTGTGACAAAGCTGGACTGGGTAATTTGATGGTGGTTAAATTCCTCGGGTGGCACACGGGACTGGTACCTTCCCTCCACCCTCAACAGCTGCAGTGCTTAATACATAAGACAGTGCTTTTGTAAAGCAGACTGTAATTCACCATCTACCAAAAGGAGTGGTGGCCTAAGCTCTTCTGATAAAGAGTTTTCTTTGGCCTCTTGTACCTAAAAGAGCAGCCACATGCATCCATGACACATCTCTGAATAGAAAAGTGCCGCCAATTAAGCTTCAAAATCCTAGATATCTGTACCACCCAGCCAAGTGCTTTATTGTGTCCAGCAGAAGTAAGGTCTGGCTGTGCACAAGTGATCAAGTGGTGGCTGTGAAGTGAATGCCAAGGACCCGATGAGAGCATTGCGGTCTGCAGAGGCAGAACAACTGAGCACAGCTGTGTGAGTAGGGAAAACTGGAAGGTGTGACCACACAAAATGAGAGTCAGAACTGTGAAGGGTGGTGGATGAACAGTAGGGACGTAGGAGAAAATGCAATGGGAGGAAAAGGAGAAAGGAGACAAAATGAAGAAACAAAAGGCAGGGAATGACAGAAATACCTCTGAAGGTAATCCTCATCATGGCTGGGCTTTGAGAACGAAGATTTGGGAAGGCTCTATCCACATTTGTTACAGGCACGTTGGTGACTTATGAGGCCAATATGAGACAGACATATCCGATTGCAAAAGGCACAGTAGAAAGACTCCTTAGATGGTATATTCTGCAGAACACGGTTCTTTCTGCATTGCCTTTTCTCCTTGAGAGTGATCCTGCGTGTGTTCTCAAAGGAAGCAGCAGCGTTATAGATGGTGTGTCTCCAGGTCTCCCCGATTGGAGGCCAGAGTAGACCAGTTATGTTGATCAATATGGCCAAGGCTGAAATGTTGTTTCAGGGAGTCCTTGTATCTTCTCTTCGGGGTTCCTCTCTTGCGGCAGCCGGTGGCAAGTTCACCATAAAGCAAGATCTTAGGGAGGCGGTGGTCCTTCATCCTGGAGACGTGCCCTGCCCATCACAGCTGTGTTCTCAGTAACATGGCCTCTATACTTGTGACTGCTGCTTGTTCTAGAACAGATGTATTGGTCACATAATCTGAGAGGTTCTCCATCAACCTGCACCTCAGGAAGTCCCCCATCATCCCCATATCACCATTGGCCAATCAGAACTCAAATCAGTCCAGCAGTTTAATTACCTAGGCAGCCTCATCTCCTCAGATGGTAAGATTGACGGAGAGATAGACAACAGGTTAGCAAAGGCATACAGTGCTTTTGGAAAACTCCACAAAAGAGTATGGCGTAATAAACACTTGAAGAAAAGTACCAAGATCAGTGTTTACAGAGCCATTGTGCTGTCTACTCTCTCGTATGGTTCCGAATCATGGGTCATCTACCGCCACCACCTGCATCTCCTAGAACGCTTCCATCAACGCTGCCTCCGAACAATCTTAAAACATCCACCTCTGAAGGTAAAGACTGAAAAAAAACAATGTAGCAATGGTGAGCTAAGAGGGAAAAAATAAAGTAATGGGAAATAGTAAATTAAATCTATGAAAACCAATAGAAACTTAAAGAGCAGAAAGCTGAATGATACACACAAAGCCGAGGGGATGGACATGTCTGTGGGACAGCTCATTATTTAGCACTAATATTTTTGTAGGAAAGTTGAACAGGAAAGCTGAGTTGTTGCTAGAAAATAGTAGGTCTAGAGGCATACCACACTGATATTTAGATTTCTATATCAGTGCCAAATTTGAAGGGGGCTGGAAAGATATTGTGGCCTCCAGTATTTCATGTCTCTCTCTATAAATTTCCAAACCAAATTTGACAGGGTTGACTTTTATTCTTAGCTCATTAAAAGTGATTGTTTTGCCTGAGGAATACACTAAAAAGCAGCTATTTCCAAAATATCCCCCCAGGCAGAAACACTGAATTTCTTCAAGAAACTGCAAAACGACTCTACTTTGGACATCAGCTAATATATTCTTTGCTCTGTAAAAAACATTGCTGATGTGGCTTGAGTTTGCTACTCTGTCTTGCATTGCCTGAGCTCATTGGAAGTGGATAAATGCAACTGAGAGTAGTTTTAGATTGTATATTAGGAAGAAATTCTTCACTAAGAGGGTAGTAAGGCACTGGAACAGGTTGCACAGAGAAGTTGTGGATGCCCCATCCCTGGAAGGGTTCAAGGCCTGCTGGACTGGGCTTGGAGCAACCTGGTCTTGTGGAAGGTGTCCATGCCTATGGAAGGTGAGTTGGAACTAGATAAGCCTTAAGGTCCCTTCCAACCCAAACCATTCTGTGATTCTATAATTCTAAGTCCAGCCTGTCCAGTGCCTTTTCTCCCTCTATCTAGTGCTTCACCTACCCTGTGCAGCCAGTTGGACTGGTGAACTCCTCTGGATAATATCAGTATCACTCTCTTCACAGAGTCCACCCACAGTATCCTCCCAACCACCATCTGGTGCTCACCAGCTCTATGCTCTTGCTTACATGAGGACTTTAACACAGTGCCCAAGTGCTAACACATTGAACACTTCTACAGTTGTGCAACATAAGAAATAATTTTTACTGTTTGTATTTATTTCACTGGGGATGAATCTAATCAATCAGATTGAATTTAACATAATGAGGCAGACCTTCCTCACAAAGAAGTCTCTGGTAGGGCTGAGAACAAAATCTAAGTCCTATACATTTGTTGAATGATTTTCCTTACTCTAAGGAACGATTCTCAACACAGAAAAATATTACTCAAAAAACCTCAAAAAACCGGAGCAACAAAGTTCTGTTCATTTTCTCTCTCACTCAGCAAAGCAGCTAAACCTGTGTATATCTCAACTTTTAGAAAACACTCTAAGTTCATCCTGCCCATGAGTTCATGTCAGATTAGCTTCAAAGTACTCAGTATCTTGCAGAGTTGCTCTGATGATTTTGTTAGTATTTTTCTTATTCCTTTCAAAGTCTAATTCTGCAATTTTCACTTGAATTATGTGTCATCGACTAAATAAGTAGTTCTGGTGAAGGCTATTCACAGGAATACTACAGAATTAAGTAAAAAAATGGCATATTCAAAACTTAATTAAATGATTAATTGTAAACAATACAGCAATATCTTACTAGCTTTTTATTCTGCTTAATTTATTATCTTTCCTAGTAAAGAAGGAGAAATGAAAACACAAACTTTATAAACTGTTGCTGGGTGTGTTTTTCCTTAAGCTTTGTAAGAACGAGTCTATTGTTTTACATTAAACTTGGTATTTTTATATTATACTTCACATATTCTTTTTTTATAATAACAGTGTAGTAATACATAAAAAACATGAAAATTTACTTAGATAAAAAGTTTGAGGATGCCGAATGTACTTATATTTATATTTAAATATAGTAAGTCTGTATACAGAAATAGACATGTATGTATATATATCTACACATGTATTTTTATATATTTATATTTAAATTTTAATATAATATGAAACAGCATATAATATGTATATTTTATATTATCCAATATGTGTATATATATTCTACATGTTGTTCTACATGTACATATTGGATACTGCAAGCATGTATATATAGAGGTATGTATATTTGTGTTTATACATAAATATGCACTTTCTGATTTCTTAAACATTTTGAAACATATCTTTTTGTCTTCAAATAAAATAGCGCTAGAAGGGAGGTATTATCACAACATTTATTTTGAGAATGTTTCAATAATCTCCTCAAAGGACTTTGCATATGTAGTCTAATTTTTCTCAAAAGCTATTTAAAGCATAATTTGGGCTAGTTATCCCTGGAGTCTGAAGGCTGCAGTACTGCTGACTGGCCAGCAACAGACTTTTTCAAAAAAGTGGTTATCTTGATATTCTCTGTATCGATCTGGCACCAACAATCACATATCTAAATGAAATAGATAAAACATAGCACTATATACAGGCATCAGACTGGATATTTAAATACTATATGATACTGATGTATGTTAGGACCTTATGACATACCTGTAGTAGTTAGCATAAGCTAAACAGTGCTTTCAGGTGCTGTTTTTTATTTATAATTGTATATGTAACCACAAACCCTTAAAGGGACAAATAATCACCTATGAAACAGTGTAGCTGTACTTCGCATAATTCTCACATATACATTTTTACATTAGTTATGCTTCTAAGAACCTATTTAACTCTTCTGTAATTGATAACAAACCACAAAAAAAACCCCAAACCAAAACCAAAACCAAAACACAAAAAAACCCAGAAATGAAACATTCTGTGGCGGGATCTCATTGGGGGCAAATGAATGTGTGTGTGTAAGAGCCCTAGGCTTCCCTTTTGTGTTTGTTTCTTCATTAGGCTCTAACAGCACTTCTGCCCCCGCACTGAAGGTTTGATGAGAAGATGGTATGACATGTTTGGCTTCTCCCCTTGCAGCTGGCACCACCAATGCCAAAAGCCAGAGCCTGCTGCAGTAGGATCAGGAGAGGCTCCTATGGAGCACGGTCTGACTGACAATTTCCCACCCTACTCCCTACACTCAGCTCCCTCTCCAAAGCCCCTTAATGAGAAGTGGAGGACAATGCCAATACTGTTGTTTCTATTAGGAATCTGGTGGAAAGAACAATAGCTGTTTATCCAAGCATCCGTGCTGCCCAAACCCTGCCAGTAATTACTTCTAGAGGCTCTGATTAACTCCGCTCTCCACTTTCAGCATAAAAGGTTATTGAACAGAAGCAGGACAACCTTTCTGTCTCTCCTGGTCTTTTTACAGTTTGCTTGAATATTGCCTGGGCCTCATCTTAGGTGCAGAAGTGAGGATGCACTTGAATCTGCAACAGGCTCACCTGGGTCAGGTGAACAGGTGCTGGAAGCATAACCCTTCTAGCCTCCACAAAAAAAAGGCAGTTTTGAAGAAGCACTCCTCTGGTTTCTCATTCCCAGTTTTCTTTACAACTGCCATTAATAAAAAGGGATACTCCTAAGTAAAATGAGTGTCCCTCAGCAACTTCTCCTTGCTAAATTTTTTTGGCTAAGTATGGTGCACAAAACTGCCAGCGTATTGGAAGCATCAAAAGAGTGGTGCAAGACACATTGTTTTGGTTTTGTAAACCAAAGGAAATAGAACGGTTGCTGAGTCTATTTCTAGGTTGCTGGTAACAATTTTAGTCCTCTAAATCATGCAGTCTTTAATCACCCCCCTCCCCTCTTAGACCCCATCCTGCAAATTGCTGTTAATGTTATGCAAAACACCACCATGAATATGCATAATTATGGAAATTCATGGTAATTTTTCAGGATTATCTAATGTGACGTTAATAGGACAGGAGCATACATCAATTTAAATGAGAGTGACAAATATCTTATTCTTTTTATTTCTGTAGTGTTGTTAATATTTCCTTGGACTCCTGAGAGCAGTGTGAACTGGTAGGAATTTGAACAAAATATTTTAAAAATCAAATATTTTACTAGCACATTACTTTTTAAAACTTCAGGTTTTTAATGCATATCTCATATATGTGCATGCATGTAAGACTGCCTTACCTTAATGCAAATTATTTATGTCAGAGTAATAAAAGTCTTTCTGTAGATATTTTACACGTTATTTTTCCATTCCCTACAGATAACAATTGAGACTATAATGTCTCAAGTATTGGGCTGTTTTCTGCAAATGAGTTTGATCTGTCTAATTACTTCAATAATCTAATCAGCCAACTGATAGAGCAATTTAGCAAGCTTTTCTCCTCATTTTTATTTTAACCTCAGTGAAAATAACATTAAATTATCTGCTGTTAACTATGACAAACTGCAATTATGTTCTCTCATAGAGGTTTGGATATGCTGTTTATTAGAGAAATGTAATTAACTGAAATGTAGTCTAAAAACTTACTGTTTGTAACGATTACTAACTGTGAGCATATTTGTACTTGGTATTTTGAGTGGCTAGCACACCAGCTAGACCTTCAAATTCATGACATGGTTTCATTTAAGATCAGTAAAGCTACTTGTAGATGAAAGTGTAATGCACTGTGAGACCTCAAAATATCAGTAGATATTCACCACACGTCTGTATGCAACAAGATTGAGAAGTCCAGGTTTTTACAAAAGAACATTAAAATTGCCTATTACACTGCAAATGTCAGTGTTACTGGATATTGTTGTAAAGTTAATTAATTTGCAAAATAAAATCTTTGTTATTTACACTACCACATGCCTCAAAATATTCACCAACTAAAACACTAAAAAAGTAAAAGTTCATTATTCTATGAATCCTTCAGTTTTAATAGAAATTATTCTATGCTAATATGCCTAAAGAGAAAAAATGTTGCAGACCACATAAAAGAGAAAATATAGTGCTCTTATTTTAATGGTATATGTTCTTGGTAGAACTTAATCTTCTTAAATTTTAAGAATAACATTCATTTTCTCTTCTTAATACATAAATACAGCAATGTGTCTGTACTTACGAAAATAGATGTATTTTTTGTTTCATTCATCAATTTTTTCTAAGCTATTTTGTATGGTATTTTTAATGGAAATAAACACAGTTCTGTTCTTGTGTAACAAGGTAGTGGAAGATGAGCTCACTGGAAGTCCTGCCTTTCATTACTGTGCAAGATCTTTACACCATCTCCCACGGCATTCTTCTGAAAAAGCTGGCAGCCCATGGCTTGGACAGAGGCACTCTCTGCTGGGTTAAGAACTGGCTGATGGCTGGGCCCAGAGAGTGGGGGTGAATGGTGCTGCATCCAGTTGGTGGCCGGTCACTAGTGGTGTCCCCCAGGGATCAGTGTTGGGCCCAATCCTGTTTAATATCTTTATTGATGATCTGGATGAAGGGATTGAGTTCACCATCAGCAAATTTGCAGATGACACCAAATTGGGGGAGAGCATTGATCTGCTGGAAGGCAGGAAATCTCTCCAGAGGGACCTGGACAGACTGGAGAGTTGGGCTGATTCCAATGGGATGAGGTTCAACAAGGCCAAGTGCCGGGTCCTGCACTTTGGCCACAACAACCCCATGCAGTGCTACAGGCTGGGGACAGAGTGGCTGGAGAGCAGCCAGGCAGAAAGGGACCTGGGAGTTTGGATTGACAGGAAGCTGAACATGAGCCAGCAGTGTGCCCAGGTGGCCAAGAAGGCCAATGGATCCTGGTCTGGATCAGGAACAGTGTGGCCAGCAGGACCAGGGAAGTGATTCTTGCCCTGCACTCAGTGCTGGTGAGGCCACACCTGGAGTGCTGTGTCCAGTTCTGGGCCCCTCAGTTCAGGAAGGATATTGAGGTGCTGGAGCAGGTCCAGAGAAGAGCAACAAGGCCGGTGAAGGGACTGGAGCACAAGTCCTGTGAGGAGAGGCTGAGGGAGCTGTGATTGTTTAGCCTGGAGAAGAGGAGGCTCAGGGGAGACCTCATCACTCTCTACAACTCCCTGAAAGGAGGTTGTAGCCAGGTGGGGGTTGGTCTCTTCTCCCAGGCAACCAGCAGTAGGACAATAGGCATGATCTTAAGCTGTGCCAGGGGAGCTTTAGGTTGGAAATTATGAAGAAATTTTTTACAGAGAGAGTAATCAGGCATTGGAATGGGTTGCCCAGGGAGGTGATGGATTCACTGTCCCTGGAGGTTTTTAAGATGAGACTGGATGTGGCACTTAGTGCCACAGTCTAGTAACCACAGTGGTGTTAGATTAAGGGTTGGACTTGGTGATCTCAGAGGTCTTTTCCAACCCAGTTGATTCTATGATTCTATGATTTTATGATCTTAGATTTAATTGGGGAAATTAGGCAGAAGGCAATGAAACAATGTGGGAAACTTTCACTTTGTGTTATGTAGGAGTGCCACATCAGGTGGTTTACATATTTGTAGCTGTATACACATACACTATAAATCTGACTGTGACACACTGCAAATATAACTTAGTTGTGTTACTGTGTGTGAAAGGAGGGCAAAATGCTTCACCAGCATACCTAGGATCACAGATGTGCACATCTGCACATGAGTCTGGGTGCACGTGCCTCCCATTTGCACAAAACAGTATGATCCCCAAGCATTACATGTTCAAAAAGGCTAAAACTGATAATCTGCCAGAGCATCCGTGATGATCAAATGGATGTCTTAAACATGTTTTTCAGAAAGCGTGGATATGCATTGACATAAGCATAGGAATTTTCTCTGCTTGAGTATATAATGTGCTTTTGTCAGCCATAGAAAGAGTGACAAAGGTTTACCCCCACCTGCTCCCTGTTTGTAAAGGGTCTAGGCATGGAGACCTCCACACAACCACTAGAAATGGTCCCCCAAAGACACTCAGTGCCTTACAGACATGGGGCCAAAACAGACATCAGGGCATGGCTTCTGGATGATCTATATGATCACGAATTCATTGAATAAAACATAGTAGGAAAACACTAAGGCTGTACCCCTATATGCTCTCAGTGAATATGTTTGTGTTAGCATACTCTAACACTTGTAGGATCAGCCTGGAGACTGAGCTGGTGTTTATCCTCTGTTCTCACTATTCAGAACAAGCTAAGTTTCAGGAACTGTTCAGCAAAGACTAGAGATTTGGTAGCCACTTTTAAGTGGATATGCCTGCTAAAGCCTTCATCCTGAAAGCCACTAAGAAGTTTACTAAAAGTGTTGACATCCTGCATCAGAGTTACTTGGAGAGCAGCATCTGCTAAAAAATGTAATGTCTTCCTTTAAATTAGCAACAAGTCAAAGCATTGTACTAGCTCTCATTGAAAATGAAAGTCTAGTTTATTTAAAATTTTATTAAAATATTGTATTATGGGTTTTTGTCACGACTAGCTATTAAAACTGCAGTGCTAAGCAACACTAAAATATTTTATGAAGGTGATAAAAAATGAGCTAGTTCTATGTTAAAAATTTACTACGTGCATACTCACATGTAAGAGTTATTTGCATTTTTCATGCTGCATGGAAAACACTAATTGATGCATAGACCAGGTAGAAAATCACATCTCCCTACATAAATATAGAAAGGTGTAAAATCTTTCTTATGTAGCTTTTCAAGGGTTGTTTCAATTTGCCTTTATACCCATGATTTATAATTTTATTTATGGCAAATAAACTTTTGGAATTAAATGGAGACATTTTCCAAATGACATGCAGTAGATGTGATAGATATTTTCTTTTGAATTGCTAAAGAGTAAAATACGATGATTTGGTGACAAGCATCTGTCTGGTAATCACATAGGATAAATTCGTAAGAAATATAGCAAAGATATTTTATTTGCTGCTGCTGCTGCTGTTAAGCCAGCTTTATTTATCTTGGAAGGTTTTTCCATCTGAGTGGAAAAACAAACTTGCCTTCAAGAGGTCTGTGAACCAAATAATAAATGTCAGGTCTAAATCCCAAATGGAAATCAGTCAGGTTTAACCCTGGATATTCTTCAGGATGCAAATGAGGATGGGAGGTTTCCCTCATCCTGCTGCCACATGGGCAAGCCAATTTACAGGCACAGGCATACACTGTACCTTCTGCACCTCCCCCTCACCCCAAGACTTGGTCTCAGCTGCCTGCCTTTCACAGAAAACCACAGACCAAGGAAACATATCAGTAATAGTGCCCTGTAAATTAACTTGACATTTGATGCAAGGGGGGGGGGGGGGAAATCAAGTGGTAAAAGCTTACAAAAGACATGGAAAACAAAAGCCACTCAGGACCCGCACTACATTTAGTGTGGATTTAAGAGCTCTGGAAGGTGGTTATTCTGTTGCAAGCAACACACTCAGTCCTCCATCTCTTTGTTAAGACAACTCAGTCACTCTTTGTTAAAGCCGTAGCATCCATCAAACAAACAAAAAAAATACCCTATACTTTCACAAAACAGCCTCCACAGAGCCCAATAACACCAAGGAAGTACGTTGTTTTCTCTGTGCTTCACTTCATCTTATGTCCCTAAAATTGTAATTTTTTAAAATATGCTGTTGTTAAAAGATAAATTGTGACAATATTAATTCACTACTAATAAGGTGTGCTAAGTAACTAAGATATATGCTAGTATTTTATGATTGGAAAGCAGCCCGTTAAACATGTGAGGCACACAAACACTGCTGTATCTTGAAAATTAACTTAAAGCAAACATACAGTTTTTCCTCATACCTGAAGTTACAAATACTTTTATCATTGACAAACTATTGATAGACCACAAATTGCTTCTCTGACTCTGCTTACAGTATTGATAGCAATAGGATACCAATAGATGGACCATATTTAAGCAATTAGACATTCAGGAAAATTATTATGCTTTATTGTGTCTGCATGTCCTCACCTCCATTCCTGTGCCCCCTTCCTCTCCCACCATCCACCTCTCACTTCCTTCTCCTTCTCTCCTGTCTTACACACACACACTTCCCCCTCCGCAACGCTTGCAATATTGCACCTCACAACTGCCTACTTCATGGCTTACAAGCAAAGGACTGTACTGGTACCATACATAATCTTAGCATTCTTGCTTCTTGTCATTCGTGGATTTATTTACAAGTCCCTGTGTTCTTTTTCTTCCTGTTACTACAGTTTATATCACTGGCATACCTAAATTCTTGTGGGGATTTCAAACAAGAATCAAGATATAACTGGCAAATATTCTGTAATACAGTCTGGATTTCCATAATTTATCTGTTTGGGTTTTTTTTAAAGACACAATTTTAAGAGGTTTATGGACTTACAGATATATGAAGAGTATTTTGATTGGCTTGTTAATACATCAACTACTTAAGGTTCTGCTTTTGTAAAATAGCCGTAATAAAAAGAATTGATGTCCACATACATATGTTTGTATATATGTAAATTCATTTGAAATTAAAATGTTCATAAATCCTTGTCAATTGTGCTGATTAAGCCCCAGATTGTGATATTGGCAATGTTAAGCTTTTTTGCAAAGAGTTAAAATGCTAAAAATTTTTCTTTCAGTAGAGGGTAAAGAAAGGATTTAACTGGCTCAAAGGAAGTAATTAATACTTAGCTAATTTTCACTTTAATAGAGCCTTTCATGAGTATATTTTACAATTGTCAAATGGACATTTCCATCTTGTGAAGAGAAGGATTTAATCAGTGACTTATTTTCTAAATATTTACAAACTTGAGCTTGATTCTGCAAGTTCTTGCAGGTCACTATGTTATCTAAATAAACCTCAGTATCAATGGATTGCTCATATCAGTAGTTTCTCCTAAGAAAATTTGCTGAATCTGGCTCTAAAATTTAAAAATATTTTTAATATTAATTCCATACTATTTTGGTGTATTTCTCCTCTCATTTTTTTTGAGATCCATTTGTGAACAAATAATTGATAATACTTTTCCAAAAGCTGACACAAATTACTTTTACTGGGCTACAACAATAACAAACCCCCCACCATATGTACATATATAGCACCTACATTTTTCCCCTACTTTTATTTGAAGCAGCAAGATATCCCTCATAAATTCTCCATAAGTGAAATACCCTTGCTCTTAATGTGAGCGTGTACTCCATGTTATTAGATGAGAGTAATATCTTTCAAAAACATAGTTAATTTGCAGTCAGATGCAGAACAGTTTACATTAACATTATGAAGTCTGGAGATGAAGTTTATTCAGTCTTGGGCCTGAGGTTTTGTTTTCTTCTATAAGTAACTGTAGTGTTTTTGCAAGACCTGGCCTCAGTAGTAAAGCAGTTTAGAGTGGAGGATATTTTTAGACTACATTTATTTAAAGGAAGGGAAGAAAAAGTCAGTGCAGTAAAATATACATGTATTTGTAATTCATATTGCTACTGTGCTTCTATTGTACTAAGAGATTCCATCATGTCTGAGATGGGGAGCTGGCATCCAGGCAGTGAAGTAGGGCAAAAAAACACCCTCACCAAAACACAAATAGCAGGGGTACTCCCTCTCCTCTATTGTTGCTGCTAATTATTACCATGCTGCTTCTTTTTTAAAAAATAAAAATAAACAGCTGTAGGTCAGGGAGGTATATCTGGACAGTCTGTTAAATAACATTATCCTGCTTTTGGTCCAAGACAGAGATGTTTTCATGCTGATATTTCAAGAGCCTCAGTCTCCACACTCAAAAAGATGAGAGGATAAATAAACTCAAAGGTGCAATGATTAAACATTTAACTTTTCTACTTCTTTGTCATTATACTGATGGCTCTATTTTACAGCTTCTCCTCCCCTACCATACTTTTGCTGATTTCATCTCATTTGCATGGTCTTATTATGCATATAATCTTTGTTCTTCTCACATAGAGTGCAGCATAGTGACAAAGGAAAACTTATATACAGAGAAAACATTTTTCCTTCTTTAAAATTGTTACAGTCTTCCAACATTAGGATTTAATTTATCAATATAATTCAACATTAAACCAGATGTAAGTTCTTGCTTATAAAATACTCACAGATTTATTATAGTATGAGAAAATAATAAGTTGATGTCTAAACTGCTTCCAAAAATCTTTCACTTTTATGAACATTCAATTTTTCTGTTAAGAGTTTAAGCAAACACACTAGTGGTAGTAACAATTGGGAAATACCTACTTATTTATGTCAAATAAGCTAACTGCTATATGTCTAACTATATGTATCATGATAAAGTTATCTGTCAAATTCAGTATATTTTATAATATAAGGATCTATAAGGACACACAGCCGTCAGCTCTGAAGATTCCTCATTGCCTTGCATCTGAAAATAAAGAGACTGGATCCCCTAATTGTGTTACTACTTTCTTGTTGTTCGTATACTGTAACAACTGTATTTTGTGTTATGGAAATTTGAGTCTGATTCATCCTGATTTATCCACCAATTTCATGGACCTGCCAATGAGAGGGAAGGTTTCAGAATCAAGTTTCTTGTTTACCGTCCAAAAGTAGGTAAGAGTGAGTTTAAAGTTGTCCCCGAGAAAGGGAAGGGTAAACTCCCACTGGCTGCTACAGGAACACAACTGGGCCCAATTTGAGAGAAGTATGAATTCATTTTAAAAAAGTCTTTACCTTTGGTAGAATTTTTGGATGTAAAAAGAAAGGAATAATTTGACTGCTTGACTTGCATTATAGCAAGTACCTTTCCTTCTGTGAGATTCATATATAGGAGATTAACTATTTCTTTAATTTCTAAGATCCTGTGGAAATAATGGAATTAATCAAACACAATATAATTAAATTTCTTTCCAAACAAGAATTATTCTTGTAGTGCTCAATTGTTATAATACCACCATCATCACCTCCCTGCAGAAATCTGAAGACAAAAAGTATTTTCTGTCTCAAAGGAGGGTGATCTCACACCAGTCTTAAAGAACATGATGCTGTACTCATCACCTTGCTACAAAGCATTCCCAGCAGAAAAATTGGTTACACCTCATCAATATGACACAGTATAAATAAAATAGCTCCATAATTCAAGAGACAAAATATTATCTGTAAGAATTTGTCTATGCCTTTCTGGTAGCTGCCAGAATTACTCGATTCAGACAGCTCAGTGCTTATTTTTAAACAAAATAATGAGTTATGTGGTGCTTTTAATTGTGACATTGAATTTGTTCCAATTATTTCTTGCACTGATTAATGAGGTCATGTTTCATATGTGGAAGTAGCAGCTGTTTCTGTTCCTATGGCATTTATTTTGTGTGGGGCAGAGTCTACAAAAACTGGAAGATACAGTCCAGTAATATGCACATAGTGGCTCAGAGTTGTCAAAACATCACTCAAACTACCAAATCCTCAGTGAGCTCCACACACGCATCCATACCAATATTCTGTGTGCTGTCTTTCCCAAACCAAGACCTTGCTCTTCATGCAGTAGTTTCATGAAAGTTATAAGTGATATTCAGAAAATCTAAAAGGCTTTGATTTGTCATGCATGCTATTATGCTAGCTTCTGCCTCACTGTGTGTGTGATTGACACAGAAATCACTACGGTGCATAGGCAGCTGTGGTGGGGAAAAAAAATATTTTCCCTCTGGAGTTAAAAAATGGTAACCTCCGAGGGGGTGGTGTCCCTTGGGGTTGATCCAATCAGTGCCCCTGCAAAATTTAAACATATCACAGCAGACCGGAAAAGAAGGATGATGATGATGTAGTTGGAGGAGAAGTGGCCATGTTGTGAAGCCACGAGGAGCTGAGGGGCCAGGAGCCCCACTGGGGGCTAGGCCCCCCCTCAGCCTCTGGCTGGGAGGTTGCAGAAACTCAGAAACAGTGTTAAACTGGACCGAGTTCTGTGACTGAAGAGTTGGGGGAGTCTTTCTCCACTGTGAGTGGGCAGCAGGAGCGACGGCAGAGGCAGCACTGAGTGGAAGGCTATGACTGAAAGCCAAGATAAAAACCAAGCAGCAAAGACAGCATGCAGCTAAGCAGAGAGACACAGAGATGTCTGATGGAGAGAGAGGACTAAGCTCAATAGAGACAGTTTTGGAGTCAGAACTGAATCAAATCCCCCAAGCCCCTCTGAGATCCCTCCTAGGAGGAGGGGATGGACTCCTATGGGATGGAAGTCCTAAAATGCAGCATGCAACAGAGAGAGGAGCTGAAAAGCTCATAGACTTTGTGGTAGTTTGAAAAACCTTTTCTCTGAGGTAGTAATGGTTTGCCCCACTGATAATACTGGACCAATCAATAGTCCACGTGCACCCTACAGAAATTACATACCCACAGAAACAGAAGAGAAGGTGGTGAAGATAGTATAGAAAGTAGGTAGCCATGGTCTGAGCTGGGGGAAGCAGGGGGTCAGTGAGCCCCTCGGGGGGCCAAGGGCCCCCAGCCCCCAGCTGAGGCTACAGGAGACCCGGTATAGTGTCAAAGCTGGACCGGGTCCCGTAATCAACAGCTGGAAGAGTTTTCTTACTGTCAGCAGCAGCAGAAGACATTGAAAACGGCAGCGGAGCAGTCCTGAACAGAGACAGCGATGGCTAAAATTCAAAAGATAGCCAGTAGCAACGAGATAACGTGAAGCCGGCTGAAAGATGCAGAGATGTTCCTGCAGGAGGGAGAGCTGGCAACAAAACAGAGGTAAACTCAACAGGGCTGTTTTGGGGTAAGACTGTATCACTTTCCCAAAACCCAGAGATCTCCTGAAGAGGAGGGGTGGACTTCCAAACCCTTCAGGAGTCCCAAAATGCAGCAGCAGCTAGAGAGAGAGAGAAAGGAGCTGAAAAACTCAGAGTCGTCCTGAGAGCTGAACCAGGATGGAATGCGGAGGAGGTGGCCTTGTCCTCCACTGCTGCTGCTGCTACCATGCTGGCAAGCTGAGACAGAGCAGAGGAGCTCTGGTAAAACTGAACTGAAAGCTGCCTTAAATGCTCTAACCCAAGAGAAGTGAAGGTCTCCAAGGAAAATCCCCCAAAGGCTGGGACTTGGGGTTGGAATTTCCACAAAGTAAGGACAAAAATTCTGGCTGCCATACTTAAATCTGCTGCCTCAGAAAAATGAAAGACACTAACCAGTGCCACAAAAAACTGAAATGAAGGAACTGTGGCCCGAGGAGTGACAGAAAGACTTTTCTCTTTTCTTCTTAGACTTTTATTGAAGGAAAAGAGGAATTTAATTCAATGTAAATATATATATGTATGTAAATAAACCTTTGTAAATATTTTTGTAAATACCTTCCCCCAATAATGAATGGTTTTGTTTTGTCTGAAAACTCTCCACATGAGGTGAGGAAGAGATCAAGTCCGTGCCATCACTAAACCCTCTCACAGGGGCAAATTGTGGGAAGGGGCTTGAACTTAGAAATTGGATTCCTGGGAGTTTCAAACCACCACAACGTCCTGGAAGCTGGACCGGGATGGTCGGACGGAATGCAGAGGAGGTGACCTTGTCCCCCTGCTGCTGCTGCCACACTGGCAGCTGAGACAGAGTACAGGAACTCTGGTAGAACGCCTGGGGCAAAAGACTGAACTAAAAGCTGCCCTAAACTCAGGGGGAACTTAAATCCCCTGAGGAAAGGGACTGTCACGAAGATCCCTGCACTTCGTGATACGACATGGTGAAGCAAGCCTTTGTCCCAGCTATCACTGAGTCCATGGGAGAGAGACCTTTGCTTGGAGCTGAAGGGCTGAGAGGGGTGAGAGGAGACCCCCTTGTGTGTAATGGAAAGAGATCCAGCTACCACTCCAGCTACAACTGAAGTATCTTCTTCCTCACAAAGTCCAAGAAGATAGTTTTGAGTCCGTGCTCCCGTGGTTCTGTGTCAGTCTCTGCTGTGTGATTCTCTCTCTCATACCTCGGTTCCGTAGGTTGCTGTAGTTCAGTCAGCTTATGACACGTACGCGTCCTGGAATCTTCATTCCTCCTCCAAGTTTTCAGCTGTCCTCTGTTTAAAGCACTGCAAGGACATCCTCCCGGCCTTTCTCTAGTCTGTCTCCAATTTAACCTGGGGTTATCTCCCTGGTGCTGGGCTGCGTTCAGCCCATCCGCTTTGGTTCCGCTCCAATGCTGAGCCTCCTCTCCACTTTACAGTGAGAGGGAAAAGAAGCCCCTCTCTGCAGTCTAGCTGGAAAGTAGGGGGAAGAGGGCCTGGCTCCTCTCTCCCACTTACCTTCAGGTGCTGTGAGTCCCTTCCCTCACAACAGACACTCACTCCAATGCTGCCTCCAACCCTGGCTTGGCCAGAGTTGTGGGGCCGCAGGGCCCCCCTTCCCCAGAGGGGAAAAAAAGGGGGCTCTGCCACCCCTGGGCCTTCTCAAACCCACACAGCAGCAGACAGACAGACCGATTGCCAGCAACTTCCAGTGGTTGTGTATATATGATTTTTCACAGGAGCAAACAAAACAAGCAGTGATTGGCCCTCCAGAGGAGATTGCCCTGGAATCCAATCACCTCACCTATAGGGTCCCTGGCTCTCAGGGGGGGCAATTTTCAAACCATGACAGCAGCCAACACTCTCTCCTCCTCCACAGAAGACAGGAGCTCCTTCCTGTTGGAGTCCATGATGAGCCCTCACTTAAAACCAAGAGGTGACTCTCAGTGTGACCTGCTTCACCCTGGAGTCTCCCGGAGAAGTCTATACCATCCTATACCATAAAACACCGATTTTACAGAGCTTTAGTCTCAGACGACTAAGAATCCCTTTTATATCTCACCTGAGACATTTTTCCAATGTAGGAGAAATAAGATCAATCTCAAGTGCTAGAGACAGAGCAGGAGTGGGTTTCCAACTAAATAAAGTCAACAGATTGGTGGGTATGTAAATAACCAAAGAAGAATTCAGCCTACAATAATTGAAATACTATGATAGTTGCGTGTCTTTATGCAGAGAGGGGTACGTGGGCTTTATTCTCAACTTCCTCTCATTTTTCTTGTGGAAAACCTTGCTACAAAAAAAAAAAAACAATTATAAAACCATGTGGTGCTTTCACATTGCACCCAGGGTCTGAGAATCTCAGTCATGAGATTTCCACTGGTGAACATCCCACTTTTAGACAATAAAGAGTTTCAAAGGTCAACCCATACTCCATAGTGAAATGTTTAACTTATGCAGTCTTTTGCAATGGTGTTGTTTCACACAACAAATCTGCAAGTTTAGGAAGTGCAGACTCCTGGGAGCAATGTTAAAAGGGTGCTTTCCCTCCATTAGACACTTACAAGGCTGCCAGAAATCAGTTAGCTGTGGAAGATTTTTAAAGAAAACATGGTTATGAATCATCACACTCATCCCAGCTGACAATTCTGAAAATAAACTAGAGATGAAGAAAACAGACCCAAAGGTAACCCATTCACACCTTGCCTTTCCATTCCCATCCCCACCACAAACTCACAAGACAAGGAAAGCAATTGCCCCTTCCTAGGTGTGCAGTTATGAAGAGTTTCGTAGAAGGCTGTGAGGTTCTGGAATGCATTTTATTTCCATAGCAACAAGAAGGGAAGGATGAGGGGAAAGGGTTTTTAAGATTTGTGGGGTTTTTCTCATTATCCTATTCTGATTTGATTGGTAATAAGTGAAACTAATCTCCCTGAGTCAAGTCTGTTTTACCAGGATAGTAACTGGTGAGTGATCTCATGAAGTATCTTTGCAAGTTATCTTACATCATCTTTGATATACTTACATCAAAGAAATATTTGATATATTTATTTATTCAACAAGCAACTAGCATTTTTTTTATCTAAAATAATTATTTCTAAATCAATAGCCTTATCTGGCTATATAAGTAACATAAGATTTTTCTTGTCTCCTACTGGGGCTAATGATACCTTTGGAATGAGGCTTTTAACATTCCTGGGTATGAATGAAAAGTTTCTGTATCATGAATGTTTAGTAATTGCTTAAAATTTTCTGTTAGTGTCTGTTTTCTCCAGTAAATTCCTTTCTTAGAATATTTCTATACATAAGAGCAGAGATAATTACAGTGAGTCATTCGAAGACATGAACAAACACTTCTTGACAAGGTATTCACCTGCCTCTAATGCAGAAGAGAGGCAAGAGCTACAGGCATTGAAATTCATCTCCGAAGCTTTCAACAGATTGCAAACAGGGAGATACATCTGCTTAGGGTTGGTTTTGGCTTATCCATCAGGTAGATTCTCTACTGGGACTCACTGACCTGCTCTGAGATGATTTCTGTTAGTTTTGGGTGGCTTAGCCTTGCAGTTGCTTTCATCCTAACTTATGTTGTTGGTGATAGAGGGCGGAAACAATGTTTTGGTTTTAGCTGTCAAAATCTGATTTTTCTTTATATATGTACAAACATTCATCCAGACCCTTGCATTTTCATGTGTTTCTGTAGTAGCCAAATACATGTATTTTCTTTGTCTTGGAAATTTGAAAAAAAAAATGCTAGTGCAAATTATATTATAAAAAAAATGTTAAAAAGCAAATTTTATTGTTTTCATACAAGTAGATGCTAAGATTTTTCTAAAAGTTAAACTAGATATTTTCATGCAAAAGTGTTGATTTTTCCTTATTGTGATACATAAACTGTAGCCTGATATTGGTCTGGATTCAAACTGGGTCTTTAACACTTTTACACTCATTTTTCAGTAGTTCAAGTTGATGGTGGTTGAGCTATCAACAAAAAACTGTGATGCCATGATACTTAGGATACTAAATGGATTTGGAATTAGTAAACATCCATCTGCCAATTGCTTTCTCAGAGCTTTACCTTTGCACCATATCTTGAACAGGATACGTAAGCAACAAAAAATTTTAACTATTTGCTAAAAAGATTTTACTCCAGAGAATGAGCTAAAACTGAAAACAGCATCTCTGAAAATAAGAACCAGCCTTGCAGTCTTCAGATGGAACCTCCCAATGGTATTCTTGCTTCCCTATGCCTTTAAAATGCACCGTATTCTGTTGTCTCCTGGTTTTATTTCCATACGTACATATATATATATATATTTACAGCACTCCCTCTATTGCAAAGAGAGTTATATGTAACATCTAAGGGTAAAAAAAACCCCAAACAACACCAGCTTTAAAAAGTTGATTTATGGATAGAAAGTACACTTAGGTGTGATTCAGGAAACAAAAAGACTGTTCTCATTTCTTTTCCATCGTGCTCAGAAGAATTCCACTTAGTTTATAGCCCTTATTTCTTAGTATCATAGTCCCTTCACAGGTAGTCAACAAATATTCACTTTGCAAATAAAATTCCCATAGGATTACAGTTCTTGTAGAACTGCAGGGTTACCAAGCCCACCCCAGCTCCAGATGCAGAGCTCAGCAGTCCCCCTACCCTGAATTTCACTGATGCATAGCTCAAAGACAAAATACACGTAGTGTCTCCCTCTGAGTGTGGCCCAAGTCCAGAAAAGTGTCTGACCTCAGCTATTGGTTACTCGGTTGGCTCAAATGAAAGTAACCTGTGCTGCAGCTTTGAAGATCCTACCATCAAGCTCTGCTGGTTGAATAAGTAAGAAAAACAGTATGTGACAGTATCAGAACGGTTTTGAAGGAAGCTTTAATTCTTGCACTGCCAAACTTTTCAGAGCTCAACTGCACAATTCTCTTTTAGTGAAACTTTTAGACAGAATTCCCAAACTGATAACTTTACGAAGTATTCATGCAAGGAGAGGGACTTGTCTTTTTATCTTTGCCAAATAAGCTCCAGTGCACTACACTATTTTTCTGTAAAATGATGACAAAACGAGCATCTGTTCAAGTAACATGTAGACCCTGGAAAAACAGCAAGACCATTTATCACTTCTTGTACTGATTAGTTATTTAAAATTGAACAGTATTTATGATTGGAAACAATAGGTAAAGAGGTGTTTGGGTTTCCTGCTGATATGTATTTTACCATTGGCTTTCATCCTGGTTATTAAAGCCTAACCTTTTCAGCACGGGAGATCCCATTTCATCACATTGCTTCATAAAAACAAACAAGCAAACAAGGAGAGTGTTGACAGAGCTTTACTCAGGACCCTTACTTTTCAAATTAAAAAAAAAGTAGCCTTGTCTGGGACATGTTCAGCTTTCTATACATGTGCCTATCACAGATTCACCACCTGACTCTGGCCTATTTGGTAGAGCTAGAGGAGATGTCAGAATGGAGGAGTTACATAGATTAAATTGGCCTGGATCCAGCCAAACTAAATTCCATTTAAATCCTTCTGCCTGTCCTTGTTATTGGCTGCCTCTAGGTCTTATCTCTGAAGAGAAAGTTAGAACTATCACCCACCACCAGGAATGAGCAGTTCCTTAGTGAGGGCACTCACTCCTCCCTCTTGCTCAACTTGCAAATAAATGCTCAAGATTCATTAGTTCGGAGAGGGGAAAAAGGTGGAGCAACTGATGTTGCTCCTATACATGTTTTATATTATTTATAAAAAGTAAAAAATACCTGCTGGTATTATATCCAAAAATCTTTCTTCTTCAGGATACAAACAGACATCACAACAACTACAGCCACCTTACTGAACCAAGTCAGCCCAGCTGAACACAAAATTTGTCCTACCCAAACTCTTCTGCAGGGGTGGGGCAGCCTCCAGGCTGTTGGATAGCTTTGTTAGTCTCACTCTATCTTTCATTCATAGTTAAGATGAAACCACATTGAAATTTAGATGAAGCCTCATTGAAGCTTTCCTAATGAACAGTTATGTAGCACAGCAAGCTAATTTGCATTCCTGTGCTCACTCTGAAACAGGTTCTTAAATTAAGGTATTCCTAGATTAACAATATCTTAAAATAAGGTGTTTGCTGCTTTTCAAGAATCTTAATTTTTATGGAATACTGTTTTTTCCCATGTTCTAGATATGCTATCTTTTCTATTGTCTTTAGTTTGTACCACCAAAGACCAGCACCTGAGTCATATATATCTCAGAAAAGACTGAGGGGAGCAATAACATTAAAATCAGTCTGACATCTTATTAACGGTTTCACGGAGTGGAGATACAATTTAAAACTGTGGAGAGATTAAATGTTTTGTTGCACTTAAAATTAAGAAAATATTTCTTAAATCAATTAAAAAATTGGAACTTGTGTTACAGAATAATGGACATTTTAATAATGCCCTTCAACAGCATAAACATTTCACTTACTTCTGGAATTAGAGACCACTAAAAATTAGAGGGGGGTGTCCATATATATATATATATATGTATTTAAACACACACATAAGTATATGCATATTTCCTCTTAATGAGAACTGTATATATATGTATTGTGACACATTTTGACAGGAAGTATGCAATTGAGGCAGTTATTAAGAAATGAAGTAACTTTAAGAGAGTCTTTGAGAGATGTTTAGATACCTATAAATTTTGAAGTGTGTCCTAGTACATAAGACATTTATTAACTTGTGTAAACATGAGTTATGCTAACTGAAAGAAATACCTGACAAATTGACAAACTTGTGAAAAATGTTTTTGTTCAAACTTTTCCTTAAAATGTGCTGGTTTCTTGTCCTCTCTATTTTTGGAATGAGGATATTTTATAATTAAGAGCCTAGATTTTCAACCTCCTGTTTATAGAACTCCCACTGAAATTGGGTCACACCTTTGAAATAAATGGGATTTCTGAACATGAAGGATATTGTTTGCAATATGTTTAATGATATTTTAATTTGTTATCTGATAGTAATTTGAGTGTTTTGATGCAGGTTTTTCAGGTTGCATAAACAACAGGAATGTTGGCAAGTTATTTCACCTCCCAAAAAAGGTCGCAGAAGCACAGTGTACCTATAATATCATTAAAATCATACTTACTTGGTCTTGCTAAAATTATTAGCAGAAGCAACATTTTATTTTGTACTACAGATATCTTATCATTCTTTATCCTTTACTATTGTCAACACAACCCATTTTTTAAATACTCTAAAGGGAGAAACAATTAGAGAAAGATATTACACAATAATTCAATCTTTTCAAGGCCAGACTACTATCCAAAGTGAAGAGGACAGATGCAGGTTATGTAACCCCAATAATGCAGAATTAGACAGACCTGGGCATATTTTATTCTGCTTTTTAGCTATCACCATTTAAAGAAAACATTTCAAAAGATCATTCCATAAGTAAGGAAATTAGTTTTCATGCATATCACTTGGCAAATTGTATTTGCCCTACTTATGTGTGTACATCCTAGTGGGGCTGATTCTACTCTCATATGATGTCAGGCTCACCCTGATAGAAAATAATTGCAACCTCTTCTGGTGAACACTAGATAACAGAAAACCAGAATTTGAGTGGTTTTTTTCTAGCAGAAGGCTTAGGCCTGAGCACTAATATGACACATAATATTAACTAACTGTCCAATTGTATTAAGTTGTCTCATATTATATTGTCTGACTTTCCTCTAGTGGAGTTTCTGAGGTTATAAAGGCTCTACAAACTAACCAAAAATCTTGTATCTGCCATTATGCTGTGTATTGTTAGGTAGATAACTAATTAATTAACCTTCAATAACCTGCTTAGTTGGGGCAGAAGTCTGGGCTATCACTGTTAATAAAACCCACACATTACCTAGAGAAGCTTTTGTCTCCATCAACTAAATATACCTCAGAAGAGATGATGTCACCCAGGTTTACCCATTCTCCCGACTCTTTCCTTTGGCACCAGGCAGATGGAACTTTTTCCAGGGTTGACATTGTCAATGCATAGATAGTTGGACATATATCACTTCAGATTTCTTGCCATTCAGCAGTATTACCTGATTGGTAGAGGAGACCTCATGCTGGTCTAATTCCAGGAATAACTCCAAGCAGACATCTCAGTCATTCTCCTCAGGAAGAAAAGTCACTAGCCATACACTACTCTGAAACACAGAATTATTAAGTGTATTAGCAAAATGTTTGCCACGAAGCTTACTAATTTTTTTTTTTTACTTTAAATAAAACTCTAAATAACAAAACCTCCTTTCTTTGATTCTATGTGGAATACACTGATGCAGCTGTGTGCTCCTCCACCAAGAGAAGATTAATCATTAATTTTACAGGTAGCATGACACAGAAATAATACACAATAATGTTTCACATACTTTGCTTTTTAACATTCTTGTTTTAATGAATTCATTTGTATTAGAGTAAAAGGACAAATGAAATAGAAATACGGAGTGCCCAAAGTAAATGAACAGCACTGCAAAATCCCTAGTTTTAACCCTAGTTCTGATAATATCTTGTACTTGACCTCTAAATAAACTCCTACCTCTGCGTATACCTGTATGACTGTGAAAAGGGAATGAAAACATAACTTAATCTTTGCCACAATGACTGATTGTGAGGCCTTTTACCTCAAAGCAGATGTGTTATTTTAAAGCACTATGTAATAGGTATTGCTATTAGTGGAGGTTCATGCAAGAAATCTCTTCTAGAAAAATATTTGCTGGACAAGAAACAGCTTGGAGTATGAGTAATTCATAAGATAATTTTGCAGAACTGAGTAGCATCTGCTTAGCTCAGCTTGGGACCATTTTATTAGCTGAAGTTCCAAACTATCTTGTGTATCTAACCAAAAAGACCAGAATAAACTCTTTTTCAAGTGGACAAATACAAGCAATCTGGACTACACTGAAACTGTCCCATTAAGTCTTGAGTCCGTATTTGAGCTCAGGTTTCTTTGATCATTTCTATGGTCTAGGTAACAGGTTGCAGGGAGATTTTTGTCTGAAATAGTCTATTGCTTCTCTACCAGAAAACATCACACACAGGGTGGTGGCTGATTCACACCTTTGGGCAGCCAGGACAGGGCAGATCAAGCCATTGGCACAATATCCTAGTGAGAGTGGAGCTAAAGATGCACACAAGGCTTATCTGTCTTTATCACCAGGCCAAATACATCAGCAGTCTTGCAGGCAGTCCCTGCAGAATCGGATAAAAGGGATGGAGACTTTGAATCAAGTATGTAGGAACGCAGCTCCCAGTCGTATGTCCATCTGATGGCACCAAAACTCCTTTCCAAATATAACTGTGTCCATCCCATGCACATAAAGCAGAATAGCATCAAGACACACTTCAAAGCACATCAGGTAAGCAAAAAAGGAAGCAGGCTATTGGAATGTAGCTGCATGCTGTGTCCCAGTGTAGACAAAGATGTAAATATGCAGGGAAATTTAGGGCTGAGAAAAATTATTTTTAGAGTGTGCCTTAATCTAAGTGATATGAAAGTGTACATATTTCCAACATTCAATAGGTAAAATTCTCAGGATAATAATTGTAATATAACATGAGAATATTCCCTTAACATAATGACTGTGTGTTTTGCATCTGGGTAAAAAATACATTTCTGACACAAGCAGTGCTGAATTATTTTATGACTGTGCTTAGCAGAAGCTGCCTTTCTGAAGTTGTAACAAAGTTCAGACTGTCTAAAGAGAAGATAGATGGAAAGATATTTATCATTCAAGGCAGTGCTATTCATAACCTTAAGACATTCAATGAAGCTATGTAAAATACCTTTTTTCAAATTTCAAATATAGGTAAATGTAATATAGGTGAGGACATTCACTATCTATATCCTCCATGTATTGTCATTCTCTGAAGTGAATTCCTTTTGCATTTTACAAGTATGTAATGACATAAAATACAACATTTTTGTAGAAAATATTTCTCAGAAATGCTTTGCTAGTCATATTAAAAACATACTAGTTGCTAGTTTGTTTCCTTTTTTTATCTTAAAAATGAATCACATCCAAAAGCTGCATTACACATTCAGGAGCTGCTTATCCTTCACCTTATAAATTTGCCTTCCTATTAGATTAAAATTTCTTACCTGTTGGCTCTGTCTTTCTGGTTGTGTAAGGCTGCAATGCAAGACAGGTTTATTGGCTGTGTTTGCAGAACTGCCGTAAGAATAATGCATTGAGCATCCCTGATGTAAGCTGCTTCCTAAGGTCACCTCCCCATTTGAGTTCAATGGCATGACTAATGCACGTGGAGTTAAGCATGGGCATTCGGCCCTGAGCTAGCAAACATTAGCACAGGGGCAGGGAAGCGTATCCATGCAGAACCCCCCTCGATTCAGTATGGGAGCACAGAAACCTGCCACTGTCGGAGCCAAAATGTTTACAGGACTGTGACCTTCGAAGGCAATTAAGACACCGTAGCAGCCCATTAAACAAACAAACAAATTATCATCTGCCACACAAAATGAGAAGCAGCTATCTATACTTTAAATTAAAATAAAGGGACTACTCAACAGGAGCATCCCAAACTAAGTCACTCTGTATAATAGTTTAGAAATACAGGTTAAATCACTAATGTGGTATTCTCATACTTTATGTTACTTTGTTATGTTTGTCCTTCTTAGGTAATCTCTAGTAGTTTACACAGAGCACTTTTTGACTGCAGTCCTCACAAACATGGTCCAGTATCATTCTCCTGAAAATAAGTTATTATCTCATCGGGGAGTAACTGCTCCTTCAGGCTGAGCTGTGATGGGGTTACACCTGGGCAAGGGCTATCTACAGTGAAATGCATTTTTCATATGAATAAAAGACTTTCTAAGAGAAACTCAACAAACAAGACCTTGGTGCTGCAATATCTGTGTGTAATATTATGCATGTGAGTCATCTAAATACCCTGAAGGGGATTCTTGCATGCATAAGTATTTGCAAAATGGAAAGTGACATATTTTTGATGCCCAAGAAGGAACAGTTTTGTCTCAATCTCTTATAGCTGTTCTGTTGTGGTTTTTTTCTTTTCATTTATATGACCTTACTCCTAGTCTTTAGTCTGATGACTTAAATCATACAACCAAGACAACAGAGCTGGTTTGGGTTTATTCTCTCTACCAAAACTAAAGGGGGAAGAGAGGTCAGAAAGAGAGAGAGAGAAAGAGAAAGAAATTAGGTCCATTCAGTAGATCAGCAGATACACAGGGTTAAAAAATGTGAATGCCACCTTTTTATGTTTGTATACATAAGTGTAATGTGTATATGTATGCATGTTCATATACATATATATATAAATATATATACATATATATACATATATATGTATTTGCTGGGTATATGTTAGATTCTAAAATACTACAATTTTTTCTCTCATGTAAAGGAGAGAATGTTACACACAGAAAGACTTATTCCACTTATTAGCAGCATTTAAGGGATCGCTAAATTTTTATAACGTACATACGTGATTCTCCTGCTATATACTGAGTGAAGAAAATTAAGTTTCTAATGATTTTACCTTAAAGAATAAACATCAATTTTTTTAAAAGTTAAATTCTTATTAGAACTTCAAACTTCTGAAAACACAGCGTGGTCAAAATCAATATTTTCCCATAGATTGTCAGGCTTTTATAAAGTGTTTATAACGCTCTGTGACTAAATATGAAAACAATTTTTAGAACTTGATTAGGGTTACCAAAAAAGACTTTATTTCATTAACAATTTTAGCTGCAAGTGCTGTGTTACAGATCCTAGCAACACAGAAATTATAAATTAGCTGGAACAGCAATTATTAGAAATTCAAGCTTGTAAATTTTAAGACTGATTTAAAAATTAATAAATAAATTTAATATTTTCCATCCTAAAGGAAACAATTTTCCCATTTCAGTGGAGATGTTAAAAGAGCACTGTTCAGGCTGCTTAACAAGGGTCACTCCAGTACCAGCAGGTTCAGGAGAGAGTTACATGACTCATATCTCCATCCCCAGGGCAAAGGCCCCTTCAGCATCCTCCTGTATGTCAGCACCCTGCTGCTGCAGACGCTGGGCATCCTTCAGAGCTCGTTCTTGCTCTGACAGCAGCCTCAGGCCCTTGCTGAGCTCCCCCTCTCCTGTTCACGTCTCTACCGCCTTGCACCAACCCGGCTCCCGGTGAGCCCTGTTACCCAGGAGACTCGGCTGTCACTCACCGCACATTCGCCTCCATCACTCTGCTCGAAACAGCCCCTTTTGTACTCCGTGGCTTGGCGTACCCTTGATTTGTTCTCCTGTGTACAGGCACCACCAGCCCCTCTGTGCGAGCTTATTAATGACACTCCCTAAGGACCCATCCCTCAGCGGGATGTGACGCCAGGCACTACCCCCCAGCACCACCCTCTCCACCCCCTCCCTTGCGCCCCCATCCCCCTCGCTCTCACCCCCCACCCTACCTCCCGACGTAAGCTCACCTTTTCCAGGTGATGCTCACAGGTGTTGGTGATGCAGCAGTTATTCCACTCCCACTACTATGGTGTGCTGTAGGAAGCATCTCTGTCAGGAGTTGTCTTCCTGGCCAAAAAGTGACACATAACTTTTACCAGCAAAACAATCCCTTCTGGCAATTTCATTGAGTTATCAACACTCTTATTTAAAACATTTTTGTTTTTCCTCTCAGATTCTGTGCCAAAACATCCCTCCTTTTCATTACAACTTTCCAAAATGCATTTTCAAGATGGCACTGCAAATAGTCTTACAAATAATCCTCTCAAGCACCTATGCCACTTTCTGCAGCTTCACTTGTTTGCTTACTCTGAAAACAGAAGAAAAAAAAAACCTGAAAAAAAAAGCCTCAACTCCTAGCGAGATGACCAATCTTATTTTTTTTTACTATTATCTCTACATTTATACTAACAGCAAAATAATATGAAGCACAGATAATTGCTATAAGGAAAAAACAAGCATTAATATACTCATATTGAAAATCTGATTTGTAGAAGTGCTGTGTGTTTTCATTTATTTCAGCAGCAAGAATGAGTGCTTATCATTTCTGGAAATATGGATGACAATGGACAAGAAATCTGCGGTAAGATTTTCAAAGCACTTTGTCAGGGTGAAAAAAAAACAACCAAGCTCTGCTGTCTTTGGCTTCCTACTGAATATCATCAAATCACAGGCTTGAAAAGTACTGTATCTTTTCTGTGTAGAATGGAAGATAGTAAAAGTCTCAACTGTGTTTTTGCTACCTCAAAACTTCAGTAGCAAAATACTGCCAAGTTGAAAATAATGTTAAAATAAAAGACTGTACAAGAAAAATTTATAGTATATCAGAAGGTCCTGTAGAAGCACAGATAGTACCAACGAAATCAGTATAAAATTATGAAAGTTGTAAGCGCTGGGCTAGAATAGCTCTGTTCAGTGGTACAAGAATGTGTACTTATCCGCAGTCAAGCAGAGTGCTCATATTTCTTAAACTAAGTAAAGTTCGGCCATGTCAGTGACTGAGATAAGACACAGGTGATACCAGATGTGTTTTTTATGCATCAGCAGGTGGCATACTTCTGCATAAGTGAGCATTACATTAAACAATCAAGTGAGCAGGCAGTTGCATTACTTTGCCAGAAATGTCTTTGTTCAGAACAAAATCCAGGTTCTAGCATTTTGCTGGTCAAAAAAACCCCAAACATAACAATGAATTGCATGAAAGTCACCATCAGTCACATAATACTCAGAGTTTTTCCTCTTTATTCAGTGCTTCAAGAATTATAAGCTTAAAATTCGAATTTTGATTTCATAAGAATACATTTTAAGTCACACAAATTTTCCCAGCACAGAGTCCATTGCAAATGGAGACATGGATTTTGCAATTGCAATTGCAATTCCTCAGCTGACAAATGTCTCTATTCTGATCTACTCGCTGGACTCCAATAAAAAAGCAATCAATGTTTAATTAGATAAAGTGAAAGACTGGCCTCTTCTGAGGGGGCAACAGTCTGGAGCGGAGCAGCTCTTCAGTGATGAACAATGAACTCCTGTGTGAAGGGTCTGAATTCTGTATAGACCCATTCCCACAAGAACCTTGTGATTGGATGCAGCCAAGTAGTCAAAAAAGTAGGTGAAGAAAAACGACGAAAACCGTATATGAGCGAAGTAAGAATATGTGATTGTCACCTGGCAATGTGATGGGCAGATGTGTGAGAGCACACGTGCATGCAGGATTTTCTCTCTTTTTGACTATGCTTCTCATTTTTCAAAGAAATAGTATCAAGTTTGGGGTAAATGAAGGAGTACAATTTCTTCTTCTCAATTAAGATTTTGTTGAAAGGCATTAAGGCAGTTATGAATGACAGCAAGAGAGTTTCTCTATTCCATGCACAAGGATATCATTGCAACTAAAAGTAAATTCATAGAGGAAAGTTTTGGTATCAATTTTCTGTAGCTCAGAGAAAAGGAAAAGTAGCAAAGGCATTAAGTTGCACAATTTTACAAAACTCACTTTCAAACTTACTTATGAGTTGGTAGATTTGGCCAAAATGTCAAATCACAAGATTTTTTAAATAATAAAATATTTTTAAATACTTTGTTTTCACTGAGCAAATAAATAACGCAATTGTATTTTTTGTTTCCATTTATTTCATAGGCTAAGGACACAGAAGAATTCTGGTGTACAAACAACTGTAACACAAATTGTTTCCCCCTCTAAGAACAGAGGACTCCTGTGCAAAACTCTGAAGTGATGATAATTTAAAGATATTGCTGACATGTTGGGGGAGCCATAAGGGTGCGTGGGCCTCTGTCCATAGATAATACAAGTCAGGCCTGAGGCAAATAGTGGAAGAAAATTTAGATATCAGTGAAATAAATAAATGTCTTCTTGTAAAATTGAGAGATGCTTACATCAGATCAAATGAAAAATAAAACCAAAGCAGTTCCCAAAGGAGCAGCAGAATATAATAAAAGATATCAACAGAACTAGGGCTAAAACTAGGAGAAAATATTCTTTCCATATTTGTTTCCATGTAAGATCAGAAAGAACATGGGGAAAAGATGGGGTTTTTTTCTGATAAATCAGATTAAAATGTCTCTTGAATGAACTTCCTCTGTCATTCATTCAACCCAGGATCACTGCATGGATACACTACTGACACTTTTTCTGCTTTACTCTCTTAAAATAGCCCTTTGCAGTACACGTGAGTGCATTTAGATTAAATATGCACATCAGCCTGGGAACTCTGAGGATACTTTCAAGAGATAGCTATAGATCTACACTTATCTAGCAAACAGCTTTGACAGAGTTATAAAAAGTTACCCATAACACTTGAGCAAATAACTTAATTTACAGATACAGTTCAAAACCTCACCCAGACTGATTGCATATACTTCTGTTATTCGTTTCAAACAGGTTAGTCATCACTAGGCTTCAGCATCCTAAACCATTCTTTGCACCTATTTTTTCAAGTGAGAAGTATTTGCACATTCAGGAAAATTCTTGCTGCTTCTTCCACTCAGTATAAAGTTTGAGTTATGCCCAAAAATTTAGTCTTCTAATTACCTTCTATTTCTTAATTTACTTGAAGCCCAAGCTACATTTAATGTTGAAGTACAAAGAGTATTGAAAATTGCAGATTTTTTTTTCTCTATTGGAATTTCAGGATCAAACTACTACTACTACTATCATTGTTTTACTGCTAAGAATACATAATTTCTTTTTACCTTTTAAATTTTTTAAACATTTATTTTTTTAGCATTAAGATTTTTAAATTAAAATTTTTAACTTTTTAAGCATTTTTAACTTTCTTAAACTCTTTTAAACTGTTTTTAGCTTTCTTAGATATTGTACTTCCAAAGCAGACATCTTTTTTTCCCAGAGAAGTTTACTGTTACTACAATCTCAAGACGACTTTGACAACTGGATGAAATGAGAGCAGAGATGAAAACCTCATGGCAAAAGCTAAGTAACTTCAGTTGTTTAGCAAAAGCAAGTTTACCTTAGGGTTGATTATTTCAATATTTATAATTTGTAAAATAAATATACTTACAAACATTCAAAAATATCACATGCATTACTTTAATTTTAATGCCAAAACTGGAGTTGAGGCAGAGACCCTGTTAAGAAGAAGCTGCATGTTTCCTGATTCAGTTTGCTGAAGATGTGCATGGAGAGGAGGAGTCAAAACAACAAGAAAGGGAGGAGGCGACCAGGGCACCAAGGGTAACACCATTAGTAGAAAAGAGAGGGCAGAAGCAGGTCAAATGTCTAGGTCAAATAAAGCAGGACAATGTTAAGGAGAGGTCTGAATAAAAAGATGAGAGCCTTGAATTTAACCGCAAGGTGATGAATTTGAGGGCCATGCAGCACTTTACAGGGTGTGCCCAGCACCTTGCAGAATTGCTTTTGGAGACTAAATTTTCATCACTTGTAGGCATTGTACATTATTAATGACTGCAGAATTAGGTTACAAATGTTTGGGAATGTATCTGGAAAGACAATACAGTCTGATTGTCAGATTATTGTCATTAAACAGAAGTGAGGATGACGAAATGAATGAAATGAGGGAAAGGAAAATGTAAACTGAACAAAATGAAAATGTTTCTAATGGTGAATTCTGTTAGACTGTTGAAAAGTTTCCCAGGGGACATAGTGGACTTCCTGTTCTTTGCAAGAGAAAACACTTTAAGGAACAATCCTTCAGTGGAATAGAAAAACATTAGGTAACCTATTAGGTCTTCACCATCTTTGTTTTCTGTGTAACTGAATAGAGCCAGAGCAACAGAACAGCATAACTTTTATCCATTAACGTCAGTGTGACCTGCAAAAATGCAGGTAAGAAAGTCTTTGTTACCTTGAGGTGGGAGTACCAAAATTGTTAATGTTGGTACTTTTGCAAATATATGTTCCTGCAGATGTCCTAGTCCAGAACAAACTATACATCTGTTCTGAAAACTCCTAGTCTCATGAATTAAGAAGCAGTAGGTGATAACAAGACCTAACAATAAATCAGGATAATACTGCACACTGTGTAACCTAAGTATTGAATCAGAATATAAAGCATTTACATAAAAATAAAAATGTCTGAGAGTAAAACACTGTATTAAATTTCTCTGTGTGAAATGATTGTGAAGAAAAAGTCCTAATAAAACTGTACATGTTCATTATTAAAGAATTTTTTTTGTCTTGAATGCTTTGTGTAATTTTGAAAATTGGTTTCTCACAGAATACTGTGAAAAATATTTTTAAAATATTAATGTGATAATTAAAAACAATTAAAACCATCAGTCCTGTCATACATGAAGCAACAGAGAAGTCTTGGTATGATGTCCAGTACTTGAATCAATATCATCCCTGGATCTGCAGGTTTGCAACCAGAACCCTCAAACAGAAGAAAACAACACTGCTAAGCATCATGTCATCACTGTCACTGTTCTGATCTAGGAAAGGAAGGTTGCACTCTTCCTTTCATCCTCCAAAAAGAAAACCCTATGGTATTGTGGGAGGAAGAAGTGGTTACACAGAACACTGATAACCCTGTTCTTCAGTGTCAGAGGTTTTTTTTGATAACATTCTACCTGACAATATTGTAAGAAAGGTGAAGTAAAACACATTTGGCCCCATGCTTGCTCTTAAAATGACAAAGGTGCAAGCAGGAAAGAGTTATGATCAATACTGTGGGCTAAAAATCACAAACAATTGAAGGGCATGACTGCTATTACCACTGGAAACCTTCACAATGGCACACTGTAGGTGCTATTCACCCTGCACTACCCTCTGTAATGATGCTTACATTTCTAAAATGTGTATTTCTAAAAATGCCATGAAAGAATTTTCAGGGATCTTCACTGTAAGCATGTGTGACTGCCTTCCCCATATTATGCTGCCCTTTGCAGTGCATTTGAAAACTGTATTAGATAATTTGTATTTAATGGGACAAGTTCAGCTCTTTTCCATAGTCTTTGCATTCAATTTTCAACATCTTCTCTTAATTAGAAGTTTGCAGATAACCTTTCAGCATCCTCCTTTTTTGCTGTATTTGATTTGTTGTATTTGATTTAGTATGCATTATTTTTTTTCCCTCATTGATGATATATTCTGCATAGTGTTATGGAAGCTGGATATACAAGCACTTAAAACAGAGGCCCGGACTAAACATTTTTTTCTAACACAGTGATTTTCTTACTGCTGTTATCTTCATTGAACATACTATTCATGATCCCGATACAGTCCTATAACAATGGCTTCTGCAGAGCAAATTATTACAGAAACATGTCAGGATAATTCTGTATTCCTTTATTGTTGAAATCTTATATTTTATTTCAAAATACATAACTAAATCTACAAAATATATTTTTATTTCTAAGAAGAAATGCCTAATCTCTATTTGTATAGCAAAATAAAGACCAGAAACTGAGTCAGAACAGCTGAAAGAAGGTAAATTACATATTCTAGTGCAAAATCTGTTGTCTCTCTCCATCTCTCACCATGTGAGTGATAATGCTTCAGAAGAACATCTTGCTTTTGAGAAAAATTATATAGCAACCTAAAAGGTTGTTGGCTTATACTGAGGCTGACTTGGCCTCTGTGGATAAATATGTTTCTGAAACTCTTCTTGAGCATTTTGAGCCTGACAAAACACTGATTCTTGACATTCTAAACAAAATGGAATTGACTATTTTGGTCAAGAAATGGTAGTGAATGTAGGTAATACATGATTAACAGATTTTTTTTTTTTAAATTTTATTTTAAAGACTTTTTACTTCACTTCTGTGACAGAGAAAAAAAAAGCAAAAATAAAATATTATAGCATCCCATCAAAACAGTGGTGTGATACCAAGCCTGAGCTGGACCTTAGGACTTTTAAGAAAAGATTTGGTTCTTCTAATGATTGTGATTTCTGGTTACCCACACTTTGTATTTGACTGTCTGCTGGGTCAGAGGTCTGAAATCCTCTGAAAGTATTTCTTTTAATTTTATTTTTATTTAGCATACAACACAGATAACTCAAATGAAAAAAAAAGAAAAAAGAAAAAAAGGAAAGTGTTAGTTCTTAGTGAATGGGAAACATATACTAAAAAGAATAATGTTTCTTAAATCTTAAAATGACACCAGTTTATTCTGAGACATGACTTTGGGATTTAAGTCCAATTAAGAAACAGCAATAAACGACATCCTAAAACCATGATAAGGTGGCAATAATGTCCGATTAGTGTGCATATTTGTGTATAGGCAGACCTGATTAATAAAGCTTGGATATATGTGTCTTTTTACTGAAACTGGACTGAAAAGAGATGACATGATTTAGCCTGCCCTTAAATTCTCCATATTCTGTAGTTTCAGAATGCATATGCACACATCGAGGTGATCTTAAGCAGTTTTATACTATGCAGGGTTGTAAATTTTTCTTGCCTTTTACTGCTTCTATGATGGTTAAGCATATATAAAATGCAACTGGTCTTGTGATCCTTGCCACAATGGGAAAAAATCTTTAGATTATGATTCCAGCAATATACAGGTTTTCTCATTTACATAAAAAAGAGCAGGGTTTTCTCTTATTTTTGCAAAGTTGTTTATTAAAGGTACTAAACCAATTTGGAATATTTGGCTGGTGTGACAGATCACTGTATAGCCTCACAGCATGAGTGACCCAGACACAGAGATACTTCGCTAACTTGAGAGAAACATCATCCACCACTACTTGAATGAGAGGGGTAAGAGAGTCAAAAAGTGTGCGGAAGAAGGACGCAGAAGAGCTTCACTGAGACTCAGAGAGAGAAGAAAATACTCATTGGAAGGCATAAAGAAAAAAGCTGTATGAAAATCAGATGGAAAAGAAACCAGAATGGTGAAAGAAAATACCCGCAAAAAGCTTGCAGGAGTTTCCTCTGTTTCAAAGGAGAGTGGATTAAATTTTGCAGAAAAGGACTACAGATGCACAGCTTACATCAGATTTTACAGAAGAGACTTTATGCTTTTACAGTACTCTTACAGATAAAAAGTTTAAAATTCCAGTGGAATATTTAATCTATCAAATAACCATATTAAAGAAAAAGCACCTTGAAAGCATAAGGAAAGCTTAAGGAAACCTTATTTCGATCATATTTGCTGAGGTTTAAAACACTGTAGCCCTAAAATTATAAAATTATTGATGTTCTATAAAATTCTTAAGTTTAAGATATCGTCCATCTGTACAACTGAAGGACTGCATTGGTTTATGAATTTATATTAAGACAATTTCCCTAAGGATTTATTTTGTTTGGTTTTTGGGGTTTTTTTCATACAAAATCTGTAACCATAATCATAAAAAATTTTCAACCATTGTTGTACCAGATGCAATTTCCATGCATTCTATGGGAATTATGTATTTAATGGAAAAAAGAATTTGAATTGATATCCTGGATCAGATCATCCTGACTGGTTGGCTGGCCAACATTATCTGAACAAAAGAAAAATCACTTACAAATAGAAAAGGACCATGATGAAGTTACCAGTCCAGAAGAATAATTTAATTATTTGACTTTTTGATTATTTATCTGTACACACTTGACTTCTCATATAATGTAGCCACTCAAGTTGTGATAGCATATCTAATACTTTGCTGGAGTGTCATCCTGGTTATTGCCTTTGGAAGTGACTTCTACACATCAGTTATGCAGCTTAACATAAGAAATATCACTTCCTCTCATCTGGTTTAAATTATTCCTTTCAGTTTTTGATAATTATTTCATTCATTAAATGCAGTCTGCCTTAATTTCTATGGCAGGAGTTACCAAATAACACCTGTGACTGTTTTACTTTTTCAACATGTATTTGAATAAGGTGGCTTAAAGGAGCAATTAAAATTCCAGTAGCAGAGAAATGGGATACAAAGCACTGCTTTAGAATTTCCATGCCGGTAGGTTACTCTAAAACAGTAATGGATAGGCAGAACTGGCAGCTTTTACATGTAAGGGAATATAATCATGAAGTCAGAAATAATCTGCTGAAATATCGAATTATAAGGACCATGAATTACAGTTCATTCCAAAAACAATCTGTACATATAGGTAAAATTTTAATATAAAAAAAAATACAAAAAAGGATCTAAAACTGTAGCTGAAACTGATTATATGAAAAATTAAGCTCTACAATTGATACGTAAAGTATACAAAATAAGTGCAAAATATATTTTCCTAGCTTACAAAGAAGACTTAGGTCCTTGTTTATGAAACATATTAGGGTGGCCATATGCCTTTCACTAAACACCACTGATTTTAGTCCCCAGCGGATCAATATTTAACAAACCTTTTGTGTTTTCCTCATTTTCTTTGTTCAAGATTATTCATTCCATAATCTAGAATCCTAAAAACTGTGCTTGAAAAACACCTCTGACTCTCGGCTACATTTATGATATCTTTGGTTTGTTACTAATTGGGTCAGTGGCCATTTTTATCTACCAGAGCATTTTCTGGGTGCTTCACTTATGTTTGCAATGTAAACCCACTGTAAGCCTCATGCCCATGACATTCTCTCCTATTTTTTGTTATTTCAAAATCTATAATACAGTTCTGTTTGGGGATTTTAAATATCACTTCTTATTTTTTCTCTGGAAATATTTTGCCTCCTGTTTTCAAAATGGTTCCACAGTTTCCAAGAGTGTTGGTGGGGTTTTTTGTTTGGGCTTTTTTTCTCTATAAAACAATGTGTTCTTTTCTGTACAATAACAGAAAGATTCCCAGTTAACCTAACTGAAAAAAATTAGGCCTAGGAGGGAACAGAATGTGCCTAAGCCACTGTGACCCTATCTTGCCTTCTATATTATACTCGCCATATTTCTGTTATGGACACATTCATGTCTGTGTAGACTTTACTGTGTTTTGTTCTCTGACATAATTTGTTCAATGGCATGCACTATGTATATATATATATATATATATACACACACATATATATATACACATAGTATTTTTTTTACTCAAAGTTATATCAAGTGGAAAAGACATCATGCCAAATCACCTGTCTTATTGATGAATTAGTTAAGGTTTGTGCAATGTTGAGAATTGGTTGTGCTATAAATGCGTCAAGTATTTTTTTTGCCCATTCCTGTAACTCTAAACAGTAACATTTTTTGTTTCTTCTGGAGGCTGCATGTACCCTTACAAAGTCAATGTGATTCCATCACTATATTCAGAGGGAATCAGAAAGATGCATCTTCTAAGTTTTAGGCTTTCATATATTATGCCCATGGATGTCACAGCCTCTGCTTGTCTAAGGCCACATCTGTGAAAGGGAGAACCATTTTTAGCAAAGTGTGCTAGCCATATACTACAGGAGTAAGTGTATACAAGATCTTTGTGAGAAAAAATGAACTGCCATTCCTTAGCTGGAAAAAAGTGAGTATTTTTGTTCACCTTCCCCCGAGTATCTCCTCAGATTCAAAGACAGATTATTTTAAAGTGTTTGCATTTACATATGAAATAGAAACCACTAATTTATAGGAATATATAAATAAGTAGGCCTATAATACAGGACATAAAAGCTGAAATTTTTATCTTTAAGAGAAAACCTAGGTGCCCAAGCATGTAACCTTTACACACATAAATAAATCTTATGTGAATACACCCTATAAGCTTTTACTTACACTGCTGTAAATCTAAAGTAACTCATCTGACCTTAATAGGTTTACTACAGATGTACCCCTTGTACAGATGAGATTAGAATCTGGCCTTTTAACATCAATTAAACTCCATGCAAAAGTTATATTATACCATGAAATCAGGATGGTTGAATCAAGTCCTCTGCATAAAAAAACATCACCAGGGAAATTTTTAGACAGTGATTTTCAGAGGAATGTTTAGATCCATAATTGGACTTAGTTAAGTCACTAACAGTCTTAATTATTTACCAAAGGTGTCCCTGGAAGAATACTGAATTTAGAGTAACTCTGGGCATTTACTTCTCAGAGACTCTTTAGTTAAGGAAAACAATGTGTTTTCTTCTGACCTGCCCCATCACTTTTGCCCCAACAACATTCCTCTAGTTTTTAAAACACGTGTTCAATTACAAGACTAGATTAGAGGCATTCCTCTGTCTTTGAGGCCTTCCTCAGGCGGAAGAAATAGAAAAAAATTAGTTTTCAGCTTATGGTCTGAAAAAGAGCCAACAGCAAAAACATCACCTTTAACTTGGTTTCTATTTTTGAGTACCATTTTATATCAACTCTTCTTTCATTTTCCAGCTTTCACACCACTACCACAGTATCGGTACTTCTTATCCTATTTTTTAGGAGACATCAGGTTCTTTCTTTCAGAGGAATCTCACAGTCATCCTGACCAGGCAACTGCTTTCTTAGCAGAACCTCCTACTAGAGTCAGTGGAAAATTCTAATTTGCAGTCAATTTCACAATCTGACACAAAATTACTGAAAAAGTCTTTGAGAAAATCAAGAAATTAATGATGCAAAATTGGAAGCAGAACAGTGAAGCATATGCATTGTCTTTGGGTTTTTACTACTTTCCAGCTACATAGGGAAAAACAATCAGATTATAAATGGATTGAGAAACACAGAGAAAAAAATAAACTCATATCAATTATCCATGTTGAGATTTTTGCCACATTCCTTTCAATACATTTCATGCTAGGTAAAGAAAGAATGCAATTATCAAGAAAGTATTCATTTTTTATTTTTATCACTTTAGGGGAATAATTTACGTTTCTAAATGTTCATACGTACTTCTCATTTCAAACAACTATTACACCACTGGCACACTGACAATATTACATTAACTGGGAATTATATTTATATTGCATGTTGCATTATTTTTCTGTTAACTATTCCAAAATACTGCCTTGTCTGAACTATTATTTTAATTTTGGTTTAAAATTAGTAAATTAGATTCATATGCTGATTTTGGTACATTGTAGTTAGATTTTTCAGGTTAATTTTAAAATTGTTACATCTGTTGATACTTTTTAAAGTTACCAAAATCACTATAATGTAACTATGAACTTTTTATTTTCCACATATTAAATAAAGTACAATGGAAGAACCATCAGAATACCTGAATCATTGCTTAGAAAGATTAATTTGGAAATTAATCTTTGATGCAAAATATATCCAGAAGCAAGAAATTTTAAAAATGTTTGATTTAATCCTGAACTGGAGCATCTATAGTTTTAAATTACTTTTATGCTTGACACCAAAACAAGCTTCCCAAAATGTTGTGATCCAACCAGAAAAATAATTCCCCTCCTTATTTTAGATGAGTACACCATAGTCTCAGGTGAACATATTTATGTCAATATTTTTCATTTTATTAAGTTAATTGAGCAAACAAGTAAGCAGGATTTATTTCATGGGTTTGGTGTTTCGTGTTTAGTTTTGGTATGGGATTTTTTTGTTTTATTTTTATTGGGTTGTTTGTTTGTTTGTTTGTTTGTTTGTTTTAACAAGCTAAAATGGCCACATTTAGTAGCCACAGCAATTTCAGACTTGCAATTAAAAAATCTGGGGTCTGCTCTTTGTATCAAAGTCCTGTGAACAGAGAACCAAATGTTATCAGTGGAGGAATGTAATCTTAAATAATTAAAACCAATGAAGAAATTGAGGTCTGCACTGCTCTCTGTATAGAATAATAGATGGGAATTTAGAAGTCCAGGCTTGAGCTCAATATCTGCTCATATGGATTACCAGAAAATATTGCCAAACTTCATGGTGACTGATGTGTCTAAAATCACTTTTAAAAATAAATGGAGATGTGATCTTAGCTCTTCATTTGTATAGGCTGAGAATCTGCCAACTTTCTGAGCAGGGAAGTCAGTATGTTTGCCTAAATTATTCGTTGTCATAGTAGAAAGAATCTTGCACTTTATTACTCAGCCACGTTTTACCTACACTAGTCACTGGTCTTGATTTTATTTCTATTGTCTAAACTGATAAAAGTGATATTTGAAATGGATGCATAAGTTGGGGAACTGGAAAAAAATGGAAAAATGGCTCTTAGCTTTTTGCATAACTTGGGTAAGAATACCTATACTTGAATTTCATAGATTATTTCAACAAAGATAATGTTTTCTTGGATTTAGCAGTTATGAAATAATACTTATATTAAGCTCATTATGTTAACTAACGTGCTCAATATATTTTTTTTTTAAATTTTCAACTCCTTTTTACTTCTTTCTTCCATTTAAACCCATTCCTGATTCTTCCCTCTGTGAGAAATAAGGATAGCTTCTCTTTCTAGAACACGAATGCAACTATAAAATTATCTAAGTTTTAAAATTTAATAATAAAAGTCAGTTTCCCATTATTCCTTATTTTGGCATTTTAAAATCTAATTGCAATATCAGATATTTCCATATGTAAATCTTGCACCATGTTTCCTTAAAAGTCTTGGAGTTATTTTCCTTTATGTGCCAGGACTGTTGTTCAGTGTACAGGCACTTGCAGCTATGCTACTCCAATGACATGCCTCAAACTTGGTTAGACAGGAGAGAAGGCATCTCACCTTCAACACCATGACACAATATTAGAATGCAGAGAGATCTAGTTCAATAATGGTACGACCAAATATTTTGGTTGTTTTTGGGTTTTTTTCCTGACAAAACCCTTCAGTAAACGAGCAAGTGTTCAAAAGTAATTTTTTTTTCTCATCAGCTTTGTTCTCTAGCAGTTATATTCTTGTATTCTTCTCCTCTGGCCTCATTCAACAAAGACACAGGACTTGTCCCCAGTGAAAGCAAGAATCCCTCAGTAACAGGCAGGTTAGAACCGCTTATAGCAACTATACAGTGTATCTGTACTGATACCCTGCACTCAAAATTGAGTTTTATAATCAATGTTGCAAGAGTTTAGATATCCACACAACACACTGCATACTTAGGAGAAAGAAAAACCACTATGTGGCTCACTACTAAGCTACAACAAATAATATTTACAAAAAACAAATCAGATACAAATATTGACATTTAAAACATGTCCAAGACCAGTTTGTTAACATACAGAACTTGTGTATAATAATATTCTGCAAAGTAGAATTCTTTGGATATTTTCATATTGCATCTAGTAAACTAAAGCTTAAGAATATTTCCTTCTTATTCGGGCAAGGGTTTAGTCCAGTGTATAAAAATAGTTTTTATCTCCCTTCAGTGTTTAGGATAAAGGGTTCAGCATCAGGAAAGTAACAGGAATTATGAACTTGACTCAGTTGTAAGACAGCTCCACTTTCTGCCTCCATAGGGAGCATACCAGCTAAGCTCTCTCAAACTGATGGGATATTTGACCACCCAGTAACAGAGCTGATTGATTTGCCACTGTGTAGCATTTGCTTATAATCAACAACTCTTCTAAGTGTCCCTACCAGAAAACTGAGATTCTCTGATGGAAAGCAGAAGCCTATCCCAGCTCCACTGATGGCAGTCAACTAAAAAGCTCCCACTCTTCTATTTTCCTGGTCTACATCAGTTTTGTGGAGATAGGTATTAAAGTTCAGAAAGGAATAGTCAGGTTTTATCTACAGCTTGTTCTGCCGGAAATTCCGGATGTCCTACGTGACATTTCACTGGTTGCTAGATTTGGGTCAGAAAACAAATTTCCTTAAGAGCATATTGACTCTGTCTTGAGATTTTACTTTATTGTTCTTTCCCCTGCATTTGAGAAGGAAATTGATGGCCTTTGAGATGATGAGTGTCTACTACAAGGTGCTGAACAGTCTCAGCTTCCATTAAAATTAAAATTAGCATGTCACAGAAGGCACTATGGTTTTTGCAGGGTTGTATCTTTGCTGAGTCCTTAGAGGGGAGGGAAGGGAGGGAAGGCAGGGATTCACCTGGCCAAAGTATGAAAGTTTCAAGAACTTCAGTTGATCTACCTAACCTATGCACACCTTATGCGTTGGGTTCTTTTTCTTTCATTACAGACTTTTATTTTAAATTCTAAGGAGAGGGAGAGGGAGAGAAAGAGAGGGAGGAAGGGAACTTTTTTAATCATGTATAAAGCATTTATTATTACTTAATTTCAGAATTTGCTTATGAAGGTGTAAAATCCACAGCTGAGTCCATCAAGATTAAACTAAAACACATCAAAATGAGACTGACATGAAACAGTGAAAATCATCAATAAGGTAGTCTCAAGCACCACCAGACTATTTCTTCCCTAAGAAAAGTTCTTTCTGATTTTTGTTTTTGAAGATGAGTCTCCTGGATAAACTCATCATGAGGGTTATACATACCCGGGCTTTGTATGAAGGCCTGCTGAATACAGTGCCTGATCCCAGTGGCAGGGAAATTCAGCACTTACTTGCTTTGTTATTTAACTTACTGATACAGTTATCACTTTTATCCTGGTAACACCCTTATCCTGGACAACTGTTTCTCTTACACCAAAATATTAGGACCATGTATGAATATTTAGTTCTGCGTAGTCCTGTTAAATAAGTAAAGTTGCATCTAACTTAATTCAAAAGTCAAAGACACCTCTTCTTAAAACGTGCCTTAATTATTGAAATCAGCTGACTTCTCAAATAAGTAAAAGTAAAATATGTAATTGATTAAAATTTGTTTTCCTTTCCAAGTTGCCCTGATTTCAACTTCACTCTTCTAATGTCATTATGCTACTAGCTATCAAGTTGCTGTAGGACTGTTCACTGAAGAGTCCAGTTGTCACCTAAATGTGCAGCTAAGATGAAAAAAAAATGCGGTTTCCAATACTCAGAATGATAAAACATAGAACTTCAGAGCAAGGTCGAAACTCGTTTCTAAGCAGTGTTGAATATGCTCTTGATCCATCTGTGCTTTGAGGTCATGTCTAATCAGAAGACTCATTTTGGCAAAATAATTGTATCAGATGTTCACTAGTTAAAGCACACTAAACACCTTCATTCACAAGCAATACTGAATATTCCTTAATTCTACCTATATAAATAAGCTCCAAGTTAGATACCTGCAGTACCAACTCAGCTGTGCCCATTATTGACTGAAGCTGATTGCAAAAGATAAATTTTCCAGGGAAAACATAGACATTTAGATCCTTCATGGAGAGCAGAATTTCAAATTAAAACCAAAAATATTTTGACAGAATGATAATTCTCTCAGGCTTTCTTAATATGTAGAAAATAGCTTTTAAAAATATATATATAATTTTGGTGATGGAAGGTCCTCTCTCAAGGTCTTCTAAAAGACAGTGTTTACAGAGTTGAGAGATTTCCCTGCTTAAAAAAAAAAAAAAAATCAGCCTCACAATCAAATGTATCTTTTTTCATGATTAATTAATAAACATTTATGATGGATTTGATATGTGACGTGTCCTCTCTCCATATACATATACCTATAGATCTTACACATAAATGTAAACATGCATCTACATGTATTTTCACTCACATACACATATACACTTGCTAAGTGTTTTGTAAGGGTGCTATATTGCTTGCTATGTCTTTTCAAATTAAAGATGGGTAAGTGGTTTTACTTTCATCCTGATTTATAAGTCAAGATCAACAGATTGCATTTTTATATTTTAGAATACTCTGTAATTTTGTATTTTATTCAGCTATGACTTGAAATTTAAATTTTATGGAGTATGTTAGGTCATAATCAACATACATAGATGAATTTAAAAAGATATCAGAATTCTTCTTACATCTTAACTAGTTAAGGAAGAGTGGATGTTATTTCCTTTAATAAGTTTTCTGCCTTTGTGAAAAAGACTAAATTGTTTGGTTTATGAAGTATTGGTTAAACTATAGCTAATCCACCTATAATCTGCTCCAAATTTACTGTACAGAAAGGCTTATTACTAATTTATACACACATTTTATATCTAACTTGAAGAGAAACCAAGTGGCAAAATCACAAATCATGTAATTTTGTAAAATTTATTCACAAAAAGGAAAAAAAATCTCTATACTTATTAATTAAGTTTCAGAACTTAGTATTTTGGACCAGCAGTTCCAGAACTCTCTGAACTTTGTTGCAATAATCCATTTATATCCAAATTTATATATGTTACATAAAATTTTATCTGGAATTTTAACCTCAATCTATGAAAAATAAATTTCACAAGTATATAGTACGAAGAGTTTTCATAGCAACATTATAATAACTTCTTTTTGTAAATTACTGTGCAGATATGCTCAAATGCTGTATAAAGTTTATTCTTACCTTTGCAATGCTTTACATTCTGATTGGCTGAGGAACTTCTAATTTTCTCAATCACTGCATGGTTTTTTCTCTTTAAGTCTATACCCTACAGATCCATTCCTGCTGTTTGGCAAAGAGTCAATCAACCAGAGAAGTTGGATGTACATAATATATATGTGGTTATTTTTTGACAATCTTACTTCTACCATCACCTACCATATTTCTTAGGCTGTCTCTAGAATACAAATTTTACCCCCTTATCACCTATTTAAATACTGCAAAAATGCATGGAGGACAAATGGTATTGTTTTTATTGAAATAAAAAGAAAAAAAAATGCAAAACAGGGCTGGCAAACCTGGGGGGAGGAAAAAAAAAACCAAACATTTGATTCAGTTCTCACTTTAAATCAAGGCAAATCTGAATTAATTCTATTAACCCTCACTGGCGACAACCAAAGCCAATAGGTCAGAGAATGCCCTGGTTTGTAAAGGTTGAATTCTAACATTGATGCCTTTGCTGCAGAAAGTTTCTCCTCAATTTAGCAAAGCTCTCATCCTGAGAGCAGCAGCTCTGTGCTTGTACTCTGTGTTTATGTCTTATAACAAAATCCTCCTCTGCACTGGTACAGGGGAAAGCACAACAAGCACAGAAAAAGGTCTAAGAGGGGAAAAACAAGAGGTGGAGTGTGGAGGAATTGCAAATCATAGGTCCTGTGGAGGAGGCTGTGCTCACACCTGCACCAACCCTTTGTGGCACCTAATACACACCAACATACAGCTCGCTTGTGTCATGAAACAGCACGGCAATATTAGAGCAAACAAGACCATATGAGAAAGCATATGAGATAACCCACTGACTTTGTAATGCATAGTCATTGTTGGAAATTATCAGGACAAAAAAAAGAGTTGAAATGGATTTAGAGTTGACAGCTTTTTTTTTCTCTGTCCTTTTATTCCTTTTTAAAAACCACATTTGTTATTTTTGAAAGTTCATTATTTTCTCTCTAATTTAGCAAACAATGACACAAATAAATTCTACACTGGAGTAAACTCTTCCTAGGTAATTCATCTATATTGTATATAATATATATATTTTACACATATGTGTACATATTTCTTTATACACATATATGTGTAAATGTAAACTGCACGGCAGGGATGCATGCCAGTAAAACATACAGAAAACTCAGAGACACCAAATCAGCTGTCAGATTATATATTATAAAAGTACTTTTGTTTGACAGGCCGGACTAATTCTTATTTGAACAAGGTGTCTGAATGCTCACACCATGTTCAAACTGAAAATGAAGTATGAAATCGGGAAAAGTCCCTCTGTAAGTAACCTACCCTGGTATTCTGTCAGTGTCTACTCAGAGAAAATAATTTATAAATTGTTTGAGACTCAATCATTTTAATGTTCTACAGATATTTTAGTGTTCTACAGACATTCATAAAGAGATCTTGTCTTTGCACCAGGACTGGCATCACACATTGACTTCAGTGGAAAGATGTAAGGGTCTTTAAAGAACAACACAAACTGTCTAAGACACAGACATTAAAAGATAAATTTTCTAACCACTGTATTTGTAAACATGTGATATTTTGCTATAGACTATAATATAATTGTATGCAACGTGCTATATTTGTAATTCACCTGTTCACAGAAAGGAATAATTCAGACACTGTCTTATGGGAAACTGTGAAAAAAAAGGCAAAGGCAGTAGATATCTATCTATGTCAAATAAATGGAAGCAATATTTTTATACTTAATATAATTATGCCTTTGGGATCTTCAGCATAAGACTGAGAATCTTAAACCAACCATTTTCATTTGTGATTTTTTACTTTTATATTTCAAGATGATTGCACTCTTATTACTCCTGTGACAGTGTCCAGGCAATAAATGCTATCACGATAGGTCTCTATCACATGTGCTTCTCAAAATGAGCATGCAAATGAACTATCCAGATTTATCTTTAGAAATCATTTTATTTGAAGATTTAGCTCTAGGCAAAAGAATCACCTGGAATCAAATAACTGTATAATCACAAAAATTTAGGGATGAATAAAGATCTAAGAGCTGATCTAGCCAATCTTCTTAAGTACGCAAGATTGTAACCTGCAGTGAATTCTCTGGAGTATTCTCCACTCCAGGTTTAAATGACTCAGGCAATGGAGTCAACATTATTTCCTCTCAGTCTAACCCACCATGTACTTCTTCTCTAAGAATTTTTCCAGATATTCAGACAGCCATCTCTTCTGCTCACTTTCTTATTTACCTTCCTAGGTACATAGATCATCATGTCAGCACTACCTTAATATTGCATGTTGTTTGATGTTTTATTAGGCCAGTTTTGGTTAACATTAGAGAAAATTCTGGTTGCATACAAACAATGACCACTTGACACAATGCAAGTCTTGGGTAGCTGGAATTACTTCTTATCTGAACACCCACACATTTGCTTTGGTCATCAGTTTGCTCAGTCACTTTCCTCAAGCTTTCCTTACCAAGCAATCCCTCCATTCTGTCACTTCAATAGTTCCCTCCTTTTTTTCTCTGCATCTTCTCAGTTGAACTCATTACAGGTCTTTTTTAATGGCATGTTGTATTCCAGGTAGTCTAATACTCTTATGTTGAAATTATGGGTTCTCAACATGATGCCTTTAAATATACTGCATAAGAGGCACTGCTGCTACTTCACTGTCTTTTATGTTTGTTTTTTTTTAAATTGCATTTTAACCTGATAACTTCTTATCCACTTCGCTCTTAGGTCTCTTCTTATTACTCAATATCTTTTTCTGTTGAATATTTATTTGTTTCAGGTTTTTTTCATGCCTGTATTTCCTCTTTTCCATGTTAAATCTTATATTTTGCTCTCCAAACAATACTGGTAACCTGTCTTGTTTATGCTTATTGTCTCATTTTTCCCTCAAGTATTTATAGCCTCTCCAAATACAGTAACATGAGTTGTTTCGTGTGCCCTTTCCAAATTATTAGTAAATAAGTACTTTCAGATTTAAAGTCCAGTATTCACAGACCTAGACAATAAACTTCACTAAATCACTAAAGTGTGAGCAATTATTTAAGCACATTTTTTGAGAAAAATATTAATTTTTAAAATTATTAGAACATTAAAATTGCATTTTCCTTCATTCATTTTTAGACGAGCTCATCATTTTACGCCTGAGAATTCAAACATCCTGTGGCTTTTAACACTCTCTTAAAGTGTGGGTGTTAAGCACAGGATTGGGCGTCACCTGAGAGAGCAAAACCACAGGGATGAAAGCAGAAAGAACAGGTAAAAATCCAGTTTAAAACTCAAAATACATAAGATTGTATCTATTCATTGGAAATGCCAATTTTATGTAAGCTAAGGCCAACTTAAACGTCTGCTTATTTTAGTAGCTCTTATTTATAGGAGATGTCAAATTGAAAAGACACCATTAGACAGTAAAGACTACCTGAAAAACAGGGACCTTACAGGATTGGGCTCAATGACCAAGAGGTAGTACAATATATTTTGATTCAATAGGTATTTTGGCCTACATTGCTACAAATACTCAAATATATGTTGCTTGTGAAAAATTTGTAAAATACACAGATTTTTTTTTTCAAAGGTGGAAAAAATTGAGACATTACATCTTTGTGTTAAATATAGTATCTTATGTTTATTGTGTGTACAGTGTTTCTGCATACTGTGTGCTACTAGCAAAATGTGACCAAATGGCTGACTTTCATTTATCTTAATTGGCATATCTCTTCAGTGATACTCTATTCATTTTGCAGATGTTAAGAGATGTGAACAAAACTAATGAATATTTCCAAGCAAGATGCTTCAAATCTGTATACTTTCAAAGTAGCAGAAATATTTCATTTCACAAATGTATCACATTTATGCTCAAAATAGTCTTTCACTGGGAGAATATGCATGTTTCAATGTTGTCTAACAATAGGGTTTAGAACAGGAGTGGTACCTTTCAAATGTATCATTTACAAGTCACCACTTGTCATTAAATGTAACTGTATGTTCAAGAGGTTTGTAATAATAGCCTTTAATTAAACTGCAGACTGTTAGAGGGTTTCTGTTGCCCTTTAAAGTTCTTAATTATTAGTTGTATCCAGCCTTTTATGGCACACTTACGGTTAAATTAAATAATTAAAATATACCTCCAAGAGAAATAAAGACTTTATGTGTTTTAATTTGATTTCTGAATTTTGAGGCTTTTGAAATAATAACAGATGTTTTGCTTTTCTTGTGTTGGCTTACTAGAATGTGACATACATTAAAAAATCAGTAGCTTTTTATGGTAATAATTGGTAAGCATGATGCATGTAAAGGAGCTATTTTCTATGTATGGCTGGCAAAAGTGCTAATTAAATAGTTGGTATTCATGGCTATGCTCGTTCATTGTTTAGTGACATACAAATCCAGCGATATATGCCAGCAGACATTTTAAGTTGAATGTTTTCTCCTCTACGCTCTTTGTCATGAAATGGTGGCACCATGATGAGAACACTGGTGTAAGCAAAACATTGAAATATGCTTTAACGTTTTAACCATGTAGCATCACCAGTCTAGTTTTCTAATGAATTTTTAATTTCCTTTTTCTTATAAAGATGTTATGAGTTATCACTGATGCATATTAAATTATATACGAGTCATTTTCTCACTAAATTTGCATAAAATGGTTAAATGCTAATGCACCAAATGGAGCTTACTATATCTGGTACAGTAAATATGCTTTTGTAGGTTTTCTGCAATCAATCTCCTGTATTTCATTAACAGCCAGATAAAGGTCTGTTCTGAAAAGGGGAAATAAAGACTATTGTATGTACACTGAGATTTTATGATGCCTGTGATGATTTCTACATGGTGATTAGAACCCAGTCTAGAATTAGAACTTGCATGAGACTGAAAACAAAATTCCTTTGCAAGTATAGCTAAATAGTTCCCCTGAAAACAGCCTAGTGCTGCTGATAACCACCAGGCAGCTCATTGAGATTTTACACATTTAGCATTGAACGCTGGGTTTAAAATGCACCTCCTCACTGTTTCTCAGTGCAAGCTAAAACTGCTGTTCTTCTCTTATTGTTCCATACACTCACCTTTTACCCACATTAACTGTTCACACTCACCTTTTACCCACATTAACTGTTCCCTTCTTGTCTCCCTGCCAACAAGAAACTCTATATATTGGCCAACATGTATTATAATTGATAGCAAGTTCACAGTAAGAATGGTATCACTGATGCAATATTATTAATCCAAACAAACTCCTTACATTTAATGATGGAAACTTTGTTTCCTCACTCTTATTTTCTTTTTTAAATCTGGAACATTTTTGGACCTGGTGCAGAAAGTGCTTTTTAAAAATAAATGTATGCTTTGCCCTACAGGTTTTTTTAATTAATCTTGATAAATAATGAAGGAATGCATAGTATATTATTTAGATGCAATGGTCTTAAGAATTTGTGTGGTATTTCAGCTACAATTACTGTAATTTATTTATCAGTAAAAAATTTACATAATCGCAATTCAAAATCCAGTGGACTGGAGAGATGTCAGAAGGACATCCAAGAATGTGTGTAATGACTCTGGTCAGCAGATTAACTTAATAATATAGTGCTGTGCAAGATGTTGTAGTATATTACAGAGCTATATTTGATGAATCATTTGTAAAACATGAAAGCAAACTTTTGTTTTCTCTTTTCGGTTTTAACATAAAGAAAAAATTTGAACACAGAATAGGAATTAAACCATTCTGTAGGAAATAAGGTATTGTTTCTACTAGAATGGAAGAAAATTTAAATCTAAGTATTATTTACCATATTGTTCTGGAGTCTCTCTTCTTCAATTATTGGAGGAAATGTCAATTTAATTATAATATCATTAAATGGTTACTTCATTTTGTGTAGTTATTTTAGTCTATCCCATTGGTCATCAGTGGTAAAGGACAATGCAGGGAAGAAATGTAAATTTTCTGCCTTATATACACAGACTGGTGACAGAGGTGACTCACTCCTGGTAACTGTTTTATTGATCTGTATTATGGAACTGTATTAACTGTGGATCTTCCCTCACCACATGAAGTCTTTTTGAGGCAAATGACGTAGAGCTTATGGATAGGATGGAACATAGTAAACCCACTCCATGACAATGCACGTGCTGACACAGATCACGGGTTTCTGGTTTCAAAATTACATGGACAAATACACAGGAGCTTGCATATGCCAATTTTATCCATGTAATGCTTCTAAAATAAAAAAAGGATATACATAGCTGTCATATGAACCCAGCCATATAAGAATAATGGGAATTTAGAGGAAGACATAAAATTAATATTCATATATTTCCCAATGTTGTATTTATTTTACCCAATGGTAAAATATTGGTACCTCATAAAATCCACGGTACTCAGCTGAACAGGAAGATATATAATGTATGCTTACAACAATTACAGCCATAGAGAAGAAGATTTTAATGGTCTATTTTGAGACAGTTTTCTAATATGAAAAGTAAGTGAAGAATTGTCTATGTGTCTGTTTCAGCCCATACCACCACCAGGCTGTACTTTCCTATGCATCCACAGTGAATTCTGAGATGCTACAGCTTTTTGTGACGGAGAACAGCTAAAGACAGTATTTCATACTTATACAAAAGAGAGTTAATTTTTACCTACTCCCATGTACCACAACTGGTGCTAAGTTAGGCAGGTGAGAAGAAACTGCCTGTGTGTGATATCATCCTTTCTGTGCAGGTTCTCTTGTTAGTGACTAACTTTCTCATACAAGGTTATTGTATGTTAGATTCCAATTACATTAAACTAGTACCATTATTCTCCAGATAATGATATTATTTGATTACACCCCAAACTCTTGTTTTTTGAAGATAATATTATATATGACAATGATACTGGAGTATTTTTATGGTAATTATTTTTATGGCATTATTAACAGAATAAATGCAATTGAAAAGACATCTTAAAAAAAAAAAAGTTTAGAAAAAACCAATTATATGCTTTTTTGCATTGACACAGAGTTTGTTCTGGAAGGAAAATAATCCCACTCAGACCACACAAGTCCTTTTACAAAGGGTGAAATGCCAGTCCTATTTGAGTCAAATATAGACCTACCAAGCTTTGACCCAAAGCATGAGACACTATTTTTCCCAACAAACTCTTCTAACACTCTAAAGAAGACAAATTACTGACTGTCTCCCATAGTCATTTACTTTTGAAGTTCATTTTAACCTAGCTCCCACTTTGCCCATGCTGATGTACAAACTGGAGATCAAGAGGCTAAGCAGAAGGTAATTCCTTATCACAGTCTCCTGTGCATTGGCAGTTTCCTTACTAACTTTATCATATGGGTCTGCCAGTCTTGCTCCCTGCGGCAACCTTACTCACATGCTCACAGCACCATCAGATCCATAAGAGTCATTAAGCAAATAAAAAAGTTCTATGTTCTTATCACACACTGCACATTAGCATAGACCTAAACATCGGTGCTTAGGAGGAGGGAATACCCATTTACTATTTCTCATGTTGTGATTCTTGGGCCTGTCAGGCCCTTGTGAAGGGCCAGGAGCTGGACTTCAGCAGTCTCTGTGGGTCCCTTCTAACTCAGGACATTCTGTGATTCTATGATTTAATGCTTCAGATTTCAGTAAAAGCTGAAGGAACTGAAAAACATGGCAGCAAAGCTTCTACACCTGGAGAAGAAAGATCAGTTTTGCTCTGAACTGTATATATCCCTTGGTTGTTCTTACATTAAATATGAGTGTGTTTACCATTCTAGCATAAGCCACTTTTAAAAGGTGTTCTTATGGTGTAGGCGAGGTACAGGAATTTCAAAGGCAAGTGGTCACAGATTTTAAAATGAACAGCATTCCAAATGCATGGGGCACCAAAGAGTCCTCTCTGATACGTTACTCCTTAGTAATTCCTTTAGTTACAAGGCCTGGAAGGATCCATACGTGTCAGCAAGCTACTCAAAGTCGTAACAGCATCCAAAAATGCACCTATTCTTACAGCACCAACATGGACATGACTGTTCCTGATGGGGGGTTGTCCTGTCTCACTAGGAAATTTTTTGACACAAACATTCTCTCCTCTTGCATGGAGGAGAAGAAAAAAGTTAACAATCACTTTGGTATGAGGTGACAGCGGGGCCCAAAGAGCCTTTTAGTGGCCCATGCAGAGTGTTTGCTGAACCTGGCCCTGCTGTGGGGGGTGCGGGGCAGTCACCATCGCGGGCGGGTTGCGCTCCACCTGACAGCGCTCCGGAGCCAAGACGGTATCATTAGCCTCGCACAGCGTGATTTCTCCCTAATCCTCTCCGCGACTTACAAGAAGTTTAAATGTCCATGCATGATGTTATTAACTGGCTTTAGCAACAGCTTAAGACCTGGATATTTTTTTCGGAACCTCCCTGATCGGAGGAGCACAGCGATGAGGCGGTCAGTCGCGATAATAATTACTTGGCACCAGGAGGGGAGGGTGCTGGGTGAGAGGCGGCTCCTGGTCGGGCGGCAGCGCTAGCGCTGGCAGCAATTAACGGCAGGGAGGGGCGGGCGGTGAGGAGGGGGGCCACGGACTGAGTATCAGCGGGAAGAGCAGAGGCTTGGAGCCCCGGACCGGTGCACTCCGCCGCACCCCGCCGCATCCCGAGCGCGCCGCCGCCTGTCTCCCGGGAAACACCAATCAGAGCGGTCACCGGGAAGCGGGGGCGGAGCCCAGCGGCTGGATCCCGGCATCCCCTCGTCGGTGGGGATGGGCTTCGGCGGATTCAGGCGGGTGGTTCGGGC
>NW_021939718.1:1830082-1834034 GCF_001715985.3 Manacus vitellinus | reverse complement strand
TTTTTCGACCCGTCCCCGGCTCCCCACAGCAAGCATGGATTAGCATTAGTTTGGAATTAGAGAAAAATAGCTTTTTGAGCACCAGGTCTAAAGACACGGACCGAACACTATATTCCTTTCCCACTGCATTACATACATATACTCTCAAATCAGGTTAGACAGCCTGGTGTGAGACTCGATCCTTGTTCCTGCAAAGTCAGTGGCATAAGTTCATCCGTGTCAGACTTTGACTCTGGCAGGGTCATACCAGCTTTACACCATGTGCTATGGATGTATATGCATACATGCACAGATGTATGTTTATAGTTACATGTTTATACACAAGGGAGAGCTTCAGGAAGAACAAAACAGGTTATTGTTGACAGTCAACAGGAAAGTCAAAGGGCTCCTTTCTCCTTTTCCACTCCCAGAAAGGGCCATAAGAAATGCCCTAATTTTTACCTCATACACTTGCCATTTAGATAGGAAGTTTAACTGTTAGAGTCTGACATTTTCTTTCTTCTAAATTAAAATAATGGAGGATGTAAGGGTAATTAATGCACTCATTCCAGGGTGAGCAACCTATGGAAGTGGTGTACATTTTAAAAATTTAAATGGACTTTTTCCATCATGTCTCTGTGGGACAGCTATGCACACCCACCCCTCCTTCAAGGAGTAGCCAACAGAAATCAGAAAACAACTTTTAATTCACATGGAAAGGGTGGGATCTGGCCTAACAGGTAGCATGTCCTTGGCTTCTCCACAAAATGAAATATTTTACAACATCTATTTTAATTGAAAAAAAACCAATGTACCCTATGCTATTGTACATTAATGGCAACTTCAGGGAAGAGGAGATTCGTACATGAACTATTGGTACAAGTATTGGTACTGTCTTATTTGGAGAGGTGAAGAAACTTCCCCCTCCAACAGCTGCCAGGTTTTGTTTGGTGGGCAGGGAAGTAGTGAAGGCCTGGCTTCCCTTTAAACCTCCAGGACACCTGCCTGTGCTGCCCTGCTTCTGTTCTGCTCTCAGACGGCCCCAGCTGCCCCTCACTCACAAGTGGTTACATGAGAAAGTCAGAAAAGACAATTTACCCAGCCACCCCTACCAATCCTCTGCCTGCACCATGCACCAACATTCCCAGTGTCCAATGTCGCTGGTGATAGACCTGCTGGGAAAGGCAGCAGGTGGAGCGGCTGAAGGGACGCATTATTCGGCACAGGGGCAGTTATTAATTTTTTCAAGTTTTTATACCAAGAACTGTACAGTGCTTTATGAAACACAGGCAGAGTCGCAGTCACTTAGATTTAAAACATGGACATTCTAACAAAGCACAAACAAGTAACTCCTCATCATGCCTTTGAGCTGTTCCTTAGTCTGCACTGTGCATGAACACTAAGCAGAGGACTGAACTGAACAGCATTCATAACAGAAACCATTATAAAGTGAGGGTAAAAAAGCAGTAGTTAAAAACTGAGAGAACTGGAAGCTTTCCTTCTGGTACCTGTGTCAACACTGAGATGCCCTAATGAATTTCCTCTAGCACCTGGAAAAATATATTTCCCTTTGTTTTGCTTGTCTTATTTCTGCTAAACATTCAAGAAGAAATGCATTCAGAAGAAGCAACCCATGTACTATGGAGTACATTTACTAATATCTATCCCAACCTGGAGGGTTAAAATAGTAGTTGAATATAAGTTTGTTTGCAGAGTTTATTTTTTAAATTTCATGATGAATTAGCCAACTCTATGTGTTGAACTAATTGTAAGAAAATTAAAATGTTTATCTGGCTAAAATAAATTGTAAATGAACTCATTTTTTCCTCCACCTTTTTTTGTTGTATTTCATGCATTGTAGACCCTAGCAATGATATTAGTTCTAGTGTGGGAAAATATTATAATTGAGATCTGCTAAGTTATTTGCAGACTTCAAGTTTTTCTTTACACTGTGCTGACGTTTAGTACAGCCCCGGTGAGGAAAACAAAGCTGCCATTCACAGCTCTAGACGTAGATTTCAATCGACTTAAGCGGGCACAATGAAACTTGGTCATTCGCTGGTTACCCATATTGTGTTCTCAAATTTTCTCTCAGCAAAAGTATAATGACTCAGTATTGTATAGTTCCATAGACAAGGACTCAGAACAAGAGACACTAGTTTTGTCTGACGGTGTGAGAAAGTCGTGAAGGGATCTTTTCTTCCAGATGGTGTTAAATTCAGCTGCCTTTTTAACATTGCCTTGCACAGCAATGTGCTGCTCCCTTTTCACAAAGAATAAGCCCGGGTCCCTGCTAGTTAACATGCATACTCACGCAACCTGCAACTACACTCCAACTGTTTTACAATGCAGTGGTATGCTAAATAAACTTCCAGTGCTAAAACTAGCTTTGAGAGAACTGCCCCACTGATAATTAAAATTTTTGTTCTTGTTTTGGGGGAATATTTTATGTTACAGAAAACTTCTTTTTTTTTTTTTTTTGATTTTTTTTTCCCCCACAAGTTTTAAGGGAACAGCACCTAACAGATACATAATCCTAGGAAAGGATTACTTTTCGGAGTTACTTGGTGCATGAGCCTCTTAAAGCATGATTGAGGGCCTGCTACCACATTTCGAAATGTTCTCTTTCCCCAAGTTAGAAGTTAGCTGTGCCAGAGAAAAGATGCAGAGAAATGAGGTGCTTTGCTCTTAAAGAAGTGAAGTAGTAATAAAAATAATAGTAATAATAGTCGTATTTTATTGATTGCTAATGTAACATTAATAAGGTACAAAACAATTTAAAGTGACAATGGCCAACATGCGATTATATGCCGTTGTTTTTCTAGGGTGTTTTCCTTCACAAGTTTACACTGGAGACCAAGACACAAGCAGCAGCTTAAGTAAATTGACCCTTTTCATGACTAAGTAAACAATGGGCTTCCCCAGAAAACAGCTTATCGCCTTAATTGAAGCTATTTGAGAAAGAAAATCGCGCACTTTGTCATGTAAATGTTAATTGTAGTAGACAAAATGGCTCTAGGTAAATAGCACCTCCAGACAAGCAGTAAATGAGAGGCGTGCGGGCACTCGGCGGTGAAAGGCTGGTGGCACAAACACGGTTCCGATGTAAATAAACACGGCTCCCCTCTCTGGGCGCTGCAGCAATAAAACTTTGGCACGCGTAGAGCAGCCAAAACGGAGGTTTAACCTCACAAACAGCCTTGCCGGGGCCTCGGACGGCACTGCCGGCAGCCACGAGGCGGGACCTACGACGAAACTGAGGTTAACAGCTACTGGGAGGATGGGGTGACTTTTGGGGCCAAATTCTTTGTTTTAGATAGCAAGCCTGCTGCTTCTAGGACACCCTGTTCCATCCCTCTCACGGTGTGTGGCGTGATGAAGAATACTCCCGCTATAAGGCCCAAACCAATTTTTTTATACAACCAGTACAAGAGCAAAGTAGAAATACAAGAGAAAATTAAATAACAATAAAAAGCGGCGCACAGAGGGCTAGCCCCGGACGGATGGAGACCACTGAGCCCCCTTCTGATCTCATCTTATTTCTGATCTTATTTTAATCTGCCGTGGAGAACGTTCGGTTTCTAACACAGTATCACATGCCAGCGTGCCTCCGGGAAGACGCTTAGGTCAAGTCCAGAGGAAATATGTTACCCTGAACAATTAAACCTCCTCGATTTCACTGCACGAGGCGCCTAAGCCGCGGTAATTAAAAAGATGAATAGCACCCGAACTAATATTTGTTAAAAACACGAGGATCTTCGCAATACGGACAAGCCTGCCTTTCCCTTCCTCCACTGGAACCAAAGCCCGCATCCCCCAACCCGCTCCCTCAGCAGGAGAATGGCGCAAGTTCCGCCCGGGCTCAGGTTCCGCCCTTCTTTCGCGGTGGGAGGCGGAGGAAGCCGGAGCGTCCACTCGCCTGGCACCTCTCGGATGGCCGCGGGTGGGAGATACTGTCGCGGGTGCCGGCGGT
>NW_021939718.1:1828034-1830062 GCF_001715985.3 Manacus vitellinus | reverse complement strand
GCTGTCTGTCACCGGCCGCCGGGACACGGCGTTGGCACTTGCCCCGAGCGTGGGAATGGGAGCGCCCAGCCGTTCACATCTCCTGCACGCCGTTTAACAGAATCAATTAGGCAAGACAGACCCTCCGCTTCTCCACTCTCGCACGCCCCCTCCCATCACTTTTTTTTTTTTGTTTTTTGTCAGGACCATATACGTCCTAATTATTTCGGTATGGGATGCCAGAGCTGTTTCCTGGATAGATCTGATCATCCTTAAACAAAAAGAGAGGAGGCGCACACGTGGGTTTTGGAGTAAATGTCACTTTCATTTCCAATGCTAGGCGCAGAGCAAGGCACAAAACATTTTTTTACACTTTGACAGGGGGGAGGCGATCTCGTCTCCATCATGTCTTTCTGCTTCAGTAGCTTCCTCAAGGAAACCCTCTCTCAACAGAGAAGCATCTGTGCTAGCGTTTTGAATAGAGAAATAAAAATCGACCATTACTTTTTTCCCCCCATTTTTGTGCAGCTCCGCCGGGTTCTCAGTAGATATAAATTATTAAACTTGTCTACACTTCAGTGTAAAATTTTTCTGAAAGCCTACTTTCATAGGATTTGAAATTACCCTCGATGCTTTGTCTCAGATGCACACAGACAGGTTTTGGGTTGGTTTGTTGTTTTTTTTGTTGGTTTGGGTTTTTTTTCCTTAGTTCAGTAGTCCACTCTGTATCATCAATATCACTGTCTTCATCATCACCAACTACCACCTTTATTTTTAAGGCCACTTCATTGCAATGAATCACTTTGCAAAATGCAACTCATAATTAGCTTTCTAATAGAAAAATAAATCATGTATATCCTCTTAGCCCAGTTTAAGGCTGGCTGGTCTGGGTTTGTCTTTATTTATTCAACAGCAATAGTTGCACATGCATTGTTTATCATCAGTACCATGTCCTCTGTGCAGCGGCTGGCTATCCATTATATGCCCTCTGACAACTTCATATTTTGGAATGAGCATGCCATTTAATTTCATCCACTCCCACCTTCAGCTCTAAAAATATTAGATTCAATAAGCATTACTGACCCTTCTCGAGTTTTACTGTCTCTCGCAGCAGTCTTTCATTTTCACACGTTGTACGATGATCTTGAAGGAGTTTTTACTTTCGGTTATCTAGCTTTATGAAGACCAAAACACTCATACAGCTAGATAACCAAAGATAACAACTCGCTTCCCTCAAAGCATTTTTTTATTTATTTTTATTTTTTTTTCTAGTCCTTGCTAGAATCCAGAGTTTTTCTGGCAAACAGACATGTTGTTTCCTCCAAGAGCACCAGTGCTGCTTTAAAATGTTCATCCTTTTATGCAAGTGTATCTGTATGTATGCGCAGCTAATAACATCCAAGAGAAATATGTTGCCTTCGAAGTTTATTCCGAACTTTTTTTTTCAGCCAGTAATTTCCGGCAGGGATAGCCAACGATTCGTCTGTTAATACCAGAAAATAAAACCAGCCATTAAGGTGCGTCAAGCTGCGTTAAGAGAGAGGAGCATCCATCCTTTAACAGGCCTCTATTTGCATTGTAAATCGCTTCGTTCTCACGAACGCCTCTTTAGCCTCTATAAAGATGTAAAGCCATCGGCAATTTCCAGCGCAGTGTAAGGAGGAAGAAGAAAAAAAAATTCCATTTAGTAGAAAGTAACAAGATGATTCGAGGATGCGTCTCTTGATCCCTTTAGATTATGCACGGCATAGATCTCTTTGCCAAATGGTGGCAGCTTGATTGCAAATATCTTGCGTGCAGTGTGTATTTTAGAGGGGGAAGATCCTCGCTTTCTCGGGGATCCCAGAGCTGGGGAGAAGAAGACGCGGTCTTGCCGGCTGCTGCTGCCCCCGGTCTGAAAGAAGGAGGAAAGGGCCATCATTGGAGGGCTTTCAGTGCCAAAATGCGGGCCAGCCAGGCAAGGTCAAAGGTCCTGGACCGCGGGAGACCAAGGTAATGATGATGTCATGAGAAACCTCAAGTACACACGGCTATTGATATGCATGAGCG
>NW_021939718.1:1821248-1827348 GCF_001715985.3 Manacus vitellinus | reverse complement strand
TTGTTTTTTTTTTTTTTGACTCCACATCTCTGTCGTGCTTCGCGCCCGGCGTGATTCACAGCTGTTTACAGCGGGATGGTCCAAGATGTTTTCCTCTGCCTGTCCGTGGGGGAACCTGAGAGCAGCAGGTTCAGTGTATTCTGTGGCATCAATTCCACCTCTCCGCCCTTCTACCCTGCCCCCCTCCCTCCCAGCTTGTGTGTGTCTCTATGTCTGTGTTAGAAAGCAACACAGGTGAACATTGCAGCAACATTTGTTTAAGGTCATGCATCATCACCTGACGAAATGCCTTAATAAAACTGCTGATTTATCGTTTATTTTTATTAACCTCGTCCCAGAGTGAAGAAATGCATGCTGATGTTACTCACGGAACCAACGAAGGCAAGTCTTTCTAAACTGTTAGGATGTGTTATGTGCAGTTTTAGGATTTAAGCCTCTCAGTTTCCCCTTCCCCACTCCCCCAAAAGAACGTTACACTTTGAATTATTTAACAATATAATTTGCATGGAATTTTTGTTACTCTGAAGTGCAAACTTTAAAGGCCTCCTGAGTATGTGTGATGTAATGAACCTTCTCAATGAGATCTACCATATTTTCTGTAGAAATTAAAAAATGCACTTCAACAGCTGCAGTGTGCTGTGGTCAGTATAACACACACCAAAAAATTCAGCACACACAGACTATGGAGTGCTCTGAACTCCTAAAGGAATAACAATTTAAAATTCATGCTGCTACTCCTCTTCTAAGGTGCAAAATATAACACAGCATATCATGCACTATGTTCCCGCACAATTAGTTAAGATGTCACACTGCATTTAAATACATTTTTTGTAAATTAACCTGTGTTTGCATAGGTTGCTAATTTTTAGGTGGAATTTTTTGAATGCATGGAGTCAAACTAAAGTTGTTGTTGCTCTGTGTTGGCTGCAGAGCTTGCTAGTATGATAAAGGAAATGTGTGCTTGTGTGTATACAGGGGAGCCATATGTACATGTGTCAGTCTAGGTACATGTGTGTGTATGTGTTTGAGCTAAAATATATATGTAGATGTATGTAGTTACACCATAAAATATCAAGTAACCAGCCCATTTTTTATCATAATTACAAAAGCATGAAAACAGGGAAGTAATCTCCTTTGTGAGACACTGCTCAAAATTAATACTGTCATCAAGAAGTATCACAAAGACATTGCTAATCTGCCAGTCTGCTAAGTCTCAAATACTGCAGAAATATTGCTAATTTATTTCTCCTTCCAGATTCTAAGCCTTTGAAATCAAGCATTTCTTTTTTTAAACAGGTATTATTTATCCTCATATAGACTGCTTTTTTACAACCAGTGCTTTTTACTTGAGAGACATAAGAGCTCATCGTGCCAGTCTTCTTTGTAGAAAATTCAGAGACTCACACAGAATGGTTAGAATACTTATAATGCTGCATTATGAGTTACTGAACTTCTTCATTACCTCTCAGGCTGTTCAGGCACAATAGGAGCAACTGAATCAGACATCTGATACATCCAGAGGCACACGATCACTTTGATATTATGTAAAATTCTAATGAGCTTTTCTGAATTGGCAGATAGGCAGAAAGATGTGGTTTTTATGGCAATAGCTGGGGCAGTAGTGCTGGTGATGAAGCATGTGTTGCATAGGACAGGTTTATGAGCTTATGGATTAAATTCTTTCAGTCAGAGGCACGGAAATTCAAGTGCTCCTTGTGTATGTGTGTGTGCGTGTGTGTATGCTTATATAGGTGTCTATGTACATATATGGGTGTGTATGTACATATCTGCATATAACCATATTAACACAGATGGATATGTACATGTTCATGCAAGCCCATCACCAGATGTCACATGTCACCGGATTTACACTTAAATGCAAATGGGTATTTCCAAAGATGTAAGGTGTACCTTCAAAACACCAAGCCCTGTTCTCACAACCACCTCACTTACATTCTGACTTACTCTGAAGTAACTGCAATACACACGTTTTGTTGATTGCTCATTGGAGCACATCAAAAGAGCCAACATGATGGTTATGATGTAGCTGATCATTAGCCATATTACGGATTACATTTTCTAGCTCTCAGACACTTAGTAAGGCCTTAAAATCATCGGGTGTCCATTAAGTATCTGCTTATTCTGAATATTACAAAAATGTATGCAGCAGTTTAGGGCACATTTCCAAGACTTCAACGTGGAAAGTTTAAGCAATGCACAGTTTTGAAAATTCTGCCCAAAATATCACCTGAATTGTCAAAACCAGCAGTTAACACAGCCTGCTCTCTTCCAGTTTACATAATTGAATAAAACTTATTTATTCCAAAGTCACTGTAGAAACATCAGCCTATTGTAAGACATGGAATACAAACACTGACTTCTTCCTCCTAGTTGCCTAATAAATTCCCACTAATGGTCTGCAGATTAGTATGTGATTGTCATGCTTGCTTTCTAATCTTTTTATAGGTCTGCAGACACCTGTGACATAAAGAAGAAATATCCTGCATGGATTTTTTAAGAATAAACAGTCTCTATTGACTTTAAAGAGGAATGCTTATGATTCTCTAATCATTGCAATCAGACCCCCATCCTATCTCCAGCATCCCCACCTTCTGTGTGGAAGACACACAGGAATCCCCCTTAAGCTGCTGTGAGGTACCTAAGAGGGCGTAGTGTTACATAAATTCCATTTTCACACTAAATTATGGCAGAATTCATGTAGAGTTAAACCACCATGGCATGCCAGTACAGCCCAGGCCACCTCTCCTTGTAGAGCAGCATCCCTTTCCTCCCAGCCAGGTAAGTCACTTGACTGTCTTGTCTTTCAATAAAGGTGCCCCATCTTTTCTTTTGTGATCACTATTTCATTTGATAACAACTGCAGATTATACTTCTGCTATGTTAAACCTATAGTGTGCAAAGGAATATCTACCACAAATTACAAACTAAAAAAAGTCAGATTATTAAGAATTCAGTCTCAGAAAAAAATACATTATCAAGCCCACACACAGTCAGTGATTATACCTGGAAACACTGTGTGCTGTTAAATAAGATATATTCATATCTGTAGGTGATACATGTCATTGTCTGACTTCTATTAAACAAACAAACAAAAAAATTACCGTTTCTTGTCATGATTTCACTACCTGTGTTCTGTCTGTGTTGTCTAAACCTGAAAAATAGCCCCCTCCAAAAAAGCAAAGGATCACAATTTAAACACTTTCAGTGTTTGATTCTTGTTCCAGAAATGCATGTGAATGGGTAAACTTATGTGTTTAGAAGGCACTGAGTATATTAACTTCCAAGATTATTAGATAAATCACTAAAACGCTTGACTCTAGGTTAAATGGGGAAATAACTAGCCACATTTCCTGAAGATGATCTAATATGACAGAAAACAGATATGAGTGATGTCCTTCTATATCTGCAGGGTTAAATATGGTAAAATCAATATTTACTGGAAATCATATGAATAATTTACATATTTAAAATTTTATTGTTATTTCTGGAGAATTATGGTTAAAAATAAAAGGCTAAAAATATTATTTGGGGTTGCTGAATAGAAGTGACCAAAATTATAGAGGCAGATCTATGATTTGCATGCTACAAGCTGCCAGTTACTTAATAAAGGATGGAGGCTCCACCTAGCCTTCGGTTCAAAACATGCAAAATATACTAAGCCAGCCTTTCCCCACTGGATTTCCCAGCCCTTCCAGACCTATGCTGAAACCCGAATTATCAGGAAGGCGTGGTCTCTATTTACAGCCCCAAAAGCTTATCAAGGGCCGCAGGGTTAAATAAATACAATGTAAGCTGCTCGCTTTCATTGCATTATATCCAATAGAGCAGCCTTAGCTGAAAGAAAAAATTAAATAAATTCTTATTATTATTTCCCATGGAGCAACAGTGTTCTTAGATGTTACAATGAAGGAGTTTCACCCGTTCCACGGACCAGTGTGGACCGTGGTTGTTGAAGGATTTTGACCACATTTTTGGTGGATAGAGAGATGCAAGGGGACACTCCTGGGCCGTAGTGAGCGGCTGGGCTGCACCCTTCTGCCAGGTACACTCCTGAGTTGAGTCGCTTTGGCCAGGATGGATTTGGAGAACCCGGGAAGTGATGGCTGCTTGTTCTGAGTGATCCACTATGTGGGAGGCACTGGATGAACTAACTGCTGCGAGCAATCCCTTGTACCTCGACCAGCTGCAAGATATGCCTCCAACTTCTCTCCTTCCCCCTCCTTTTTTTTTCCTGCCCATTTCCCTCCCCCCTTCAAGTTTTTTTCTCCAGTTTTTTTTTTTTGTTTTGTTGTTGTTGTTTGGTTATTTTTTTAAGCTCAACTATGTAAAGGCCTGTTATACTTCAGCCCTGTGACTGTTTGTTCCTGTGTCTGCACACCTGCACACCTTTTGAGGGCACCCAGGCATTGCAAAAAAAAGCTCCCTCAGAAGCCATAGCTTGGCAACTGCTGGTAGTCTGCCAGATAATTAACATTTCTCGCAACCAAATACAGCTCCACGACCAACAGGTTTATCTTCAGACACACAAAACCAGCTCACCAGCATAAGACACTGTGTCCAGTCATAAAACCCTGCCTTGTTAATCAAATGTCCCTTGCCAGGAGCAAGAGTTCTGTCGGGGAGACCCTGTCCGGCTACCCGGGGAGAGGCGGCCTCCACGGGCTCACAGGGATCTGGGAAACCTCCACCTGTCCGGGGCTCAGCACCCGAAATTTTGCCAGGAATTCAGGACACCAACACACATACATAAACACTTGCGGTACTTACATTTCTTCGCCTTTATCAGGGAAAGATGTGACCCCAGATCTAGGGGGAAAGCTGAGCCAACGATGACAAACAAAGATCCCCACGGCCAAGGCCCCTCAGATCAGAGAAAGCTCTCCCAATTTTCCATAAATTCACGTCTTTCCCCTCGCCATCCCTATGTAAAAGTGCTGCTTAGCTCCACAGTATTATTCTTGTTCCAAGGACTCTAAAAGAGTTAGAAATGTTCCATCCAGAAAAATGGGAGAGAAACACAGAAAGTTGGCTTGGGTTTGCCTTATATTTTTCCTTTTTTTCTGCAATGCTTCCTATGCCCCGGAGTAGAAAGTGAACTGTTGTATGTGAGGCTCTGCAAGTTTTTTGGGGGAGTTGGCCAAGGTCTAGTCCAGCCCTCTCTGCTGAGGAGGACGTGCTCTGAAATTCAAGCAATTTCCCCAACGCTTTTGTTGCTGATGAACTGAAGCCCTATTGTTCATCCATTGCCACGGTCTTTTTCAGTTCCTATTATAGGTTGTATGTTGCCAGAGATAATGAATTTGCACCAAAAACCTCTCATAGTCCCATTTTGACAGATGGAACAAATTAAAAATGTCTAGTGTAAAGAAGAGCAATGGCTACCTCTTCCTAGAGAAGAAGGGAAGCTTGCATTTCTTTGGAAACTTAGGAAAAAAAAAAAAGTGAAGCAAAAGGTCGAGTGTTCTAAGGTGTTTTCGTTCAGCTAAATTCCAGAAGAAGAGTTTCATCCGAGTCTTGTTTTTGGAAGGCACTGCCATTTGTGCAACTTTTGTCCAAACCAAGTAGCCGGTCAACAGCAGGAAAAAAAAAAAAAAAGAAAAAAATTAGAAAAAAAATCGTAACAAAAAATACCCTTCTCCCATCCCTGCTTTCATGCGAACTTGTAGCGTGACCTCTCGTCGCTGGAAGGAGGGTGTCCTAAAGAGCTGCCCGTTCCTTCTATCCCCACTCATCCATCGCTCTGGGTTTGGAAACAGCGTGAAAACGCCCGTAAAAGCCCCGGCTAGGTTTTAGGGCGCAGGGGGCGGGTGGGGAGAAGTTTGGATGTGCGCCGGAATGGGAGGTGTGCAGAGAGGAAGGGATGGAGGCAGGGATGGAGGAGGGATAGAAGGAGAAAGGTGCAGGGCGAGGGGGCGGCAGGATGGCTCGTTCCTGCACCAGCCCCCGCCTGGGGGGCGTGTGGGGTGTGACGCCTGGGGGGCGTGTGGGGTGGTGTCGTGTTGGTCCCTCACAGTGAGTCTGCTTTACGCGACGCCGCGAGTGGGCAGTTGTCAAGGAGGGTATGTGTGTGGGGAGGGGG
>NW_021939718.1:1817770-1819863 GCF_001715985.3 Manacus vitellinus | reverse complement strand
TATTTCATATAGTAGAGCGCGGCCGGGAGCCTGCGCGTCCGCGGAATAGCGCGGAGCATCTCAGCGGCTGCGCCTCCGCCCCGCGTCCCCCATGCCCACTTCACGTTCAAGGTTTAGAGAAGAGGTCACGTCCACTGACGTCAACTGAAGGCATACGGCACGTCCGTCTGCATTTACATACATCAAGGAAATGAGGGCATAAAAAATAGGAAAAAAAATAGAATATGCAAATCTCCCTGCTCCGAGAAGAGACTGCCGATTCTGGGAACGATCGTCCCTATTTGCGGAAGATCCTAATTAACGGAACAAAAAACCGGGCCTCTCTCTTCTTCTAAACATCATCATCATCCACAACAAAATAAACATCCTCGAAATGAGCACTCGGAGCCGGGCTGCGGCGCGATCTGGGAGCGGGCGGCCCCGATGTGAATGCAGGGCTCCACCGCTGCGCCATTCTCTCCTCCTCCAGCTCCTGTTGGCTCCAGCGCGTATTACTTTTAATACTGATGCATATGTAAAGGTATATTTGCATTGTTTTTAATTTCCTGAAAGTTGCAGCCTATCGCTTTTCCTTTGCCCTCTTTTATCTATCTGTTTAAATATCTTTCCTTTCCCCTCCCCCTCCCCATTCTCCCGGTTTTTGGCGAGATTCTGCAGTGTGTCTCTATATACAGTTTCCTCCATGCTTCTGTTTGTATAAGGTTACAGACTGTGTACAGTGCTAATACTACAAATCAAGGTGCACAAGATGCTTATTGGGCCTTAAGAAGGGAGGAGGATCTTATTGCCCTGCTCAGCTATCACATCGCTGGCTTGAAACTGGGAGTTTGCCTAATTAAGTTCATATTAGGAAACAAATTTTAAAAACCACCAACACCCCCGCTCCTGCCCCGTTTAAGGGTATAAAGAGATACAGATATCTCATTGCTGTGTGTTATGACCCATAAACACACTTATATCTGCCTTGGTTTCAGGAATCGTTTATTTCAAAATCTTCTCTTAAAATGTGCAGAGCCAGGTACGGAGAGCTTTCTCCAAGGAAGACATTTTGTATTTTCTCTCTTAGGTGCTGCATTATTAAATGTATTACACCTAATTTTAACGTGTGCAGCCTTAAATCCACTACATAATTCTTTATAGAAAAAGCAGCTTTTTAGATGTTGTTTGAAAATATGCTCGAAGCCTTATGCTTGCTTTACCCGAAAATCCACAGGCCTTGAACTATATGAAAAACATGTTTAACATATTTCAATTTAGCTTAATGGGTAACAATAAAAAAGAAGAGTAGCAATAAGAGTAGTTTCAATATGATTAAAAACAGAGTAATCTTCTGGATTTATAGTCCAGAAATGTTATGTTTTTAAATGAGAAACCTTATTTTCGTAAGAAACGAGGGGAAAAAAAAAAAAGCTCAAGTACATGAATAGATAATTATTACACTATGAATGACTCACCTGCAAGGATGTATCAGGCAAAAGTTAGCCTTCTCTAAAGACTGACATGCATGTATTTTTTTTAAATAAAGAGTGGAGTGTCTGTGTTTCTCAGTGCCTGTTTCACAAGTATACTTTAATTCTTTGTCATTTCTCACGGTATTCCCAGCGCTGCCTCTCCTTCCAGTTTTACGAGCCCTACGCTGATATGCTATCCAGTAAAAAGTGGTCAGATGGCTACACGTAAAATATTTAAAGAAATAATACCATCTCAAAACGGAAATCGTCACGGTCATCCCTTAGGTTAGCTCTTACCTTACTACATCTAGCAGCAAGTCACTAGGAAAGTACTATTTTTACACATTTTTATCAACAGTGGGTGCCGGGGACTCCTGGCCCACGGACGCAACCTGACCACCCCCCCCCGCCCCCGGTCCCTTTTAATTAGCACTCGTGCAGTTGTCGCTCCCTTGCGGACCCGCATTAGCGTGTGCCGGGAGGCGGGAGGAGGTGAGAGCGGGTCAGTCCATCTTTCCGTTCCCGCAGAGCATCCCGCATCATTCCCTCCCTCCCCGCCCCCTCCTCGGTGCCTTACCCCGCGCCTCGCCGCAGCTACGACGGGACAGGGGTGGCCGCCGCCTGTGCCCCCGGAGCACCCCC
>NW_021939718.1:1815991-1817525 GCF_001715985.3 Manacus vitellinus | reverse complement strand
ATATCGGCCTTTTACTGCTAAAAATACGGGTCTGCATCGATCATCCTGGGTGATGGAAATACCATCGGAGTCGGCGATTTCTTGGGTTTTCGTTCAAGGATAGATAAACAAATGAATATATAACAGCACTAATAATGCTCAGATTTCGGGTGGCCGCTGCAGCCACGGAGATGAGACAGGGCGCCGGGTTGAACATAAATAAATGCATGAAATAAATCCAGTTCCACATCTTCTCATTATTTTTCCCCACCTTTTTTTTTTTTTTTTTGAGTTTTTTTCCCCCATCAATACTTTTAATAACTATCGTCCTCTAAACCCAGTATTCATCATTTCACACTTAAATTTTCTGCCTTGTCTCTTCATCCTTGTCGTCTTATCATATATGTAAACCTAACTGCTTATGGCTGTACACATGAAAATTATTTTTTAGAAAAGTGGAGGTGCAGATACTGTGGATATCGTGGGAGGTCTTTCTAAAGTATTTTCTTTTAATTACTCCTTTTTTCCTTTTTTTTTAATTTTTTTTTTTCTGCAGGACTTAGATATTGAAATGAAAACGTGTAGAACGATGAAAAGATAATATTAGGTGAAGTAACGGAAATTTGGCGGGAGAAAAGTATTTAACTTTTTTTCAGAAAAGGAAAAAATAAATTTAGAGCTTTCTCTGTACCCACACACACACGCAAAAAAATCTAATTCCTTACCTAAAAGCTTCCAGTGCGAATGCACCCTCACGGTGCATCTCCTTTGGAAATAATAATAATAATAATAACAATAATAATAAGCCAATGCCCCTTCTTTTCTGGTTAAGTACATCTCTCCTTATTAGAGGTATAGAGGCAGAAACCGAGAGGAGAGGCAGGAGAAGAGGTGGCAAAAACTTCAATACTTTCATCTGTACTTCACATAATCGCTAAATGTTGAGGTTTCCAGAGGCTCAGCAAACTCTTTGTTAGGGATGTTTTGGCGAGCATGCAGAAAGCCAACTTCAGCTCCAGCCCAGGGTGAGCAGACAGAGCAGCCGAGTCTCCAAGAGAGGTTTGACTTTCAGCACCAGCTGAAGGGAGATGAGCCCCATTTTCGCGACGTTTCTTCTGCTCTTTTATTTTCGTAGCCAGCTTATACCTAGGCAAAAAATAACTCATCGTAAAGACAAGGCTTGAAATGCACACTCTTTTCCATAAATATGGTCTCGCGGAAAGGAGTGAACTTGCTTTTTACTTTTTTTTTTTTTTTTTTTTTTTTTTTTTTTTGGGGTGTTTTTTTTTTTTTTTTTTTTTTTTTTTTTTTTTTTTTAATTCTTTTTGGTGTGATTTTTTTCTTTATTTGTTTCACTGATTTGTTTTGATTTTAAATTCACTTTCCAGGTGCGGAGCTTATGTTCTATCACTGTCCCTCCTGTCCCGTTTGCAACCCCTCGGTAGGACGTACCCCGCTTCTGAGCAGGGAAAAACAGCGGGAAGGAGGTGAGAGCGACACCCAGTTCCTCCGTGGGGCCTTTCCCCACCCGGTGCCGCTCAGTGTCCGGCCCAGA
>NW_021939718.1:1813416-1815931 GCF_001715985.3 Manacus vitellinus | reverse complement strand
GTGCCCGCGGGCAGGACCCGCACCGACCGCGATCCCCTCTGTCTCCCGGCTCCTCCCAATGCTCTCCAAATGCTACCCCTCGCCGTCGCATCTGGGCTGGAGAGAGAGAAAGACAGAGAGAGAGATCTAGCTGGAATAAGGATGCTCTGCAGGTAGAGCATCCCTCGGGTGACGTGCAGCACACTCTGCCCTCCACCCCGTCTGAATTCCTCGCCCTCATCTCCACTGGGGCGGGGGGTGTGTGTGTGTGAAATTGTCGCCCCTCCCCATCCCCCACTTGCTTCGCATGTTAATTGCTGGGATCAAAATACGGTCTCAGTCTGTGGGTGCCTGTTTAAAGAGAAGCCGGGCTTACGAAACGCAGGGGCCGGGGAGGGGAGGCTGCGATATGCCAGAGAACGGTAATATTTCGATATTCCTCCCTGCAGAATGGTCCCCCGTTACTTATTGAATTTTTACCAGTGCTGTCTGGAAAGACCTTTTTCTTGGAACCACTTGTTAGCTGGTCACAGGAGGCTTTTACCTTCCCGCGATTCTCCCTTCGTCTTTCAATAACAGTAATGAAACCGAAAGGTTTGATGTTACGGAAATGCAGTTTTTACGTGCGGGAGTGGCGGTGAAGAGTTCTAATCTGGTAGGCAGTCAGGTGTGATTCGATAATAAATTTTCCTGATCTCCTTCTAGGAATTTTTCGTTGTCTCGTATCTCAATAGACTGCAGGCTGGTAGAAGAATAACTTGGCTGTCTCTCAGAGGACGTTTCTTCTGTGCCTTCAGGAGATTATTTCTTCTTCTCCAACAAAAAATATAAGAACGTGATTTTTATTTTTCAGTGAGAAAAGGCTGTGGGCGCACGGCCATCAAATATTTAAATTTAAAAGTGGCGTGGCTGCTATATGCGGCTACAAAAGCACGTGTGACGTGCCCGCTTCTCGCGTGTTTTAGCTGTCGTACTGCTGGTACCGATGTGTACCAGCGATGGGCACGGAGACAAACACAGAAAGCCGGTTGCACCTCTCAGGTAGTAAAAGCTGAGCATAAATCAGTTCTCTGCTCACCAGGATAACAATTTCGAGGTGCCCTTCTGAGTAAAGGCATTTTAGCCCAAGGACCGAGCATATTATTGAACGTCGGTCTTGCTCGGGGTGGTGGAAAAATAAGGATTAAAAGCAACGACAGAACCCCGACAGGCTGCGGAGGTTGTAGGGGAGGAGACGCGGCGGCGACCTTTGTCTGCCTGTCCTTCTGGTAAGGATGCTGTCTTTCTGTCCTAGTAACACCCGGAACAGCCGAGGACTATTTTGACACTCATCCTTGCCCTGGACACTATGTCGCCGTCCCCGTCCAACTCCCCGCCTGGCAGTATCGCATCTCCCCGCCGCACCGCGCCCTGCAGACGGACGGACGAACAGACGGACGGACGGCGCTACTGAAGCCGGTTCCCACGCTGCCGGAGCACCCACCCCCCGAGCCGGGACCGCTGCACCCACATTAAAACGTCACCGTTTTGATGCTTGTCGACAAAAAGTTTCAGAGCTCTCCCAGCGCAAACCCCCGCCTTGGGTATCGGGGGGAGGGCTTGCGAGGCAACCTCCCTGACGCGTCGAGCAGGGCAAGCACGCAGAGCCCCTTGCCCTGCCAGCCCCCTCCCGCTCCTGTTTTCTTCTCCAGCTTTTCAGTAGCGACAAGGGAATCAAGAAACGGAACTAAGCATGCGCGGCGGATGGCAGCCCGCTGTTCAGCCGCCACGCTGCGGGACCTGGGGAGGTCTGTCCGGGGAGCGCGGTTGTACAGTGGGATAGAGGGCCGTTACGCCATCTGACTTTGTATTTACAGAACCTCAGTTTCCCCCTCTTTCACATCCCCAAAAGGACGCTAGGCGGGAGAAGGCAGACCTGTACCTTGTCCTCTCGCACAGGCCCATACCCTTTCCAGTACAGACGGTCACACCCCAAACAATCACTGGAATGCGACTCATCATCTCGTACCCACCCCACTGATTTTGATTTCATCCCGAGGGGCATTCGCCAGGCCTGTCCCCGCTCCCTAACCCTCCGTGCCTGTGCAGTGCGATGCTCAGAGTGCAGGAAGCGCCGTGCGGGCGCCACACGAACACCCGCGCGCGTGTGTATGCGTTTAACGAGACCATGGGCAAACCCACATCAGCTGATCAGGTTTGAAATCCAATAGCTTCCCCTCACGTGAATTAGATTTGTCACTGACGGTAAGAAAGTAGGGAGCAGGAGGGTGTCAAGGACAAAAGAGAGCGGCGAAGGATTCCCTCGTCCCTAAAGGGACGCCTTCCCGCCTAGTCCCTCTCTTTCCGCTCGGACCGGACCCCAACTTATAACCTCCCTCGTTATTACAAGAGGCCGAAAGATGAAGGTCGGAGAGGGGTCGGGGCACAAGGGGAAATCCCTGCCTCGCCCCCAACGCCGGACAAGCTTCTCCAGCCTCGGGGTGAGACGGCACGGCCGGACTGTACCAAGCTCCCCGCCCGCCCCTTCCTGGAGACA
>NW_021939718.1:1628609-1813151 GCF_001715985.3 Manacus vitellinus | reverse complement strand
AGGCAGACAGCCGTGGGGGACGAGGGCACGTCTTTTGGGAGGGCCCTCCCTTCTTCAGGGTCCCGGCCAGGCACGGTGAGGGGTCGAGGCTCAGCCTGTGGGGCCCAGCGGTGCTCGAGTTTGGGGCTGCTCGAGTCCCACGCCGAGAGCGGGGCTGTCGCGTCTCGGGTGCGTTGGTAGTTGGGGTGGGCAAGTCCCTCCGCGCACCAGGCATCGCCCCCCCGCCGCCTCTTGTTGTTATCATCACTATTCCTACTGCTGCTGATGGTTAATTTAAGGGGCCTCTGGAAACGGAGGCCGACGGCGGGGCCAGAGGAGACAGAGGGCACGGGGGGAAGCCGCTTCTCGGGGAAGGTGGGTTCTGCCGGCGGGCAGCACCCCAGGGGGGCAGTGGGCTCGGACAGAAGGTGTCTGTGCATCGCTGCTGGAGCGCCGGCGGTACCCGGGGGTCGGTGAGCGGCACCTGCCCCGTTACCAGGGCACCACATCTGTGCCCGAGCGGCTGGGGTCAGGGATCTCGTCACAGACTCCCTCGAAACTTCCACTGCTACAGATATACCAATTGCCCCACTCATTCCTTGGCTGGACTTTTTTTGGCAATTTTCTCTCAGAGGTTTGTCGAAAGTTTTTGGCATCGGTACCTCGCAGGTACAATCCCACGGTTGTGACTGCGACATCCGTCACGACTTGCGCACGATCTGCATGCCAGAGATGGCATCATTCTAAACCTTCTTCCCTCTCTAGTGTAAATGAGGGCAAAATATTATTTGCCATATAGCTATTTGGAGAAGAGTGCATCAACCGGGCTGTGGTTTCTATGGGGTTATGCAAGTTTCGTGTTTAAACAGAGTGAAAATGAGCCAATACTAATATTTGTCAACGTGTTTCAGGATGTTCATACCTTATATTTACGATATACCAAAACTCCCAAAAATGTAATGAGAGGTTGTGTTAATAATACCGAATGAAATTAACAAGAATTACAGTATGCTTAAACCAGATTGTACTAAAATGAAAGTAAATATTTGATTCTTTGGCATAAACAACAAAAAAAAGCATTTTAAACATTCTATATTGTGTTCACAAATTTTCTTTAGTTTCTAACCATTTTGGTTTTATATAAAATGATTAATATAATAAATAAAACTAGGTAAGCCAGACCACGTTGCGAATTGCTATTATTTAAATTATTAAAATAAAATCCTTGGATTAATGTTCATTCCAATAACTGTGTAAATATTCTCCTTTTAATTTACTTATTTTCAAAACAGAAACTAAAATGTATTAGAGTTGAATTCATTTCACAGTAAGAGTTCATATTAGAACAACTGTCTGCATATCCTTGCTGTAATGTGCCACTACCTGAAGCAGATAAAAATGAACAAGGAAGCTCCTGAATTTGCAATTTTTTTCCTTGTCCTCTTTATAACTACTGCTACTGTAGTCACTTCCTCGTATGGATCATCCATTTTCTGGTGCTACATCTTTCCAGACACACTCACACTCAGGTTTGTTCTTCTTCAGTAGTTCCTAGATATATTGACAACGTCAGCATTTTTTTTTAGTAGGTTTTCTTAAAAATTGCTTTCAACTTCAGAAAACAGCTAAGCTCTTTCCGGGCAGGTCAGCTCCAGTGATGTTAGGCATCAGCTGCTGTGGATCTCTAAGAATTCAGGCGGGATAAAAAGTGAATTATTAGACATGAAATCATCATCAAATTGGTTCTAAAGCCATTGAAATTGGTGCAACTGATTTTTAGCAGAGGAGAATTTGGCTCAGTTGTTCAAGTTACAAGGGTGTGTGGCTGCTTGTTTTAAAACGCAGCTCTCAAGTTCATCTCTTGTTAAACTTACATATAAAATATATGGCAGGTAAAGTCAAGCTATATACAGATTTTTTCAAAGTAATTTAAGGGGGGTGGAGGAATCTGATCAATTTAAAATTTTTTGCTCCCAAATTTATTAGTGTTCCAGCCATGCAGCTGTACAGAACATAATTATCAGATGAAAAAGTCTTGCCAAGAGCCTGAAGCCTTACAATAGGGGATGAAACACTTAAAATCCTGCTTAATTATTCTGGCCAAGTGAAATGTTTAATTGTATTTCCGTTTTTCCTCTAATGATTTTCTCTCCCCAGAACTCTCACTGCGAATAATACACCTGCATTGCTGAGCAAAACAGTAGGCCACTCTGAAAACTACCTGTCCAGACAGTGAGAGATGGGATCGGGATACTCGGTAGGTCCATGGCACTCCCTGAAGAGAATTCAGCTTTAAACAGGACACACTTCATCCTCCTCTTCACCAGGCAAAATTGCTTCAACTATATCATAAGTATTAAATGTATTTTTTTGTTTTAGTTATTTGAACAACTTAAGGTAGACTTTAGTCCTGCTGTTGCTATTCAGTCAAAATTTCATTAGGGGAGGGAATATTTTTCCAGGTGAAGAACTGAGGATGGTCTCAAAAACGAGAATAGAAAGTTTGCTGTGTTCTTTGGATTTCTCTTTTTTTTTTTTTTTATTTTCGTCCGAGTGGTGTGTTATTATAAAAGTGTCTAGGTAATAAAACGAGAACTTCTGAGAACTTCTGAACATACTCTGGTTGGGCAGGTTTGACCTGAAGTCTTTAAAATTGGGTAACATCTCCCTCCCAAACCACCCTGTGATCCTATGATTCCATGATTCTGAGATTCTGTGATTCTAAGATCGGAGAATTCGGACCCACGCGGGACGCCCATGGCGGGAGGGACACGGTGATATCCACGTGGTTTCTGTGTGGGTGAAGAAGGGGAGCCTGTCCGACTTCAAAAACGAGGTAGGGGTTTCCCTATTGAGAAGGTACTCATGAGAAGGCTCATCCCAATACGGTATGTGGGGATGTGAGGAGCATAAGGCGGTTCTTCCCTCAGTCCACTGACCCATTTCAGCTGGGATCGTTATTTCCATTGGAGGAAAACGAAAAGTTACATGAATTGCCTCAGTTATTTTTTAATGTGTATGTATGTGTACATTTTCCAGGCAAGTGTAGGAATAACTGCATAAATTTTCAAAAAAGATCAATATTTTCTCCCCTCCCCTCCCCTCCCCTCCCCTCCCCTCCCCTCCCCTCCCCTCCCCTCCCCTCCCCTCCCCTCCCCTCCCCTCCCCTCCCCTCCCCTCCCCTCCCCTCCCCTCCCCTCCCCTCCCCTCCCCTCCCCTCCCCTCATTTCCGTTTCTTTTTTCTTCTTTCTCCTTCCTTTCTTTTCTTTTCCCAAATGAAAAAACTAGACTCGCTAAAGACCGAGGGGCTAAGGAGTTGTTCAGCCTCCAGTGATCGTGGATCTGTGGCCGGGGGCCCACCAGGAGGTGGGAATCAACACTGTGTAGGAGCAAGCTTGTAATCCCCACTCGGGCAGGGAAGGAGGTGTCTCTGTGGTGCTGCAAACACCCCCGTAACCTGCGGTGCTCTGAGCTCTGCGGCTGTGTTGTTTGGCACAGATGTTGGTCAGAAGGGAGAACCTGGGTCACCAAACGCAAAGAGGCGTTGAGGACGCGTTCCCAGCCGCAGTCCCTGCCAGGTGAGGAATCCCCCTCGTTCTGCACGGACAGCTTCCCTCCAGGCACCAACCAGCAGCACGTTGCTTCTTTCCTCATACTTCCAGAAAAAACAATCAGTTCCTCACAGGCGGGTTACCCAAAACTGGGACGGGAAGGAGAGCAGGACTCAGGGACACACCTCCAGATCAGGGAAAACTCTCTTTAATGTTGTTTGGCAGGAGGCGGCGCCATCCAGAGAAAACATGCGGGGAGGATGATGGAGAGCCCCCCACGCTTCCTCGCCGCCGGCGGGACTCCCTGCCCGCCCCGCCCCCGCTAGCGAACTTCGCCGGAGTAAAACCTCCAGAGCTCGGGAAAACAACAACTACAAAAAACACTTTTCCACGCCCCCACCCCTTCCGGGCGCGTTAATACCGGTTTTTCATCCGACATAAGGGTTTCTGCCTGTTATTTTCAAGCTGCTCTGAACGGACCGATGCCCGCGCCTCTCTCCCTCCGAAGAGACAAATATAATTTAAAAAATCCCCAACCCTCAAATAGTATATTACATTACATCTGTTATTCTTATCACTATAAATAAGATTATTAATAATCCTCATTAGCATTATTATTAAGAGAAAGCACAAAGAAACCAACCTGCGGAGGGGAGTGATGCCCTCTCCTCTGAACCGACGGACAGATGGTAGGACGGACAGACAGACAGGGAGAGTCAGACTTGGTGAGACCCTTCCGTGCCCCCTTCCTCCAGTTCGGTGGGAGCCACCGCTCACAGCCTGTCGGTACATGGGATGGTCCGAGCCCGGAGCGGCCGAGAGCGGCGGGAGGGACGCGAGGAAATCGAACAGGGACGCAGGAAACAGAGGAGAAACGAGGGAATCGAGGAGGAACGGGAGGATTCAGGAGGGACGGGGGGATCGGGGAGGGAAGGGGGGAGTCGAGGAGGACGGGGGGGATGTGATGAGGCGCTGCCGCCCCCAGGCGGCGCCGCACGGAAGTGCCTCGCTCCTCACATGCGGTGCATCCCCGCATCCTCCCGCTCCCTCGGGCTTACTGCACCACCGTCCCCGCTGCCTCGGGAACCAAGAAATGGGTAAATATCAGAATAAGCAGGAAAAATAGTGACAGTAACAACAAGGCATGCGGAGGCGAGGTGGAAAAGAGAAAAAATAAATAAATAAAATATGAATAAGTCTAAAAAATAAAGGATACTTCCTGCTTTTTAAGGCAAATGCGGTGGGTCCCTGTGGAGCAACCAGGGACCAAAGCGAAAAACAGGGAAAACCGGGAAAATTTGGAAAGGGTGAAGGCAGGAGGAAAGGGAAGAGGAGAGAAAATTTGAAGCAAATGCAGGGGAACGAGGCCGAGGAGGTGGGTCACAATGAACACGAGCGTGGGGGTAGGAGGGCGACTGAAAAACATGTCCATGACATGGATGTGAAAAATCATCTGCAGTGTGGAAAAGAACATTTGTCCTTTTTTGTGTGTGGTTTTGTTTGTTTGTTTTTTAAATACATATGTTTGCTGGGGGTTGTGTGGTCTTTATGCTTTTGTTTGTTTGTTTGATTTGGGGGGTTTTTGTTCTTTGGTTTTATTTATCTATTTATTTATGTACTAAAATTTTATTTTTATAATATTATTTTATCCTCTGTTAGGGGCAAGCAGTGGTTCTGTCAGCTGGGGCAGGTGCTCTCTGGTCTTCCCTATCCTACCCCACACATCCCCAAGGAGGTTCTACTGCTGTCCAGAGAAAGAAGAGACAGTTTGTAGATTTTGGTCTCTGTAGGTGAAAGTTTACTTCAGGAAGCAACACTTAAGGAGTAAGTTTCCACCAGCCACCTCTCTTCTCATTGGTCACCAACTCTCACTTTCATCGGAAAGCCTGAGAAAGACTCACCCTTGAAGAGAAATGCATGTTTATTAGTTGACATTGGCTTCACTGAGCCTAACAGACTCCTCTCAGTGGCAGAGTTTTGCTGCTACTGAGAGTAAAACTAGCAAGTTTGGGACATTTGCAGAAAACTGGTATTTCAGGTGCCAGCTGACCCGTTCAAAGCTGTTTCCATTGTGACTGTGATGAAGAATAAGAGTCTTGTTTCTGCTGCTAGGCCCTGCTTCCCACAAAGTCCTTCTTCTGCTTTGCTTGTGATTACTCATGCCAAAACACGGGAAAAAATAATTTTTCTTTCTAAAATATCATGGGACTTTGTTTTGTTTTGTATGAATTTTCAGACAAACCTAGAAACATGAAAAATGTTTTATCTGGTATTCAGCAACTGACATTCAGAAGGCAAGTTCTAAATACTTGAAAATCAAGTGATCTTTCATTGACCTAAAGATGGTTGCAATCAAGATTATTTTCTGGGCTAGCTTTTAGTTCACAGAGATGCATACAAAAGTCTCCCTCTGTGACTTCATGTTGGACAGTTGTTAAATATAATGCTTAGATGCTCAGTTACTTGTCCTCAACTCTGCCTAAATGCCCATCATACAATTTTGACAAACAGAAAACATAAAATTAATAAAAAAAATTAAAAATCTTTTCTCTGTTGGATCATTTCAAAAGAACAAGATCAAAATGAATAGAAGTAACATGCATTTTTTTTCCTGTTCTGTCCAAAGCAGTAGACATAAGTGTTAGATGCTAGATACCAGAAGGTTTTATTAAGGCTTGGAGCTGCCTACTCCCTCCTCCATTCTTAGATGTAGTTTTGAGGATCCTCAGGTTTTCCATATATTTATAATTTCCTTATAAAACAAGCTCTAGACTCCAGTATAGACATTCACTTTCTCAGCCAGAGTCACTGCAGCGCATAACAACACCACTGTTATTTTTGTAATGGATTTAATCACTAATCAAATAAATGAGTTTATTACAGAGGATCAAATATGAAATATCAAAGTTAAATTTATATTTCCTTTTCTTTCCCTTCACTTCACTACACATGTTTTGGACTATATTGCTTTTTAAAATGTTGGGCAATACTGAGGTTATGTATTTTTAAAATGAAAATGTAGACCCAAAATGTATTCAGGTTTGCTTCCCCATACAGATGTAATGCTGTGATTCTTATGGCCTATTGTCACCCTGAGAACTTTACTTTCTGACTCAGAGGTGATCTTAGAAGATCATTGCTTCTCGTACTGCAGTAAAGCCTCTTGACTTGGGGCTTGCCCCAAGGCTTTCACTAAGTTTCCCAAAAGCAAGAGAGGAGCTCCAGTCCCAGAAGTAGAATACACAACACTGGACTAGCATTGAGAAGTACAGGCAGACTGTAACTATAACGATTTCAAAGTTAATACATTCACTTCACAAACATTTACAAGATTTAAATACTTATTAAGCACACATGTAAAAATTCAGATAAGACATTTTGTGATTTTGTGAAGTGGATGAGAGCAGCAGTTTGTCTCTGAAGTTGATCCCCAATGGGAAAGTAGGAGTCTGTCAAACAGACTCATAACACTGTATTTCAGCTGTGAAAAAATGACTGCTTTTGTTAATGGAATTATCTCTCGAAAAAGAAAGAAGAATTTTAAACACAATTAAAATTGGTTTTTTACTTAAACTTAATTTGAAAATTAAGTTTACTTTTTTACTGATGCTTAATACAGTTCAGATTGACAAATATTAAGTAGTCCAGAAACCAGCAATTATTCACTCTTTGGAGTGTAAGTTGAATATTCCTTACACTCTCTGGAGTGTAAGTTGAATGTTACTTTTTTGGCTCCACTGGATAAAATAATATCTATCAAATTTCCACTAGAGATTAAAAGACACAAGCACCTATTCTTTAGGAAAATACCACTTTTTCCTTTTAAAAAACCATTTTTAACAATAAATATGATCTTTCAATTTCCTAAAAGTGACCACTTGTCTCCCTCATTTGCCACTAAAAACAAATCAGCTTTTAAAACTGGAGGAAGAGAATGTGATTAAGTAAACAACAGGAAATAAAATATAAAATTCTACTTACAGTTTTGCTCACAAGTGGGAAAGACCAGATAGTCAAATAATTATGATATTAGTAGCAATTTTCCCTAAAGGAGTAATAAACTTTGGAGTATAGGCAACACTACTGGAAGACAGTGCTGACTTAAACAGTTCATTTTGTTACTTATTTAATAAAAGGAAAAATGAAGAAAAGTTACCCTTTGGACAGACAGGCATTTTTTACCCCATCATATGCTTTTGCACACATTACCCTTATAGGCTGACCTCGCTATTTTAAAATGAGACTAGCATAAAAAACTGAGCTGTTCAAGAATCCCTGAAGAGTCCTTAATTTCTACTTTGAATGGTTTTATTCTTGGCAACAGGACAGTGGTCTCCCTTCACTGATGAAATTCAGTATCATTACATGATATGCCAGTGTGAGACTTGGAGGCACTGAATGGCAGACCTGGTCTGGACTGTCCCTGACATTTTTGGGGGTTCCAGCAATGATGGCAAGTACAAGAAGGTCTGCTGGTGACACAGACTGAGTGAGCTGTGGACATTGATTCCCTTCAGTAACAGAAATCAATGATTCAGCCAAGTATGTACCACACAGTTTTCCCTAATAACTCACAATTACTGATCTGTTCATCACAAGCAACTATTCCTTATGCCAGATCTTGGTTTGTTTGCAATCCCCTCCACTGTGCTGCCAAAAGAGGGATGTGGCATATGACAACCCTTTTTTTCCTCCCAATGTCCTTTTATGTTTTCCATTCTTTTCAGATGGTACTGCTGGATGGGTTTTCAGGTCAAGATTTTTTTTGTTAATGGAATTATCTTCAGAAGAAGAAAGAAGAATTTTAAACACAACTAAAACTGTCTTTTTTACTTAAACTTAATTTTAAAATTAAGTTTACTTTTTACTGATGCTTGATACAGTTCAGATTGACAAATATTAGGTAGGCCAGAAGCCAGCAATTATTGGTATTTTCCTATAAAACTTTCCTTCCTTCAGCTTATTGTGCTAGAGACAAAGGCAAGTTTTCACTACTTCCCACCGTATTGTAGCCATTTAACAGCAACAACAACAACCCTCCCTCCTGAATTGTCCAAATGTTTGCTACTGGTAGGTTAATATCTCATGTTCATTTATCATTCAGCACAGGATTTCTTGTCTGGAAGGCAGAGGTGACTCAGATTGTTTGTCTCAAATAGATCACAAACATCTGTCCTCTGATCTCTGCCCTCTTACATGAAATATTACGTTTCTTTGGTGAATTGCTCACAGCCTCCCTCCTCACCTACAGCCATTCCAACTAATTAAGCTGACATTCATCTTGTCTGCTCTGACGGATCTACCTTCAGTCACTGATAGGTTTCTCCTTAAGAATTCTGTGACCCCTATTATACACTCCTTGATCTGTCTCTGTCTTAAAGACCATGTCCTGCCTTTTTCCTAAATCCCATTTCTGAGGCTGCTATACCTTCTGGCTTGTTCTCACTCAGAAGGCATGTATTTAACATTTCTTTCCAGCTACTCCCAACCTGATGAACTCTTAGTGCTAAGACAATAAGATCATCTTTAGCAACAGAAAGTCTGTAAATCCATAATTCCCACTGCCAGTAAGTTTGGTTTTTCTCCCCCAGTAAATTGAATGGAAAAATACTGCTCCCTATTAGTTGCATATATGAGAAAAATGGCAATTTTCTTCAGTGATATGTCTGTAACATGATGAAATTCACTGAATTTTGTAGATTAGAGTAATAGAAATAGCACTGAGTAAGGATTTTTTTCTTATTCTTTTATATTTAAAGTAGTAATTTTAATTTACTGTAAAAATTAAGATGAACAGTAAGATCTTGGCTTTGGATATAAGAACAAAGAGGGACAGAGAAGATAAGCCCCACTTCAAATGATAACATTCCGTATAGCCTTGTTTCTCTCCTACAAAGCAGCACGGGAAGCATACGCACTAAGTGTAAAAATTGACACTTTTTGACAAGGTCACTGAAGGCTCTCTGCAGTAATTTACCTGCTTGAAGAACATGTCAGATTAAAAACTAAGTGTTGTGCCTTGAAGTTCTCTGATGCCATTGTTTCCTTAAGGAAAATGTACTTGCAGAAGGTAAGTTGGGTGATGCACCTGTACATTTTTCAGCATCTTACAGCTGATGGAAAACAGAGGCAGCATCATGACTATCACCTTTTGAGTGTTCGGCAACGCAAAAAGCCATCTGATTGCCTTGTCACCAGAAGCTCACTTAACATTATGTTCCAATTCTCCGTCTTTTGAGTGAATTATTGATGAATGATGCAGTTTCACCTCTTAGGAACAATTATAGTCACAGCTATAAAGTCTCTTAGTTGTTTTGCTGAACAATAAATCCAGACCACAGCTGGAAGGAGAGAGTCAAAATACAGGCAAAATTGGTGGATGCTGTGTCTAATTGAAGCTACTCAGGACCATTTTGCAGCAAGATTTTGAGTTGTTGTGGATTATAATTAATTTTTATTTCTCAAAAGGTGTACATTATTGCCAGTAACAACACTTTTTATCCTCTACAAAAGTACCAAGAACAGTCCTGAATCACTCATGATAAAGCTTCTATGGGTAGTCCTAATTTTTTATAACATGTTACACAGGACAAACTAAATAATGAATTTATCATCAGACAAAGCATAGTGAAGAGACTGATGTATTAAGAAAAAACTACAGGATGCAGCACAACTAGTGCCAAGTAACAGTTTTGTGAAATATTATAAGATAACTGGGTTGACTGATAAAAGTAATTGCAGGTCTGTACAGTTTAGCAATGCACTTAGGAACTGGCCAACCAGTAGACTTCAAAAATTGGTGTAAAAAACTCTCAAATGAGTGTTTTCATGACAGAATTCTTATTGATCAATTGATAGTTCTGTTCTTTCCAATATTTTATTAACTATTTGAAACTAAACAAAAAAATCCCTACGACTGGCAGCTGCAGATGTATAATCTCTGGACAAGAGAGAAATAAGGTTAGTTGTATAGAAGTCCTAGAGTGTATTCCAATTTTGACTTAGGTCAGTCATTTTCTAGTACATGCAAGTCAAATGCAAAGTTGTGCATCATGTGTCAGTGATTGCAGCCACCTGCAGAGTGGTGCTTCTTCTCTGGAAAACCAATAGCCTTTTTGAGCATCTACAGGCAATTAAACAGTAATTCTTGTCTTGAGACTGCTGAAAAAAAGACTAATCTGTTCTCAAATGGTGATAAGGAACTAGGGAACTAGTGTGTGTAGAAAGATTGTTTTGCATTTTTGTACAACTCAGGAACAGTGTGTCTAAACCAGGATACTCTCTCATGTTCACACATTCTGAGATCCACTTTTAAAAACAGAAAATTGGAAAGCACCCTAAAAACTATTTGAATGCTGGGGAAAATGAAAGCCTAAGTCAGGTACATAAGTTATATTAAAAAAAAAAGTGTTGCTTGCATGACATAGATAGCTTTATGGGATGAAATATACTGAAGGGGTCTTCCTTGAAGGAAGGAAAAATGCAAATGAAAAGATCTGTCAGGAGTATTTGCATTTATCAAAAGCAGGTCAAATCTTTGATGGACAGAAGATGTCACCAGTATAAATGAATGGAAGTGCTAAGCCTTGCCACAAAGATGTATTTTGGTGTATCAGTAAGTGTAGTGCAGGGTGATGTGAAAATCTACAATCTACATCCTAGAAGACACAAAAAGTCAGCTGAGATGATCTCAGGTTTGATCTGGTTATCTAGCCTGAGGGAATCACTTAAACCACCTAAGTTTAGACAGGCTATTCCCTGTAGATACTCAATAGTCACTGGAGGGAGACAGAGTCCTCTGTGAGAGAATTTAGCTCCTTTTCAAAAGGAGCTTTTTTTTTTTAACAGCAGTACAGGGTGTCCAGAAAGAGAACTTTTTCCTTATGTTGGTGGTGAGGCAGGGGTGACGTGGTGCTGATGTATGTACATTGCTCCTCAGCAACTGGAGGCACCTGAAAAGTACTTATACAGGTAGTGAGGGGAACAGGACACCCCAAAAGTGTTGTCTCAAGTGTCCCAGGAAACCGGGTCTCCAGGAGAAGGTGTGGTGTCTGCACAGAAGCAAACAAAGACAGTGTAATTGAAAGATTAAACTCTGCTCTGAAACAGATGTCAAGATGAATGGCATGCCTGGTTATTTAGATGTCAGCTCCACAACATACATTTCTGGGACAGGAGTGTCAGACTGTGAGGCTCAGTTTCATCTGCCTCTGTTGTTTGGGAGAGGTGGTGGTCTGCTGCAGGCAATGGGAGCCAAAGGTGGGGACAAAAACTGTCAGCACAGCCAGAACTGAGCTTTTCTTCATGCAAAACCAAGATGTAAAACTGTGTTCCTGAAAATGCAAAAATTCCAGCTGCCAATCCACATGTTCCTCTATACAGAAAGGAAAATCAAAACACACATACATTCAGTTACAAAAATTGCGATGTTTCCAGTGTACAGGCAGTCCATAGTTTAGGACCGAGCTCTCATAGTATCTTGGGTGGCCTGATGACCCCTCCAAGGGGTCAACAAGGACCCTGTAGAAGTACTGTCTACTACACTTGGTAAGCCCCATGGTAAATAAGTGACCTGGCAACACCAGCTCCTGTCCTGAGTCCCACAGCTCAGGTCTAGGCTCCACAGTGGCACTCAAAGTGGAAATGAAAATGCTAAAAGATTATAGAATCAGCTGGGTTGGAAAGGACCTCTGAGATCATAAAGTCCAACCCTTGATGCACTACTGCCATGGTTAGTAGACCATGGCACTAAGTGCCACATCCAGTCTCATATGTACATTTAAGTTCCATTATTGTGTATCCTAAATGTTAAACTTAACTGTAACACAGCTATAGTCTTAAGCATAACTATACACTTGATTTGTCTTATTTAAGTTATTGACCATATAGTGTTTAATTGCAAACTCAGATATAATTTTGAGTGATTCTCAAAGTCTCTTCAAACACACCATAGGCTTCTCTGAGAAAGAGCAGTGTCCATCTCTACATTCAGAGACTTCAGGTCAGAAAGAACCATTTGCATGACATAGTCAGATGTCTCTGCTTCCAAGATGTAGACGTTCACACAGGAAGATAAAATGAGCTATATTTTTGCCGAAAGCTTGTGAGCTGAGACTAGTAGCAGCACTAGCAATTACCACAGCTGCTCTTCCTGAGCTGTTGTCACGTGTCCATCGAAATACAGAGTTGTTAACACAGCCACACACAGAGAGAAGAGTGTGTGACTTTTTCCAGAAGCTCTAAACTTAGGGACTGTGGATCACACAAACAGTGGGTTTGGGTTTGTGTCACAACACCTGTCCTCATCTCCCCCACTTCGATAAGTACCTGCTCCTGTAGGAGAAAAGGAGCTCCTGCTTGCTGCTCATCCAGGAGTTGGAATGGGAGCACTAAGGAGGGATGCAGGTTTAAGCTCCCACCAGGGGGAAGAAGCTTTAAAAATCTTTCTCAAACTACTTTACCATTTTTATCTTTGTGAAACCCATGCACCAGGAGCAGGGATCCTGCTTTCAGGGCACAGCTTGGACTAATGGGGTCTGTGCAGCAAAACTGGCAGATGCACAAGGGAGATGCCTGGATGCTGCCAGGCAGTCCACATCTTATCTGCCCACAGCAATGGTTAGGCAGCTTCCAAGGCCACTGCGGAACCTTATGGAAGTGCCTTTGAACAGACAGGTCCTGCTCCAAAGCTTGTTGAAGGAAACTGAAGCCCTTTCAACACCTTTGATGAGTTTCATCTTGAAACATGCACTGCAGATCTGACGGGGCAGTTCAAGCAGACTGGTTATAAAACTATTCAATAATTCTGTTATTAAGATTGAAATTTTAATCTCATAGTATTCATAAAAAGTTACTTCAGAATTAAAGAAGGACAGGGTATAAGAACTCTACCTGTGTCTCCATCACCTGAGCACTCAACAGAGCAAAACAAGTTGCTTTTTTCTGTTTTGGGCAGTGTGAGGACAGGATGAGATTTTCCCACATATTGTAGCAACAGAGGAGAGTTTTACACTGTAAATTAAACCCAGTCCTGCTTAGCCTGTACTCTGCTATAAAAAAGCATTAACCTCAGGGAAATGAAGTCTCCCAGGAGTGAGGCTGAGCCAAGGTACTGCTGTGCAAAGGCTGTGTGTCCCTCCCCAGCTGATGATTTGCATTTACCAGCTAAAAGGTTGCTAAACCTGGTATAGTGAGCAAAGCACAGGAATGAGACCACCTGTTGCAACTGTACTCCAAAAATCAGAGGAATTTAGGAGTGAAGTATGAGAACAGATAGGGTTTCGTGTTTGGTTTTCATTTGTTTGTTTTTAATAAGGAGCAGGGGAACAATCTGAGGTCATTGACTGCTGAAGAGCAAGATCAGAGGAAACCCAAATGCCTGGGAGATGGAAAGGAAGGGTCTTCCTGAAGCCTAATACCCTGTGACTCCAAAAAAACAGGATAGAAAAACTGTGTAGGAGAGACAGGTACTCCTCCTTACTGAAAAATTACCTTCCTTATAATCCAGTAGGCTGGAGAAATCTGTTGTCATTCAGAAAGTGGGAAGAGAAAAAGTCTGGCTAATGCCTGTCTCTTCAACAGCTATTCATAGATTATTTAAAGGAGACTGATGTTAACATTAGTATAAAAACTATTCAAGCTCAGCTATGCAGCCTTACCCCAGCTGCCACACAGCTAGAGAAGTTTCTCAGAAACAGTTGGTCTGTTTATCTGTGTCAGAGGAAATAAGTGGGCAGCTCACACTCTGACATCTATAAAAACTTCCATGACAAGAGAGTATATTGGCTAAAAATGATCTGGAGGGTCATAGTGCCTACTGAAAAATTACCCCAATTTTAAGGAAGCTTTAATTATCTTTTATACAGCCTTATCTTTCCATACTTGGCAAACAAACCAAATAATTATGATGCAAACTGGTTCTTCGTAGGATAAATATATTATTCTGTTCTTTCTTCCAGCTTCTGACTAGGGAAAAGTAATTTTTCAGTTAGTAAGGAAGAAGAAGGTGATTTTACATCTTAACACAGAGCAAACTAATTGGTGCAGCCTAATTGATACTTTTTTTTTTTGTGTGTGTGTGTGTAGCTACAATAACCTAGAAACTGAGTCTTGATATCCTCAAGGGGGAGTGTGATGAGAGCACAAGAACAATAATGAAATTACAAGGTACAGAGAGAGAAGGAAGTTAACTTCCCTACTCTCATTTAGTATCTCCTCCTGCAGACCTGATATTCTGCTATTAAAAGTTTTCTTGTGTTTAGGAATTAACTTTTTAAGAAAACCTTGCTTTCAGGTGGCACCGTCTGAATTTGTCTTACTGTGAAGAGTTTCACTAGTGCTATCTCTTGTGCTCTATTCCAGAAACAATTGATGGCATCTTGCACTGTACAATCTTCAGACAATTACCCTCAACCTCCTAGGGAACAGTCCTTCCCTCTTTCTTTTTAGTATTTTCTCAGTAGGAGGTTTCTTGTGGGTACAGCATCAGTATCCCAGTGCTGCTCAGTCTTCAGTTACACATCATTCCAGAAACACTGTACACTCTCACTGTGAGGGCTCTGTCTCCCTGTTTTTCTAGAGGACTTTGTCTGCCTAAAATAGTAAGAGCCATAGTAAAAAAATTGTTAGATTCTCAGTCCTCCAAACAAAGCACACAGTAAACTACAAGCAGATATTATCTACAAGTAGATAACAATCTCCCATTACACAAGGTGTATCAGCTGTGGGGTACATGATGTAGCAGTGGAAGGGAGAACCCAGTGAAAGAAATAATCTTTTTCAAGAAAATGACTTCATTATATAAAAAAGTTGAAAAGTTTTAGAATTATAAGCAGTTAATTATAGTTTCCTTGTTTCTTCCTTCAAGACCCTCATTCAGATGTTACTCAGCCTGGGAGTAAACAGCAACACATCCAAACAGCAACATGTAGACTGCCCACCAATTCTCAACTGATTTTCTGATTGAAGTTATTTATCTCTCTATAATTAATTCTCATTCTAATATGATAGCATTCTTCCCTATGTTCTGCTAAGTTATATAGAAATACTACCAGAAAAAAAAATTAAAAAGAAACAAACTGGTACCTTGTATACATGTCATATAAAAAAAAAAAAAGGAAGAAATCATGACAAGTGAATAGAAATTTGGGATATCATTTTGCATGAGGACATCTCCTTAAAAATAAATCCATACAGAAATGCTATTATATTACGTCATGTCTCTTTCCTGTCCTCCATCTTAAAATATGTTAGGAGGAGGTAAGAAATCCCTTAGGTCCAGCATAAAAAAAATGTATTGCATAGTCAAGGCTCAGAGCCAGGTCCTGCTTTTTGGTCACAACAACCCCATTCAGTCCTATATGCTGGGGGAAAAGTGGCTGTAAAGCTGCCTGGTGGAAAAGGACTTGGGGGTCATTGCTGACAGTTAACATGAACCAGAGTGTGCTCAGGTGGTCACAAAGGCCAAGGGCATCCTGGCTTGGATCAGTGGCCAGCAGGACCAGGGCAGTGATTGTTCCCCCTGTACTCAACACTGGTGAGGTCACACCTCGAGTTTTGTGTTCAGTTTTGGGCCCCTCACAACCAGAAAGACATTGAGGTGCTGGAGCAAGTCCAGAGAAGGGCAACAGAGCTGGGGAATGGTCTGGAGAGTAAATCACATGAGGAGCAGCTGAGGGAGTTGGGAGGGCTCAGCCTAGAGAAAAGAAGACTCAGAGGGTACCTTATCACTCCACAACTACCTGAACGGTGGTTGTAGCCAAGTGGGATTGGTCTCTTCTCCCAGATAACAAGCAATAGGACAAGAGGAAATGGCCTCCAGTTGAGAGGAAATTGTCTCAACTTGTGCCAGGGGAGGTTTAGATTGGATATCAGGAAAACTTTTCTCACCAAAAGGTTTGTCAAGCACTGGAACAGGCTACCCAGGGCAGTGGCGGAGTCACCATCCCTGGATGTATTTAAAAGATGTGTGGATGTGTCACTTGCGGACATGGTTCCATGGTGAACTTGGCAGTGTTGGGTTAAGGGTTGGATCTGATGATCTTAGAGAGCTTTTCCAGTCTAAATGATTTTATGGTTCCAACCACAGCACATCTAAGGCAGTACAGCAGAAGGGTGACAGGGGAATGAAAACATTTTTTTCATTTTCCTGTTATCCATCAGGAAGAGGAGAGGGAAACAGCTGAATGTTTGCTGTGGCATTGCCTTCACTGACTATGCAAGTTGCTGGAGCACCTATTTTTCTGTGGCTTTCCTGTGACTACTTTTCCCTAAAACAACAGTTCAGTTGTTTCAAAAGCTGCTGTTTGTGTCACAGATTTCTGGGGCAGAAAGAATTTTGCCTTGCCTGAGCCATACTGGCATAACAATGAGGTCTGTACCTTTCAGTGTCTTGAAAAATTCTTAGAATAATAAGAACTAAAGAGAGGGAATATTAGATATTTAACACATTGACTCAGGATTTTAATTGCAGTATGTACCTAGTATTCAATAGATAAGAGACTCAGAAAGGCCAGCAGTGGAAAGAAATGTCAATGAAAATCTCAGGAGGTCATTGATAGGTATATGTTGCATGTTGGAAGAAGAACAGACCTGCTAATTGCACCAAATCATAATATACCTGATGTATATCCACATTTCATCCTAAAGATGTAGACTGAATCAGCCACAAACACTTTTTCCTATGTTTTCAGGAGGCAGAGCACACACTTCCTCTGCTACCATATGTTTGCTGATCAGTCATTTTTATTCTGAAAACCTGGGCTTAAGCGGTGCTGTTCTTCCTCTGTTCAAGGTTCTTTAACCTTTAAAAAGGGATTAGATGTCATTGCACTAGTAACTTTCATTACTGAATCTGCAGGTTGATCTACAGTTCTGCAAACTACCAATCAATTGCTATTTACACTTGTGAGTGACACCCACACAGCCATGTGAAAAACTCATTCAGGATTAAGTTTACTACTATTTAAATGTAACTTCAGTTTTTTAACTATTAAATTTAGAACAGTCAAACAGATTTCAAACAGATTTCAAAAAGATGGTGCTAAAATGATGTTTGCAGACTGTCTGCTTTTCTTGTATGCTTTTCATTTGTCCATCTATCTTCTATCTGTCTTTTACCTTCAGACAAAGACTGTTTTTCTACAAGAATTAAATAACTCGATAGACTGAATTGTTCAGCTAATATTCCAGGGGTATAAATACCAAAGAAGTCATTGCAGGAGGCTCTGTTTGACAAGGGCTCAGCCTCTGTTGCTACATGTTAAGGCAATACAAGATAGATTTTAAAAAATGATTGTTGTATTTATGCTGCATCTGTCATGAGCATTTCTCATGAGTTGCTAAATTACCCTTAGTAAATGATTTCATGGTTAGACTATTAATAAACTTGACTAGTTCACAGATTTACAGAGATACAAAAACATTTGAGGAAACTCCTAAAATATCCCAGTATACAGGCAGAGATATTGGAGGCAGTAAAAAACATCATTTGGCAGTCTTTAAGCTTGATCCATGTAATGTATCTGTGATACTTTGCTCTAGACTTTCTGCACTTAGCCCTCTAATTCTGATAAAATTACAGCATATCCTTTGTTAAGCCAGTCAGTCTAGATATAGTAAAAAAAGTCTGCACAAGGTGGATAATCCAGCATATCCATTTGCACGCTGGTCTGATGGGCTGCTTGCAGAAGCAATCTTAAGCTCTGACATGGAATATATGTCCTGATAATGTTGTTCTGTGAAATTTTCTGTGTAGCTGGGTACTCTGACAGTGAACAAAGATTTCATTATCTATTGTCTGTGTATATGTGTTTTATTCATTAAACACATGATGCCTAATTCTGGCATATTTACATATGCAAGCAATTTTTTTTCATGGCGCTAGCAGTCTTGTTGCATTAGCTGGCACTTTGCAGCCAACTACAAATCTGTATTTTGAGTAAAGTTCTGGTCCATGGTTGAACAGCAGGTATGTGAAATTACAGACCCACCTTTGCATTCATGTCACCTTTCTGTTTTCACTTTCCATCCCTATACTTAAATACTGATATTTTCTCATTCCTGTATTTGCACATTAATTCCATCAATCACGCGTCCTTAACTGTACCCATGTGTCTGTAATTTATGCAGTTACTCATTTTTCCTGGCTGCTATGGAATAAACAGGTGCATGTTTACCCTTAAGTCAATTGGGTGTGCCTCACAATATTGGAAAAGCAGTGAATCACAGAATCATTTAGGTTTGAAAAGACCTCCAAGATCCAATCCAACCTTTGGCTGATCACCACCTTGTCTACTAAACCACAGTACTAAGTGTCATGTACAGTCGTTTCTTGAAAACCTTTAGAGATGGTGACTCCACCACCTCCCTGGGCAGCCTGGTCTGAAGTTTAACAACCTTTTCATGAAGACATTCTTCCTGATGTCCAGCCTGACTCTCCCCTGACACAGCCTGAGGCTATGTCCTCTTGTCCTATCACTAGCTGCCTGGAAGAAGAGATCAACCCCCACCTTGCTACAACCTCCTTTCGAGTAGCTGTAGAAAGTGATAAGGTCTCCCTTTGAGCCTCATTTTTATTCAGGCAGAAAACCCCAGCTCCCTCAGCTACTCCTAGTATGATTTACTTTCTAGACCCTTCACCAGCTTCATCGCCCTCCTCTGGACCTGCCCTAGCACCTCAATGTCTTTCCTGACATTGGCCTTCTTGGCCACCTGGATGCACGCTGGCTCACATTCTGCTGGCTGTTGACCAGGACAACCAGGTCCTTTTCTGTTGAGCTGATTCCCACTCACGCTGTCCCCAGCCCATAGTGCTGTCTGGGATTATTGTGATCAAAGTGCAGGACTTGGTACTTGACTCTGTTGAACCTCATACCCATTGTTGGCCTCAGCCCATCGATACAGCCTGTCCGGATCCATCTGCAGAACTTTCCTGCCCTTCTGCAGATAAACACTCCCATCCAATTTAGTGTTGCATTTACTGAGAGTGCACTCAATCCCCTCGCCAAGTTCATCAACAAAGATAATAAACAGGACTGGACCCAACACTGATCCCTGGGGGACACCACTAGTGACCAACTGGCAGCTGGATGTAGAACCATTCACCAGCACTCTCTGGGCCCATCCATCCATCCAGTTCTTAAGCCAGCAAAGAAGCACCTGCCCAAGCCATGGGCTGCCAGCTTTTCCAGGAGAATGCCATAGGAGACAGTGTCAAAGGCCTTGCTGAAGTCCAGGCAGACAATGTCCACAACCTTTCTCTCATCCGCTAGGTAGGTCACCCAGTCATAAAAGGAGATCAGGTTGGGTCAGGTGGAACCTGCCTGTCCAAAACCCCTGCTGGCTGGGCCTGATCACCTGGTTGTCCTGTAGGTGCCGTGTGATCACGCCCCAGATGATCTGTTCCATGACCATCCCAGACAATGAGGTCAGGCTGACAGGACTGTAGGTCCCTGGATCCACTTTCTGGTGCTTCTTGGAGACGTACATCACATTGTCCAGCCTCCAATCATCTGGCACCTCCCTGGTTAGCCAGGACTGATGATAAATGATAGAGAGTGGCTTGGCAAGCTCTTCTGCCAGCTCCCTCAGTACCCTTGGATGAATTCCATCCAGTCACATAGATTTATGAGTATTTAAATGGCTCAGCAGGTCATTACTTTCTCCTGGATTACAGAAGGTCTATTCTTCTCCCTGTTCCTGTCTACGAGCTCAAAGCACTGCTTCCCTGGGGGTAACTGGTCTTACTGTTAAAGATTGAGGAAAAAACCACATTAAGTACTGCAGTCTTTTCCTCATCTTTGGTGATGTTTCCCCATGTGTCCACTAAAGGATGGAGATTTTCCTTGGCCCTCCTTTTGTTGTTGATGCATTTATAAAAACATTTTTTAATATCTTTCACAGCAGTGGCCAGATTGAGTTCTAGTTGAGCTTTTGCCTTTCTAGTTTTCTCTCTACAAGACCTAATGACATCCTTGTACTCTTGTTGAGTTGCCTGACCCTTCTTCCAAAGGTCATAAACTCTCTTTTTTCCCCAGAATTCCTCTGAAAGAAAAGCTATGCTAAATGAGTTTTAGCTCTTGATTGGTTATGCATGCTGAATGCTTCACTTGTATTGTATTCATTTTCAACACTGTAAAATCAATATGCATAGTCTGAAAAAAAGGGGTTGTAGGGAAAATTAGGATGGTTATATTATGTGATGTCTAGACCCAAGAAGTGCCACATGGGATCAGATCAAAATTCCATTTATCTCATTATCTTCTCTACGACAGTGGTTTACAGGGGACTCGAAGGGGGGAGAGTATTAAAAAAAAAGGCATTTGGTTGAATTGTACCTTACAATACCTCTAATTTTTCAAAAATAAGCTGTGGAAAATCTTCCTTTACTGTAAGTGTATCATCAGGCTTAACAAGACAAATGGAGCTATGCCCTCTTAACTTATCTAGTCCCTTATGAACTTAACCCAGGCTGTTTGCTTTCACAATGCTTTGTGGCCATAAGTGGCACTACTTAATTATACATAACATGGTCATCATATATCCTTGTGAACCTGCTGTCTGATGGTTTCTTTGTACATCCCATGCTTCCACTGTTTTTGAGAGAGAGCAGATACTATTTTCCTGCAGATATGCTGTCTCCATGCCAGACATATAAGGATATACTCTTGTTCATTTATTTTCCAAGCTGAAAACTCATATTTTACGCAATTTTTCCTTTTAAGAAATTTTGTCCCCAGCTCATCTTGTTCTGTATTCTTTTTGAGGTAGAGTAATATGTATTAGATCAAGGTAAAAATGCACTGCAATCCACTGTAAAAATGCAACTGCAAAGAATGTCATAATAGTATTTCCTAGCTCTCAGTTCCTTACAAAAAAAAGCTAACATAGTGTAAAAAGTTGCAAAAAAAAGTGACTTGGGCCTCTGTCAAGGAGAGATAAATTTACTTTGGATGACTAAATGCCACATGCATTATATTTTCACAAGCTTATCTGTGAAGGTGCAGAGTGTTGCTTTGAGGTAAAAGCTGATCTACAATCTCCTTCAAGTTTGTGTCTTAAACTTTGCTGGGTTAAAGGTCAGTGCCCATAGTCTGAAAGCACCACTGTAAATCAGGCTGTGTTTCCTTGGATACAAACTATGAACTGAACACACTTATTCCAGGAACCTCTTTTCAAGCTTCCCCAGATTAGCTAATATGTGATACAGGAAATTATAAAGAAAGTGATGGATTTCCTGATAAATAAGTGTCAGAGGTAACAAAAAAGTTGTATTTCAAGCACCATTCTTTTGACATATATTCAGATATTTAGGCATAGAAAGGCAGAAATTTATATGCTTTTTAAAGAAAAATTAAATTCCTTCCTTTGTCATGATTTTCTCAGTGGTTCAAAATGCAACCTGGTAAATGAATCAGTTGCATTTCTACTGGCCATTGCTGTACCTTGGCTTGTCAGCTCTCTGTAGCCGGATTCCAGATGATTTTTCCTTGTCTCCACCTTAGGAGTTTTACTGATGCTTTTTGGGATACACTTTTGTACATGTCACAGGATGCTGTGTTTTCACTATAAGGGTGCACAACCTATCCTGAGCAACCCTCCTAAACACAGAAAATAATTAGCTATATAATATGTTGTCATACCAAAATTATGGTTTATACCAATTATGTTTATCATGCAAACATACTATCTTTAAGTTTTATCATCTTTAAGTTTTTCCTGCACAGTTAAATATTCTATTCCATCACTTCTTGTCTTCAGACAGAGAACTGAAACCTGCATAGCTAATAGTGATCAAACATTGCCCTCCAGAAGGAGGCAATATATTTTGTAGTCTAAAAGAACTTATAGATCATTGTCCAGATAGACAGATACTTAAAACTGAAAATTCTGAATGAACAACAGACAGAAGCACAAAGGCAGAACAGGGTAGAAAGGACAATTACAATAGCACGCTTTGCAGCCTTCAAAAGCAACATATTAATTTCAAATTCAGCATTCGCATGAGTACCCTCATGTTAGCCTTCAGTATCTCTAGCAGTCAAGGTGATGCAGAACGGAACTAAAGTATGCTACAAAATCTGCTGGAAGAGGAGGAAGAAATACCTTCAACAGTACAAATATTACTGCTAACCAAAATACCTGCTAAAAACAGAACTATCTTGGATGTGTTTACATGGACTGCAAAGAAAGCACTACAGATTTACCTCTTGCAGGTGCTCTGACTTAATGTAAAGCACCAAGTGCAGTAGATAAGTACAAAATAAATGTAGCCCTATGGCTAAGCAGTCTGAGCTTCCCAAAATCAGGGACTCCAGAAAACTGGACTTTCATATATTGGTTTAGATGGGAGTGGGTAAAACCTTGATACATTGGTAAATTCCCACTGAATTAATGAGGAACAGGTCAACAGAGACAGGAATAATATTTTTTTGCTGCTTATAGACTTAATGATCTGATCGTTCTGAAATCATTTCTCCTTTGGATTCTCTCATCCCAAGTGTTTTTCCTCTGGAAATGTAGGCTTTGTGTTTGAGGAAGGGTTAGGTAGGAATGAGCCACATTGCTAAGTCTGTCTGTGCTCTTCTTTATGGGACACATGCAGCAACTGTCTCAGCACAGTTTCCCAGTTCTACAGAGATGCTATGTTGATTTTTGCTAAAGAAAACAAAAGCCCCAACTTTTTGGGGAAAGCAAACACTCTGGATGGAGAAGGTATGTGGCTTATTTATCTCTGAGCGTACACTTCACAATTAGTTTTTAGGAAGACGTGTGAGCCTGAAGTGAAGCAGCTTATTTAAAGAACTGGTGACCTCCTCTCTTCCATTGTAACACAATTTTAAGAATTGTTTATAAATACAGTTCACAGAGTTTAAAGCAAAGTAAACAGTATATTTTTGGTTATTTTTTTCTGGAGTAATAAATAACAGAACAAAGTATATAACAGATTCTATTTGCTAAGTAATTCCTTTTCCAATGCGGGTATAGCATTATCAGTAGTAATCACACAGATGATTGACTGCAGGAGGAAGGACTCCAGGATATGAATTTTCTAAGACTATTACACTTCAACTGCATTTTCAGAAATATTTTGCTTATTCTTGCCGATGATGACAAAAAAGTGATTTACTTGAAAAAAATGTATTATGTAGGAAAACCAATGACATTTAATCTTCGTTTTAGCATCCAATTACTATGCTGTGTCCAACACTGCAATACTAGAAACATTTGTCTTAAAAGAAATTGTCATGAAAAGGAACAAATAAATAACAGCACAGCTGTTTTCTTTCATAAACATCTTTAGAAACTAGGCCTTGTAATGTTATTTTTGAAATTGCCACATTCACCCGCCACATTAAGTTATTAATAGCTTGCCTGCCTCTGGCATGAAAACACATCTTGTTAAAATAAAGAGACTCTTTTATTCTTAGACTCCAAAACTATAAATATTAGTCAGTAAAAAATATTAAAAAACTCAAAAAATCCTAGAAAAAAGTCCATAAAGGCTAATAGATTAATTCTGACACAGTCCCTATACAGTTATACTGGAGAATATAGACAGAGCATAGAACCAATGATGTATTATTTTAACACAGAGTGTGCTTTTTTTTTAAGGGTTTTTGCATGGTCCTCTCCAAGGGTAGATTCACAGGACACGTATGTACAGGAGTGAGATAATGCCTGGCTTTTGGTGTTTAGTCACTAAGTCCTCTGCTAATCAGACAGAGACAGATTCAGATGGCCTCATTCCAAATGACATTGACTCCAGAGCAACAACGGAGTTTCTCTAAATTGGTGGGGGGATGTGTGCCAGAAAAAGGTGCTTAGCTTTCAAAGCAAGCACAAGTAATGGGTAGCGGGACCTTGAGGCAGCTGCTGGCAGTTAAAGTGCTGATTCTTTCACGTGTTACAGTGCAAAACAGTGAAAACTGAACACTATTTAAATTAATAAAAAAATGCACCACAGACACCGTATCACTAAGAAAGCCAGTAACTTTACTGATTTGTCTGCAAAATACAAATTATACCTTATTTCCAGCAGGAGAATCTTTTGAAATTTTCCCATTTTTGTTCACTACAGACAGCTGAATTAAGTCCCTTGAGATACACAGATGTGGTTTAACTTAGTTATAACATCTTGTCATCTAGTGGCGACAAAGTCCAGCTTATGCCGCTGTGAGCCTCTACTTTAATATTTGTTGCAAATGCTTGTATGCTCCCATTTACAAGCTATTTTGTTATCACCATTGTTTTATGGAAGCAAATCCCCATGAAAGAGAAGAAAAAAAGAAAAAAAAAGTATACAACAAACCATCTGAAGCAATCCAAGTGTAATGCCTGCAGTAATCCAGGTCTGATAATAGTTAATCCACAAAGGACTCTGGTACTGCATTTTTTATTTTAATTTTTTTTTTTTAATGACTTACTTAACTGACCTTTTTTTTGAATCAAACTGAGGTACGGATCAGTCTGAGGTATGACAAGGGAAGGCAGAAATGCAACACCTGATTATGAAAATAATCAAACAGATACTTTTGATGCAGAAAGTCTGTGGCTCAAAGCTTGGATTGCTCCACATCTTTGGTTAAAATATATTAACAAAAGCCTTTTATCACATCTACAGTCTGAAGCATTCTAACAGACACCAATGTTCCATCAGTCCTTCAAGAGACCTGTAGTGGCCAGAAATTAATGCCATATAACCGACGACATCACAGCAGATGGCACAAACAGGAACAGATGAAATATGCCATGTTTAGGCAACAGCCTTTATTGAGGTTTCAAGTGGCTTTTAAAAAATTACAAAGCATTTACCTTCCACGCAAAGTAAGAAGGAAAACAAAACAGCTGTTAGACTATAGATAAAAGAGGGTATATAGGATAACACATACAATACAAAAGGGTTGACATCCTTGAAAACAGCCCATGAGTTCTTCTATTCGTATGCTCACTTTACCTGAAAAAGATCTGAGGACAACAGATAGTTTTTATATTATTCATTAAAAATTGCTAAATTCCTCTTCTGGGAAAAATATAAGCCATTTTTGTTATAAAACGCAACTTTTGAAAGACACTGAAATGACAAAAACTTTACTGCGAATGGCTCAATGCGTACAATATACATGTTGTGCAGATAGGGTATATCATATAATTGTCACCAGCAATTAAACACTAACTGACAACACCTTTTAATAGGGGTTAGCTTAGCTATAACAATACTTGCAGATGTCCAGAATGCCACTTCAGGTGTTTGAACTTACAATTAAGAATGTTGCCTAAAACATTATATAGCATGGGTTAAGGTAAAGTAAATGTTAATACTCTTTCAGGGCTCTGCCCCAAACTCCTTAAATACAAAGGAATCACACAATAAACCCAAATTAGCTTTGCAAATACAATAAATGGTAAGGTACAGATAAAGGAACAAGAAAGGTAGACAGTTATAGTTTACAGAAAGTGACTTCACAATCAAAGTTGTGCTTCTTATCATTAGATCAGTTTGCAAATATGCATTATCCCCCACAATTTTGCCAGTATAAGTTAGTTGCCCTCTGCAGCAGGAACAAGAGGGCTGACTGGCAGTTGTTTTCACGTGATTCTGTTCTACTTGTGTTTATACAAAAATCACTGTCAGAGTTAATATAAATTGCCCAGGCAATACTTTTCACGCTACTTTCTGCTTAGTTACTTGCAGTAATATATTACACTGCATCTTCATTAAATATGATATCTTTTTTTTTTCATGCGTTGCTGAGGCAAATCGCAAGGTAAACTATTAATATGGCTATTCTTCATATATCAATAGACCAAATCCCCTTCCCCACTGACAAGTTTCTACTACAATACCAATAAAGTTGTATTTTTTTCTTGAAATGACAAGGTACATTTGTGATATATTTGCATATTTTTGACACACCAAAGTTTAAAATTCTCAGAAGAGATTATGTGTATAGATTCATCTGAAGGTGAAGAAAGTGGTTTCAAAAACAGGTCTTTTTGTGTTTTAAACTTAATCATGGGCCCCATTTGACTTTTTTTCTTTTTGTGCTTTTTTTCTTTTTGTTTTTGTTTTTTTTTTTTTTTAAACATGCGTATCTTTGTTTACCCTGCAGTTTGCTCCACGAGATAAGATAGACGCATTAGTAGCACAGTATTCTGCTTAAGGAGTTTCCAGATTATACACTAGCCCCTGCACGGCTGAGAGTGCCTGTAAGGCAGGCTTCTGTAAAGTCATGATAAGTGAAGAGCCTATGTCCTAATGCACACTGTAGTCTGATCATCATTCTCTACTACAGAGAGGTACACTCCATCATTGAGCAGTGCACAGCAACTGCACACATAGCTGGAAGAAAGAGTGTGGATTTCCCTTAACAAAATATTTTGTGTTGACATTTCACTGCCGCAGCTATATCCTTCATCATGGTGTCAGTGTATGTAGGCGAGACCTGGAAGGACTCTTGAAAAAAGGAGATATATTACAGTTTTACTATGGCACTAACATTTTGCTTAAACACTTTTCCCCTCCAACAGAAAGATTAAACTGAAACACTTGAATACACCATTTTTTCTTCTAATAAACAAGAGGGACAAAGAGGGACCTGAAGAAAATGACACGTTCCCTCTGGTCAATCTATAGTCAAAGGAACAATATGAGGCTGGACAAAATGTGGATGCCATATGCTAAAGCAAGTCCTGCTCCGGTGTAAACATACAGGGAGCGTTGCTCAACAACGTGCCCACTGTTAGATGACGTGACTGCAGAGGTCCGTGAGAACCAGGGACCTGATGGCCAACATTGGCTGTGTAAGATCAATCGACTTTGAATGATCCTCTAACTGATGATGTCTCTAGAAGTTTTATGTCTGTGAGAGAGGGGAGTAATCTTTATACAAGGCACGTTTGTGCTGATCCCTCCCTTTGCCTCTCTCTGCTGCTTCAGCACATATTCACTTGCACTCACGTAGCTGACAGCCGTTCGAGCTGCACACCCAATTCTGACAGGCAGAATACCAGCTTCATTAATGAGAAAGGGCCAAGTTACGCCACTTTGTCATTTAACCCATGGAAAACTACAAGATACGCAGGACATTAAGTAATAGAAGGGCCCTTAACTTGTACAATGCACAAAACAGCATGAAAGAACTTATCAGTATATACAATGGATCGCAGTTCACCCAAATGATTGTAAAATGCTGTATTAAAATGATTTAGGTTGTTACACCGTGGGTAAAGTCTAACTGTTTACAGATCAGTCTTTCAACAGCTGACTTTGATCTGTAAAATGTATATGCAGTAAAAGAAAACCGAAAGAAAATAGTTAAATGTGCAACTGCACAAATATAATTCCCCACTATTAAGATAACAAAAACTTTTGCTATTACCATAATTATTATATATATTAGAAAGCTATACACAAGCATGTTAATTTCACAGATTTTTTTAAAAGATTCTTAATATTTTATATAATTAGAAATACACATTTCAAAACCAAAACTTCTGCAAAGAGAAAACAGTTATCTTGGTTAGCAAAGCATGGAGTTCCTCAAGGCTTAGGGTAGTGCTTTCTATACAAAAAGTCCTTTTTTGTTTGTTTCTTCAGGACTGTTTAAAAGATTAGCAAAGCTTTCAAGGAAAAAAGAACACATTTTGGCTTAAGGAAACTACAAAAGCCACAAATGCTTTGCAAACTCTGTCTTACTTCTTAATATGAAAATAAGCAAAATGTAATGTACATATTTGTATACCTTTTTTTTTATTTAATAAGTGATGCAGACCCAGAATTTTTAAAATTAAATATATCAGCCCTCGAACTCAACATTTTTACAAGTATGGTCCTCTTTAAACGTTTTGATCCTTTTTAAATGAGTCCCATACTCTAAAAATATGCTTGCATGTTTGTGAGCATTTTCAGTATGTTAGGTGACCCAGTCTCTTTCTAGCATCAATTCATGGCCACCCAACTGCTGGGTCTGTCAAAACATCTGTACATTTTCTATATGTTGCATAACAGCTGCTTTCTCTCTCAGTAAAGATCTGCCATTTCTGGCAAATGTTTTCCTTTTGTCTATTTACATGTAAATAACGTTGAACCTGCAACATGACACTATCTATTGTAACATACATTTTGCAAGGGAGCACAACAGTGAAAAGAAGTTAGCCTTAAAATCTAGTTTGTACAAGTGTTCTGTTGTACAACTCAAGTGCTAAGCTTATCTCAGCATTTCTGTTTATCCTTATACTGCATCACTGAGGCAATTTAAAAGTACTTTTACAAAACAGAGTACCTGACTTTTTTTTTTCACACACAGCACATATAATGCATATCGACCCCTCCCCCCTCCCCCCATTAAAGTATAGCACACACACACTGCAAGAAAAAAAAAACCAACTAATAGGTAATAATGTTATCATGTTGCCCATCCTTCAGAGAGCCGCATGCGCTTGACAGAGGGGCTTTCCCTTTCGTCCGGCGAAGGTCTGGTGAGTCCAATGGGGGAGTGGAATTCGTTCCGGTGATCTTCTCGGTCACTTCCATCATAGGAACTGCTACAGCTGCTCAAACTGTCAACAGGAGATCTCCCCGCCTCATGGCGCGTGTGCTGTGGGTATCTCGATGGTGTGGTGGTACGGTCTCTAGGAGGAGAAACAGGTTCTGACTTGATGTTGAGGCTTTGAGTAGAAGGCAGGGAGAGATTTGTACTCTGAGATAAATGAGTGCTAGTGCAAGCTCTGTAGGAGGAAAGGAAACCCAGTTACAGACGGAGGAGGCATGGAGCCCCCAGATATGCACAAACACTCACACAAAACACCAGTGTAAAGGCTCGCGCAGGACAAGTGCGCACAGAGAGCATGAGGACTGTTGTAAAGGCAGAATTCACAAATTCCAGGAGATGAAAGCACCACAATGTGGTTGACTTGAGTGGGACATGACCTCAGTTTGGAAGGGCGTCTTGCTTTCAGTCTCTCTGTATCCTTTTATTTTAAAATCAAGTGTCACCACAACTTTGGCGAAGCGAGCCTTTGCACTGTTGGAACCACCTGCAGGTTTCTGTGTAACTAACGCTGTGCGTGTGTATGCACTGGCTGAGACAGGGGAGGCATGGGCTTTATGCTGGGATGAATCCAATTAAGTTGAATGCACCCAACTGCTTTTATCGCTCTTCATTTTGACATGCGACTTCAGATGCAAAACAGAAACAAAAAGAAATCTGGTCTGGTACTTTTTATACCTTTTCCTTTCAGAACAGAGTTAAAATTACTGATCCTAGCATAGACAGGAATAAAATAGCATAGACATGTGAGAATTGAGATATGATTCTACAGTTTAAATCTATGAATCTGTAATTCAATCCAGAACACTTTTGCATAAACTACCAAAGAGAAGCTGAAAAGTAGTGTCAGAGGCCTACACTGTTTGTATGTAGGAGAGACAAGCTCAGAGGATACTGGTAGCAGACAGAATACTTTTTAACTGAAACTTTTTAACTTTTTCAAGGCAAGCTGTATAATTATTCTAAGGTCTTTTTTTTTTTCCCTATGCATTTTTGTGGACAGGTAATGGTAGAGGAAAGATGAAACAAGCAGGGAGGAGAGTGAATACTGAGAACATGCATTATCTCTGGAAGAAATGAGCTCACTTGTATTGGCAAAATATTTTGTACAAAAGCACCACCTCCTGGCAAAACCTGACCTTTTGTTATTAGAATAGAGTTCTCGACATGCAAGTTCCATGTTCCAAGTTCCACTTCAGAGACCATCTGCTAGGCTGAAGTTAGTGTCTAACCCCAGAAACACAGTTTCAAGGTTTCTACTCATGAGTTTTTATTTATACATGGGGAGGAAGGCAGTAGGGGCAACAGACCACTTGGCTTCACAGGATTTTAAACCCAAAGCCATATGCAGGCATTTTAATGCAAGAAGGTGCAACCCTGGGATTTGGAAGCAATTTTTAAGCATGTAGAAGACACAGTTAAGTTTAGATGTGGTCTTTTTGTTTATTGAAATACTCCACTTTTCCTGGTATCTCATCAACTGAGAACTGAGATTAGCTTAAACAACATTTACTACTATGATGAAAGACAAAATGGATTTTTTTTCTTCTGACAGATTTAAAATAAAACTACATGGCTTCAATATTGAATGATATCAGCTGCTTTTATCAGGAATTACTGCAGTGTTTAATAATGAATGGATCCTGTTAGAAACTAAAGAGAACAGGATGCTCTACCTCCAATGGCTTTTATCTACCCTTCATTCCTATACAGATGATAGTGCCAAATCTGCAACAAGCCCTTTCATAAATTATGGAGTGCAAGAGTAATAGCACTCTCAGTAGCAAATGTAGCATTTATCGTTGTGTTTTTTTTGTAAAGAGTACATTTTCTTTGCTTTTGCTTTTGTAGATATTAAATTAACACATAGAGAACACTGTAAATATAAGACTTTGCCATTCCAACTTAGTGGAATATTCCACTCTTCCTGAAAACTTGTTAAAAAGAATCCAATAAGAATCAAATATACATTTATACCCCTTTTTTATTTTGCTTTTAATTTCCAGTGACTTAATTTTTCAGTTGCTTAGGAGATCCTAGGACTTTACCTGAGTAAACAAGCTGTCAGTTTAGCATGTATGATAAGATTACATATGATTTTAGATGCTAAGCTTATAGCTAAACCTGAAAGTCCCATTATAAAGGATGGTGGAGCCTGTGGATTTGATTTAGAAGTGTTTGATTTGAGCAAATGACATGTCACTTTGCATGCTGGGGATAACTAAAAAGCCCATGCTAGATAAAAATAACCATATTCAGTCAAATGTGTTCACATGGAACATACTTGCATTCTGTCGTGTGACAGCCCCCAACGGAATAAATCTAGAGGGATAAGCTGAATTTTCAATGAAAGATAGCTAGTATTGCTGTACTGCAATATTGCCTTTTTAACAGTGCTTCAGAAGTGAATATGAGAATGCATTTCTATAGACTTTTCTACAGACTCCTTGTGATTCACTAGCAGGGTTACATAAATACCCGGCATACAAATTGGAGGCAGTTTTATAAATCCTTCAGGTTGATTTGCATTTTGAACATTTTTTTTTTTTAAATGAACTTTAAAAAGTTTAAGAAGTCATTTTGGCAGGTCAGGACTGAATTTTTGAGGTTTAAAACAATATAAATAAATTGCAGCAATTATTTTTATTCACAATATTTTTTTTCTTTTTAAATATAGTCTTTTCCTGCTGAAACTATTTCTGAGTTTTAATATCTATTTATTGGACTGTAATTTACATTATTTCATTAACATTTTCTGAAATATTTTTCTGAGAATCTCATCTAAGCTAAAAAGGTCTCTTACAAGGGAAACCTACTGTTACACATATATGTGAATGGTGAAATAATATATATTTAGGTGCAGCCTTTAGATCCATATTCTAAACAGAGGATTGATCTCTATTTAGAATAGAAGGTCTATTATAAAAAAAGAGAATTGTGCCTGTTACAAAATGATTTAATTTCCTGTATACGTGTGTGAGTGTACAAACAGCTGCTTGCACTGATATGTATCAATGCATATTTTACACTGTTGCTTCATGTAATTACATGATTTTTGTTCAAGCATAACCTGTTTTTATCATTTCAAACCTACACTAAATTCTCTGGAAAACAAATAAGATTTGAATACAGGAAACCCACTGAGAAAATAAAGGAAATTACTTCAAATGTTTGTGTATAATTATGTGCACTCAATAGGTGCCTGGCAGTCCACTCATGTTGACATCATCACCTTTTTCCATATATTGTATGAAAATACTTCATTTCATGGGGACAATGAAGAAAATGAATGTTTTAATTTGGCACAGCAGTTCCTGTTGAGACCAGTGTAGTGAAAATGTGATGTTTATTTAGATTATGATGGGCACATGGAGAAATGCTGGTTCCTATCTGGGTTCCACATGGAAGAACTACACAGCTCTGCTGTGAGAGGTGGGGAGCACGACAGGGTGTCATGAGTTTGGAAGGGAGTTTGGTTCTCACTGATGCCAGTGAGATCAGTTCTGTGTGTGTCTCCACCTGTTTGAATCTCCAACTGGTATTGAAGCTCAGCATGCACAGGTAGAAGTGCAGGTCTGAGTAGGTGACGAGTGAGGACATGAACATGCACCAGGTAGGCTTTTCCAGGAGGAGAAAGTAGTCTATTGAAGGAAGACGGAGCCTGACATACCTACACACTTGCATCTCTAAATTAGTTTACTTTCTCATTTCATGTAATTTTTCTCCATAAATACAAGTAGTGAACCATTGAAAATTCACTGCAAAATTTAGTTATGCAACTTTAGTTACATGCTAATTTGTAGGTAGGAGAACAGAGGATATTTTTGACTTGCTAACAATGCAACCTTCCTCCCCTTTGTTTTTTCTTTAGGTAGATTTTTTTGTTGTTGTTTGGGTTTTTTAATATATATTTTTTTGGTCAAAGTAACAGCAGAATAAGAATTTCTGTGTCAAGGTATTTTGATTAGGTCTCACACATTAGGATTTACACTTTTTAAGAAGACCTTTCTAAACAAATAGTAACATGAAACTGAATCACTGGAACATCTTATTTCCAATACAGGCATAAGAATAAAAGGCTCAACCCAAAATATATGAGCTTTTTATTCAACACAAGCAGACTGGCAGAACTGATACAAATTCATTAAACATGATGTCACTGTACATAAATTTTTCAGTAAAAATGCTTCAGTGGAGGATATTTGCCCATATTTAGCTGCAGTTATTATACAAACCAAAATAATCATTGCTAAGTAATAATCTTGCTATCTAAGGGTCACAGAATAAGTCAACAGTACATATGACTTTGGAAAACTTCCATGTTTGGAAATTTGGAATTTCCATGTAATGGATTTGTGACTAAAAAATTTGAATCCTTTATTACAAAGTTTGGAATGAATTTCTCTTCTGGTTATCAGCAATTAATTTCTGTTAGACTCTTTGGTATATGTGAAACAAGCAGTAACCCTCTCTGTAAGAGACATTGAAGCAATATTCAGATCAAATCCCAAAGTCTGGGAGGGAATGATTTTCAATAGAATTTGTGTGTATCTTTTTCCAGAGGCAGACTCATTTAAAAGACCATGAAAATACCATTTTGCTTTTTAACCTAAAAAGTTGAAAAGTCTATCTTGTTTTAATGTTCCAGTTATATCCAGGCTCTACACTGTTATGCTGTTCACCAGGCTCTGCAAAATGCCAAAAGCTGCACAGACAGGGAAAATGAACCCTGTCCTCAGGTATTTGCCCTCAAGTAAACCAGCACTAGTATGGCTGTTAATTGCAGAGTCAACCTGAATTAAGAGCCAGGTTGCAGAGATCTTTTCCAATTACCTTAAAGATGGTTCTGACAATGCTGCTGAAATTGTTGGGGACTTATCTGGAGCATGCTAATACATCTAACCCTGTCCTATTCTATTACTAACCAAATTCTTCTGTCAAGCACTGCAGAAGTAGAGTTGGTTTTCACCTTTAGACTTTGGTGAAAAACAAAACCTGAAGGAGAACTAGAATGTCTCTTCTACTAACTCACCTGTTTTCCCACAGATCTTTACAGCCTACTGTTAATAACAAACATCTCACAGTTACCAAATCTGTTCAGTATAGGACCTGAGACAGCAAAGTTGTCAAAAGCTTTCTAGATGTAATTTCTCAAATATATGAGGATGACTGTAATTTTGTTTGATTTTTAAATCTTCCTGCAAATTCTAGCTCAGCTTGACACGGACTGAATATATTCTATATAATTTCAAGTTTTTCAAATAATCCAAAAGTTAGCACAGGTATTTTTGCATGCAGAACTCAGTGACTAAAATAAAGGTTTATGGTTTTCTCCAGAGATAGAAGACTTCTCCAGAACTGTCACTGAAGCAGCTTTCATAGCTGAATTCATTTACAAATCACTGAAAGAATATTAATAAAAATAGCAACTCAGAATATATTCCACAGCCACAGTCTAATGACTTTGACGTTCTGTGATATGGATTAGAAACAAATCATGATGTGTGACATATCTGAAAAGGCATGTAGTTAGTTTAGGATTTAATTTATACATTTTTTTGGTTAACCAAATAGCCTTATTACATTCTTAGGTATGCCACTGAAAACAATCAGCTTATTGTAAATTTATACATCGATATCAAATGTGAGCTTTCAATCCAAGACTTTATTTATGTCTTTAGTTGAACCTTTAGTCTGAATGCTGCCTCAGAAATGGTGCAAACTCAAAAAGAAAATAGAAGTGTAAGAGAAAGATATTAAGACTATTTCTTCCTACCTCAGCAACTACTTCAATTGTATATTTTTATATCATTAGTATCTATATATACTTATTTATATAGAAATGAGTTTTAATTTTTTTTTCCTTTGAGACACTTGTACAGCTGTCCTTAAAAGCCCAGATTGTCTGTACGTGGTAAAGATATCAGAATAAGTTACAAAAAACATTTGGATAAACTAGAAGGAGAATTTTGAAGTTTAAGCCACATTTATAGTATTAAACAGTTCCACATTATGGCAACCATCTTGAAGAAAAAATAGTGTATGTGCAAACACCTCTTTTTGAAAAAAAAAATTCAAATGCATCTGAATTAAATTACCCCTCATAAATACACTTCTGCTGTTTTCAGCTTCTATTTTTGTAATTGAAATTTTTAAAATTCAAACATGTCTACTCATACAGGCCTATGTGTGCCACACTGGTGCCTGCCTATGTTCTTACTCAATAGAAATTGAAGATATCAGAATTTTTGAAAATCATACACCTGTTCACTTCAATGAGCCAAGACATTGCATGTTCAAGCATTAGGTGATCTCTCTCTGTGAATTTTCACACTTCTAAAGATCGTGAAATGATTGAGCAGAGTGCTTCTCCAAAACTTGAATAAATGCCTCAAAATTAGCCACTAGAGGACAGGAATACCTGTCCTCCTCAACACCAGCACATCACAATGACTTTTGTGGGCTCACAGTTCTGAGGCCTAATTATGCTATTTTCTCATAGAAATAATTTCCAAAGAAATTAAACTTGAATGTCAGAGTTGAGCAGAAGGGAGTATGTGATTATTAGATTAGGTTAAGGCTTTTAATCTCAGGTCAAATAATTGTGTAATTCTTACTTGATTAAAAATATTTAGAAAAATTTCAAGTTTACTGTAAATGTTTGTGCTACAGTAACTGGAAATAAAAAGCATAAACAGCAAAATATAGCAATAGTACAGTAGGTGTTCAGCTTGGTTTTAGTATTGAAAAAAAATGCTATTCAAAGAAATAAAAACTAAAACATAGAGAATACACTATTGAGAAAATGTCATGGACACAGAGTAGCTACTTAGCAAACTTTACATTGAATATATAGTTCCAGTTTTGCAAAATGGAATTTTTACACAGAGTAAATAATGTGCTGATATGTTATCTTGACATATTTTACATTTGGAATTACTGGGGAGACTGAAGTCATTCTAGGACAGTAAAAGAAAGAAAACACTGCTTACCCCAATTGACTGAGGGCAGATGGTGGCATGTTGTGTAGGTGTTGCTGTTGCCAGCCAGTCACAGAACCAAGATGAAGAGCACTGGCTGTGTTAAACCCAGAGAGAGATGATATATCTGCACTACTCAGAGAATATTCTGGATTTGAAAACAGAAAGACAATAATTAAGAGAGAATTAAAGAGGAAGCAATTAAACAACAACTAGCATAGTAATGTTCACGTCATTTTATAAGCCTTTTAATTTTAATTACACCAATCACATTAAGTTGCAGCAGAAAAAGCAAACCTTCCTCTTCCCTGAACTCATTAACTTGGGAGCAAATAATGCACTAATAATTATTCTGTAATTTAGCAGGGCTTTACTGGGTTTGAAAGATCCAAAGCATTCTTAGACTGTATATCCACCATAACTACAGATGCACTGTCAGAAAGAATTGAAGAACATAATATTTTGGTTACAGTCTTCTTTGCAGAACCCAGCAGGAAGCCTGTTTCTGAACAGTAGCAATACACAACAGGAATTGGAATGGATCTCTGGAGGCTTCATTTCTATGCCCTCCCAGGTAACTCTGTGATAGCCCACAAAGTTACTGAACTCTGGTGTGGAGACACTGAAGCTGCTCCTTCCCACTACCCTCATGGTGTTAGGATGGTGCACTCAACCACATGAAATTACTTCTAAAGAAGACTAAGAACTGTCTTTTAAGTTACTTTTTTTAAAAAATTTTATTAAAGCCAAGGAAAGAAAGCTACCAAATCAGTCTTCCATTCAAACAAGACAGTTGACTTCAAAATAGATGTGTCTGAAGTTAGTGACAGGTACAGAATAAGCAAATGTAGTGCAAAAGCATATCAGCTATGAATTTTTCAGTTTCTCCCAAGGAACATTAGCTAATTCATTAGTACTAAGATAGACACTTGTCAGCACCTTGCTCCCTCCCCCATCCTTTGCATCCTGCATGCATACTTACCAGTACCATATGTTGTTGAGATTGCTGATGGGTATCCTCCCATCCCTTGCCCTGGTAGAGTAGGAGTTGCTACGGAAACCACTGGAGTAGCCAATGACTGAGCAGACTGGGAGTTATTTATCCTTTGATTCTTTTAAAGTAAGTAAAATAAACATATTATTGACTAGTATTAAGTCAGTTGAGTGTATTTGCTTTCTGTGTATGTTCTGAGCATGAGAAACACAGGCTGATACAAATTTCTAGAAATTAATCCTTTAACATGTGGCTTTGATGAACTCTGCCAACCCTACCATTTACAAGCCTTCAAGAGACCAGTTGTCACCATAGTAACACATTACATCAGTATCTCCTAGGTAACTGAACTTGTAAGATTGCTTTTATTGTGGGTAGAAGAACAGATCGTGAAAAACTTATGAAATATATAAGCTCAATTCCCAGTGTTTTTCTTTTCACTCAAACAGAAAAAAACCAACCACAAACAACATCAATAAAACCCACAGAGCAAAACAAAAAAAAAGGTGAAACAAAAGCCCCCAAACCCAGCTCCACTGGATTTTGAAAGTCCAGACTGCTGAACACTGAAGTCTTACCAGTAGATGGTGCTCTGACTATTTCAGAGTAGTTTTTGTCATTAAAAAAACCTTCAAGACTCCTAGGTAGCACAGCAGTTACACTTATCTTTAACTCAAGGGCATTAGATGTTGCACTGTAAAAATTACACTAGAGAATTCTAATTCTGTGAGTGGCAGGATAAAATGACCAGAGAGCCACCATAAGGCTGCACCACCTTTAACAATACAAGTTTACATGCTTTCAAAGCACCAGTAACAAGAAAGATTAATTCTAGCAGGCATAACTTGAATATGTGCAACAACTACATCTGGTCTTCTATACTGTTATATTAAAAAAATTACAATGATCTTTCTGTTCACAACATACTTATTATGGTAGTGTTTTCCATTTTATTTCAACCAACATTTCACTACATAATGAAAAAAACCTGTTTTTCTTTTCCTTGTTGTTAAGATGAGCATCATTACCACTTACCAGAAGCAGATCAACATCCTCAGACTGAATGCATAGGAAAGGAGTGTTAAAAATTAGTGAATATAAATATTTACCAGGATGCAGGTTTCTAGCTTAGGGTTTAGTTTCATCTGATAGGGGTAGCAAATTAAACACTTTCTGAGCATAGTTTGGAAAAATAACACCTCATAGATCTCTTCTTTGTCCTTCTAATGGAATGTTTGTCTCAGCTGTAGGGGCAATTTATCCATTTTTCAGCAGAAGACTTTCTCTAAGAATTCATTGTTTCTTCCACAGTCCCACTGGTTGCAGACTGTCATGCTATACCTGACCACTCACAAAATCCCCCGGGAAAATATCTGGTTTAAGGGCCTTGAAATAAATAATTTGATGCAGACAGCTTATTACCATCTTGCTTGACTTTGAGTATTGCCCTGTAGGACTATTTGGTACTTATTCGCTTAGAAGGCAGCATCACATTTATGGGGGGTTCTAGTTTGATGGTTAATTTATTTTCCATCAAGATAAAGTAACCAATTTGGAAGTCGTTTTAATAATGTCTGTTACATAATGGAAAACTGCATTTATACTGTCGCTAAAATTTATCATCAAGATACTTTTTAGATTAAGTTCACTTTAAATATTAAATCACTCACAAAAGATTTACTTGCAAACACTAACTGACTTTTGGAAGGGAACTACAAGACATGTACATGAAACCATCCCAATTCAACCTTCTAGCACAATATCTTGCATAAATTTCACTCATCCTGGTAGGAGATACCAAAATTTCATGCTTCTTTTTCTCTTGCTCTGTCTATGTACTACCTCTTATCATTACAAAATTTGGAGCTCAGAGTGCTAGAGTTCAAATTAATTTATTTACAACTAATATGCCATTTGCTGAGAGTCTGTGTGCCTAAATATTTAGGAAAAACATAAGTTAAGAATACTCAGGGTTAAATTCAGCCTTTAAAACAAATCCAGGAAAGGCTCTTTCAGCTAGTAGGAAAGAGACTGCAGAAGTTTAGACTGTGTAGGACACAGTTCCTATTTTGCAACTAACAGAAAAAAGGGAGGAAGTAAATATGACTTCAAAAAAGCAATCAAAGAGGCTCAGCCTACATTCTCAGCTTGATGTCAAACCTTAAGGGTTAGACAGAAAGACCAAACAAGCAAGAATTTAATTGCTTGATCCAGTCTTGAAATTCCCAAGTAACTCTTATCTGAAGAAAAAAAGAAAAGCTTTGAAAATGCATTACCACTGATGGCATGGTATTCTTGCTGCCAGGTGGAATAAGCACACGGAGATCTGGTTTACGGTTGTTCATTCCCAAATTCATCGGAGGTGGAGATTTTGCTTGCATATTCTTGTTCAAGTTGCCAGGTGAGACCAGCAGACCTGGTGAGTTACGGGGGTTGCCATATCCATTTCCTGTTTAGGTAATAAAAGAGAAAAAAAATAAAGAAAAAAAAAAAGGAGAGAGAAACCCCACTCCACTGTATTTCTTAAACCTCAACACTAAAAATGTGAAATAAAAAAACTCATGGTAAATACCTACGTCATGTATCTTTATAGAAAAATACAACACATGCTATATCTGGAACAATTGGTCTTCAAATGCTTTCTCTCATGGCTGCTGACAACTTAGAGGTGTGCTGAAATTAATGTTATATGACTCTGTTTACAGCACTGTGGTATATAACACATCATACTGTGCCCTTTTAGCAGCCAGCATCTGACATTTGCCTTACAAGAGAATCAGGAAAGTCAGATAATTTAAGGGCTTAAAAAAAGTCAAAGTTATTCCATGTTTTCTTGACAACTACAGAGCATCATGCCTTTCCTGACTCAGCCCTTTGTAGGTCATGATTTTGTTTTGCTTTTAAACAAAGGATGAGTACAGCAAGGCTATAATTTCCAGAAAAGGCAGTGGGAGGACTAAGAAGATTTGTAAATGCTTTTGGCTCTCTTTTACAACACTTTTTGGATCTGATTCTGTCAACACTAAAGTCAATGGGAGCAAGATCAGAACTTTATTTGGAAAATGCCACCATATCTTTCATCTTCATTTGTCTGCTGCAGGTCCCAGGAACAGTTCTGACAAGCAAATGCTTCATTTGCGTTTTTCAGAAAAGGGTTTCCTTCTGTCACCACATAGGACTGACAACTGTATTTCCATAAGGTTACTTACCTACTGTTCCACTAAAATGAGACCTTTCTAAGTCTGGAGGAAAAGATGATTTTTAGCCTAACCTTGAAATTCTGTCTGCATAGTCTCAAGAGAGATACAGAAACGGCCCAATCATAGAGCGGGAATAGAACAAAAACCAGAACAGAAAGAGAAAACTTTCACAGACAAATACCTAGCAAAAACATGCTAGGGAAGACTTACTGTTCTGTGCTCAGCTTTTGTTCATAGTTTGGGAGCTGTGACACACAACCTAGAATTTGTGTGAGAAGATGAGCTAGTGAGAGCGGCAGAGCCCTGCGGGTCAGAAACCCTGGACCTTCAAATTTCCTCTGTAATCCCAAAGTCAGCGAAGAAGAAGCATCTCACTTCCCCCCGCCCTGCCAATGTAATGGAGTTTACAGCTCTAAAGGACATAAATGGATTATGGAACTAAATTCGATAATGTCTATGAGGTGGGCATAAAAATGACAGTACATGAGAGTGATTCGCTTTTCTGGTTAAGGATAATGAAGTGGTCCAAGCATGATTAAGATTAAATCGTGTTTTTAATCCTCAAGCACATCAGTTAATTGTATTTATCAGATCAGCAAATCCACAGAAATAAAATCTGTCAAAGGCTTTTAAATACAAAAACACCACTTCAGGCTGTGGAAGACCCTGAACTGTGAACACTAGGCTTAGGATACAGGAAAATTATCAAACAGTGCTTGACTTCTGTATTTGTGATGTACCTTTAGTAACTGCTCTGGCCCGGCTTGTTTATTTGCATGCTTCTTTATTATCATGATCTCACATGCCTTTACAAAAAAATGAAAACTTAAAAGCACAAAGATCACTTCAGAGACTTTGTATTAAAATATTTTTCATAGTTAATCCTGTTGTTTATTTCCCTAATATCTTACAGTTAGTAAGATAAAATGTTAATGAAAATAAGTGTATTTTACACTTATCAAGCTATACCAGCAGAACGCTGTGGAGAATTTTCCATTTTGTGTCAGTAGGCTTTTTTTTAAAAAACAAACAATGGTCTCAACACGGATTGGTTACCTATTATACTCTAATTAATGCCATGTGTTACTAGAGGCAGTGAGATTAGAAGGGGCGTTTTGAATGTATGACAATATTTTGTGCTAGAAACCACAGAGCCTTTTAAAAATTCATCTTTTACAAACTGAATACTAAAAAAGTAATATGTTGAGAAGTGATCAACAGGAGGAACTGAAGCAAAAGTAGATTTTCTCTGGTGTTGGTTTCATACAGGACATATTTACCAGCAGGACGTAAAACTCCCTGTTAAATCTGTCATATGATGAGGATTTGTTCATAGAGTGACAATGAAAGTCTTTGAAGCAGATATATAGCAAAACAGAATGCACTGTACTCTATATGTTTGTTTGTAATTGTGATTTTTGGAGAATAAAACCTCTTACAAGAAGAACTCCCATTTTCTACATAAGATTTACTTAATTTAATTCACTATTAAACACTAAGAGACAGAATGCTTCTGCACAAACCTTAACTCTTCAGAAACTTTCATCTGACCTTTATTTTATTTACCTACTGATGTCAAATAGTTTGAACAGTGACATTTCTTACATTTATATCTAAAAGCATCAAATTCTTTTAAAGAACTACTTCAGTCTTCTCTTTACCAGGAGATTTCTGCTGTTCATGGCATATTATGCCATCTAGCATTTTGGAGCCATGTAATAACCATTCCTCTTTCCAGTCACCAAATTGTTATTCTTCTGGTATAATGAGGATTCAGGAATGTAAGACTGTGGACCTTAAACCAGTGATACAGAAACCCATCATTTGGAAATCAATGATGAATGCATGCATGTTGTTTACAGTTAAGAAGAGTCTGCATTTAAACCAGCTCCTTAAACTGTATCCTTTTAACTCAAGAGGGCTGTGGCCTGCTCTGAGGCAGTTGTCCCACCTTCAGAAAAACTGACTGAACAGAATAGCCTCATTTACATTCAGAGGCAATAAAAAAAGTATAAGACTTCTAATGTACAAATTAAATCTTCATTCATCCTATACTTTAAAATTACACTTTGCCTGGACAATTATCAATTTAGATGTGACTCTATGCAGAACATCGCATTTCACTATCCACTTGAAAGCGCAAAAATTATATGTCGTGGATGAATGGATTTCCTGATTATAGATTATAAGAAAATGAAAACCAGATGGATTTTAGAGCAACTTGGCTTTACATTTTTATTTGGTTAAAAGCCATATTTCTGCTGGAATAGAACATTTTTAAACAGTATGAATATATTCTGTAGTGCATAATGAAAATAAAAACAGTGGATGCACAAGTTTTAAAGGGCATATGTCAGAATTTGCAAATTTACAGCATCTTCAAATCAATAAGTTTTCAGAGAAAATTATATTTCCTTGTATTATTTGTTATACTGACTTCAGAGAGTAAAAATATTTTACACAGAAAAGAGCTTGTTTCTAGACAGAGTTAGGGGAGCAGCACATGTCAAGAGATGTAGTGCCAGACTTTGCATTTGGACTAACAGTAGAATATAAGGACAAGTGCCTTATGAGCACTGAACGCTCTTCTTGGGCATGCTCCCACATTGTGCATTTAGGCAAGGATGCCATTGACTTTAGAAGGAATTCCATCCAAGTACAAAATGCATGATTAATCCCTGCAATAGCACTTTTTAAAAACATCCAGAAAATGTACTTTTGTGCACCAAGAGTTATTCAACCAAGAAGAATTATTAAAAAGAAAACATCCATTTACTCATGGAAAGCTACAAATCTAACTGTATTACAAATTCATGAAATACTATCTTAAGCGATCCCTTCCATATTTTAAGAACTTAAGGATACCAGAAGAGCACAAGTTTACTCAGAACAGGACAGGACAGAGAGCAAAGTTTACTTCTCTCCTTTCATCCCTCATTAGGAACACCTGTACCTTATAAAGAGTTATGGTCATTGGCTTACAGGCATTGCCAAATGGCTGCAATTCTTGATATTCTCAGAGTTAAGGTAATAATTTTGTACTGAGCATTTAAGCAGGAAACTTTCCATGTGTTAAGGTAACACAAATGAGGAAAGAATACTTTTTTCCATATCTCTCAACATTCTTGAACAGTATTGTCATAATTCAAAGCCCTTAAGTCTTGAAAAATTAGAAAATTTTTATATTTTGATTTCTTGGACTTTTGAAGCTGTCATGTTCCTACTCTTTCTTTTTTTTTTTTTTTTTAAATTAGTGATTTCAAAGATATAAAAATATACTGAATGAAAAATCCTCTATGGTAGTCCTACAAGAACAAAGAATAAGGCATACAATTTATACGTCCTTTCTTCTCTTTTCTTTACTCTAACGTTTTTCACTGACCATATGTATTGAGAACCTACGAGATCTTCAGGAATCTGGGATGTCTACCTACATTATTTTTAATAGGAAAAGAACATTCAAATTCTTGAAGGGGTTTCAATGCTCCTTTCAAGTTTCCAACAAGTGTATTTTCTTACTTGTGAAAAGTTTTGTATTTCTTCTAAGGTGAATATGTACTTTCGATTTCATAGAGGATTTCTGTTTCTTACTGGGTTATGTTAAATGCATATTCCATATACATGACATTTTGACTGACCACCAAGTCTCTTATAAAGAATATTAAATGTAGAATTAATCTATATATACATCAGAGCAAACCATGCCACAAATCAACTCCACCTCAAAATACATGTGTATACAAAAAAATCAATGCAGTAGGAGAAATTTTGCTAAATTTATACAGTTTTGCACTCTTCACTCAGTTAATTTTTCCACTTTCTGAAGGATTGCTAATTGTTCCTACCAGTAATTAAGAGACAAATTTCTCTCTTTTCTCTCTTACATCATGTATCTTTTTTATTTTTTTTTTTTTTAATGCATGCACACTGTTGGAATAGGCTGTAGTTTACCACCCAAAATAAACACATGCTAGCAACAAAGCAGTGGCTCTAGGAAGCTGTATTGGTGTTCATCTAAAAATAATTTTAAAAAAATGTAATTGAATGTTCTTACTCACACGTTAAATGCTAGTCATTCACAGTACACAATCTTTACTAACTGCAAGTGGGAAAAGAAAACCAATCTGCACTTATCCTCGTCTAGAAAAAAGGAAATCTTTATGTTAAAGTAACTGCCCATTCCCACAACATTGAACTAATTCTTTACTGAATTACAGGGAGTCATACAAAACCTACTGACTTTGTGAGGAAGAATTCTCAGGCATCCTGGGAAGTATCAGCTGCATTTTGAGCTGAAACAGGATGGCAGTTTGAAGAACACACAGGCATTTGGAAGAATGGGAGGAGAACCAGGACAAAACTATCTCTTTTTTTTGCTAGTTTTAGAACTAATCATTTAGAAATAGTGTAAATAAGAAGGTAGAGATTTCTACAGCAATGTAAGACTAAGCTGTCCCTCCCTAGTCACCCATTCTTGCCAAGCAGGTTGCATAACTGTCAACGGGAACTTCTTGCCCTTTAAAGAGATGTAAAGGGCACTAATGACATTATTGTTGTCCTATGTGGGAAAAAAGATAGTATTTGCAACCACTAAAATACTCCCAATGCTGTAGGCAATTTAGGTGTACATGTAACCTGTACTGAGACTGCACAAAGCTAAAAGTCAGACTGTGCATCCCATTTAATTATTCTGGGTGAATTCCCATTTTGGAAATCAAGCAAATCTCCAGTGCTTCCACTGCAGGGGAGGTAAAGGGTCTCTTCAAATTTTCCAAGGAAAACTCTGTGTATGATTTCCTTATATTTGTAGCATATTATGAAGTAAGTGACTTCTCTGTTCTGTGGCTCAAACTATTCAGTTTTGCTTTGTCCCTTGGCTGGTTCAAGTACTTATGCAACATATTGAGACAGCATGTGCCTTACTGCTAAATGTTGTGTTTAGTGCCATGAATAGTCCTCTAACCAGTCTAATGGTTTGCCTCACCAGATGCCCATCCATAGGCTGACATTCTGCTCCATCCCCATCTCCATGGAGGTGCCTGATGCCTGGGTCTGGGTCTGCCCTGGGCTGCCTCTCCCTGGCCCTACTCCCTGGCTGGGACTGTGGGATGGGTCTAGGCTGTGAAGCCCAGCTCTGCACCCCCAGGAATCTCTGCTGTTCCAGGTCTCCAGCTGCTTCCTGACCCCAGCATGTCCTGGTGGCATGTTCCACATGTAAGAATTAACTCTCCTTACAAAATATTCATATTGAGTACTGCCAGCTACCTTAGTGAACTGTATACATGGATGATCTAGCCAAAATTATTTCTGATCTGTGGGTGAGTGCATGTAAAAATTGGAACATCCTGACAATCTACTGTATGTGGAGTATTTGCTGGTGCACATAACTATTGCTGCAAAAGAGAACTTTTCTCCAATACTGAAGCAACTGGGCTCAGATTTCATTCTGGACAGTGATGATGCTTCTCAGGTAGAGCCTGAAAGTAAAGAAGTGGCTCTTTGGGCACTTGACAATGCAAAACATATACAAAATACTTTTCTGAAAATCTAAGGACATGTCACAAATCTAGGAGCCTAGAAACTGGAGATGATTTTTCAGCTGAATGAAGAAATAAATGAGTTTATTTAGAAGGAGGATGAAAGAACATGAGAACATAAACCTGACTTGTGCATCACAGACCGCTATACCTGCATGCAAATACTTTACTGCTGAGTCAAGTGCAGGGGAAGCTAGCCTGATCACCAACACTGCAGTTAGGTTTTATTGCTATAAAAAAAAGACATATTTAAATGTTTCTAAATCAGTTCTTGCACTAACTATTCTCCCACTTTAGAAGTTCACACCTTAATAAAATAAATGCAAAGGTGGCACCTGACTGTCTCGAATTAGCCTGTAGCTACCCACACAAGGAACTGTGAGAAACGCTTCGCAACATTTCTCATTGCAATTAGTTTTCCCAAGTGGCAAGAAGATATTTCAGCACATCCATGGACTCCCTCCTTGCAGCCTTTGGAATAGGGGTGTATGTCATAGGCAGTGAGGGTCTGTGGCAAATTATACAATGAGAGATGGAGGAATGCTCTTTCTTCTTCTTCCATGATTATCATTCCTCTCTTTTTTTTTTTTTTTTTCCCTCAGCAAGGAAACCGGGCAATAGATGATTCAAGTCCAGGTCCTGTTTGTGGTTTTTTAATCTTGCAGTACAGTTAGTATTGCCATTGTGTTTATAATATAATGTCCAATCATAGCGTCGGACATCATAGCACTATTTGCTTTCATAATTCTTTAATGACACCTAATTTCAGGAATCTCAGATCATACAGCTTTCATGTAGAAACATTATCTTTCCTTTACTTCTGATTGTATTGATTAATTTATCTCAACTTCCACAGCATTATTTTGTTCTAACACCATTATTTATCAATAGCTGTGCTCATCTCAGCATCCATATATTTCACATTATCTTGTTTGGCTTGAAGCTTCACCTAATCAGCACAGTAACTAAGTTGTAATTACTGAGAAAAATCACTTAAGGCACTTACACAGTGGTCTTCAGTTTTGTGCTTTATAAATATTATTTGTCTGTAGTTTAGACATGTGGGCACTGCACAATGAGCAACAGGAATATACTCTTGTGTTACAGTTTTATAAGGTCCAAACAAAATGTCAGGGATCAGAGTCATTCAGAAGTGTCTTACCATGGTGAAACAGCTATCTTGCCCCTGTTACTGGTGTTGTATCTGCTACCATGAGGATCTGGCATAATGCAGCGTCCCAGACCTCATGTAATGGTCTCTCCTCATTCACTGTTCACATCTGCAAATGTTAGTCCATGCTCTGCACTAGGAATACACTGGTCTTCCACACTAAGGTTTAGTCTAATAGGAGAGGCCAACACCAGATATTGAGGGTGGTTTTCCATAGTCAGCTGAAACTCAGCCTGCATCACAGCTTTTCCAACGATCTTGCAGTTACTGGTATAGACCTGATCTCTTAAAATGTGCACAATTCCTATCTGGCCCTCACTGGTCTGAGATAAACCCCTCTCCAAAATATGTTTGCAGGACTTAGCTGCCCTCTTATAAGTATGTTAGCTGAAAAGATGCTTCATTCTAGTTCAGTTTATGCAAAAAATAAACAGTATTTTTTCTTTTTTTTTGCATAGGGATTGATCCAGAGTGTCAATAATTAAAAACAAACCAGAATGTGACATGTCAGAGAAGAAACTATATTGCTGAAAAATATATTTGCTGATGAGAAAAATACAAGCCTGAGAAGAGTAGAGGACTTCTCTCTTCTGACTGCCTGTGAGAGACTTTGATGAATCATATCACAGAATCACAGAATGGTTTGGGCTGGAAGGGACCTTAAAGATCATCTAGTTCCAAATGCCCTGCCATGGGTAGGGACATCTTTCACTAGAAGTTGCTCAAAGCCCCATCCAACCCGGCCTTGAACACTTCCAGGGGTGGAGCACCCACAGCTTTTCTGGGCAACCTGTTCCAGTGTATCACCACCCTCACAGTTAAGAATTTCTTCCTAATATCTAAACTAAATCTGCCCTCCTTCAGTTTAAAGCCATAACCCTTTTGTCAATCATCTGCTTTTAACAAATTATTTGCTGATGACAAATAATTTCCTTTTTCGGCTATTTGAAATCAATTACCATTTTGAGGAAACTGCTTTTTCAATGAAAAATATTTCAATAATTCCCATTATAAAGAGAAGACCTTATTTGAAAATGTATTTTCTTGCTTCCTGAAAGAAACTTTAGAAATAATTGTTAATTTTTTTTCTTAGAACAGATATGCAGGCAAAAGTAAAGTATTTTGCACATACATAATACTACTTAATTTGGTTTGAAATTTAAGCAGTGCTTTCTGATTTTGAACAAGAGTATGGATTGCAACAGAAGACTGTGTGATGTCTTAGTGAGCAAGAATGCACAGACAGAAAAAACAGTAAAATTCCTGTCTCACTTAAGGAAAGCATAAAATTCCCCCAGACTTCACTAGGAAAAGGATTTTATCTAAAGAATCCAAATTAGTCTTGAGGAACATTTGAAACTTTTTATCATAAAAGAACTCAATCATGCCTGTCTTTAAAATCCTACTTAGAAAGAACCAGTTTGTATGACTCACTTAATTGTTCATTACATGTGAACTTATGGCTTTCTCCCTTTCAATTTTTTCAAGCTGTCTTTTTATAAATACAAATATTGAGACATTGTTGATTAAAGCAATGAAGAGATAGGGAATAACTAAATAAATTACTAAGTCAACACTCACAACAGGTGGAAACCTAATTAAGGCCAAATTTTCACAGATTTTCACTGATGTCTTCTGAGAATGAGCTTGCGTGGATCTCTTCTTTTGTAAGAGGTCACATGAGTAAGATGAAGATACATGTTTATCTTTGCATATGACACCCACTGCAAGATTTTTTTTTTAATTTTTACATGGATAGCAGCAGCTATCCTTTCACATATTTTGTGATTTTCACATGTATGAAAGAGCCTCAATAAGCCATATAAAACAGTTGCTCAGGGTAGAAATAGAAGTTAAATTTGGAAAGGCCTGTGTTGTCTCCCTACATAGGTATGAAATTCAGTTACTGTTGGATAGACTATTGTCTTTCTACTATGTATTAGACCTGTCAAACAAGTTCTAGTGTTCTTCCTGCTTTATCAAAATCTCCTACCTGTAGGTACTTCCCTTAAAACACGGAAGAAAAAGTATATATATACTCCCTATATGGAGGAAAGCTTGGAAAAGGAATATTTAATGGCATAATACAAGTGGAAAAGAGAAAAAGAGAGCTGCTATGTTTTTTATTTAGTATCCCCCTCCATGGTTTTAAGTAAAGCTGCCAATTTATGAATTCTTGTTATTTTGATTTGGCACTATTGCATCACAAACTCTGTTATGAATGAGTGTTCTTTGGGACTATAAGCTTCCTTGGACAAGAACTATTGTTTACTATGCTTCTGTACCACATTTTGCCCAATCTTTGGATCAGAAGTCTGTGGGCTAGTGCACTCATCAAGTAATAACGGACAGGCAACAACCTATCATGCTCTCCCTGGCAAATCCAATCTGAACAGGCTGCCCATAAACTGTGGTTTGAGAATCACTATTCCAAGCTCACTTGTTTATTTAACACGTTATAGCCCAACCTTCTTTTGACTATGCCAAGCATGATTTCAGGGCACAGTGGAGAATATTTACATAGCTTTTTAATTTTTTAAAAAATTTTTAATATTAATGTTCTCATTTATATTTATAGTTTCAAAAGACATTAATGCAGCTAGATGCCTTTGAAAGTCTTGCTTATTTTTTTGGTACTGCTGTTTGGCTTATTTGGGCAGATTGCTTCTTTTTAGTAAACCACTCTTTTTAGAGAAGACACCATCCAGATTGCCTCTGCCCCGAAGTTAAAAACTGGTACTATTCCATATATTCCCATGTGTCTTGAAATACTAGTGGAATGTATAATACCTTCACCCACAGTCAATACATGTCCAAGAAAAGAACAAGGAAAGCACTACAAAATTATGATACTGGCTGGTATTTCAGGACCTCAGCCCTCAGAAGATGAGAAGGCAATTGTTAGCTTGTGGTTAATTTCTAGAAGGAAATGACTAGCCACTGATTTATAGGTAAATACAGGATGCAGTTCTTAAAGAGACATCGGATGAATTTTTCAAAATGCATTGATGATCTTTCTAATGTTTTTTTAAGAACAGGATTAAAGGTAGTTTGAGGATGCCAGATCAAAAGAGACCAAGCACTTAGTTCCTCTGGCAGCATTTATAGAGTCCTAAGTACTTTTGACTAACTTGCTTCTTTAGTTTAATATTAATGTCAAGATGGAGGCAGTAGAGCAATCAAATAGGGAAACAAAAAATTACATAAATAAACAGTTATAGCAAGTATATCTTTTATTTTATACCCATCCTGTATTTAAAACTTGAGATGGAATTTTTCTTTTGATTTTATTATTTATAGTAGTTTTAAGCATATAGTAATCCTGCCTATTTCAAAAGAAAACTTAATTATAAAATGTCTTAATCTGAAAAAATATAAATATGAAAACCAGAATTCAATTTAAAAATAGAACTTAATCTGCAAATCAAAAGTTAGAAGTACAGATGCAAAGAAAGACATCCCCCAATACTGTTCTATTTTAAAACTTTTGAAATATCTTATAAGTTTTAATCTTTTATCAAACTTTCAACATAAATAATGAGCCACTGAATAAAAATTGAGTTCAGATAATTTACAGTACTAAAACTTCATCAACATTATTTATTTATGGTAAAGGTACTGTTAAGTGGTTTTGTTAAAGAATACACTCTCTAGAAATTAAAAGAACTTCACATAGTCTATGATGCCAACAAGTAAATAAATCAGTCTTCATACTAGTTATGGGATAAGATAGAATGGGTTTAGAGCATGCCAATTTGCATCCAAAAAGTTCTTCATCTCTCTTTCAATCAAAAGCCACTGAGAGAATAGTGCCAAAGACATTGTTGTGTTTATAATTTAGCAACACTACTAAATGTGAAGTTCACTCTGATTTTATTGGAAGTTGCTACTATCACATGACAGGAACTATTTAATCAGTGTTAAGAACAAATTTACTCTAACAAACCTGAGATAACCTTGGTTCAACTTAAAAATACCACTAATGATATTTAGTTGTGTAAGATAATAAAGAAGTAGTCAGCTTTTTAAGTTCTATTTATGCCTTGGGTTGACTCCGAAGGTAAATTTTGCATGATTTCAGGGTTAATACTTGAAATAATCCAAACCAGTGAAATAACATACTTCTCAAAACATGGGCTTAAATAATCTCTTCCCATTTCTGATATTGCAATCATAATGCAACTTGTTATAATGTAATTTGTTGAAGGAGTGAAGAAACTGAGGCCAGGCATTAGTAATAAAAAGTAGTTTCATTTTATAACGGCAGAAATGAAACTGTTTAGACTCTTCTTGAAGTATATTATTTTGAATATATGCTATTTTTAAGCATTGCGGAAAAATGCAAATTCATAATGTTCTAATTTGTCCAGAAATATAAACCCAAACAGATTAAGGCACATGATCATGTTAGCAGCTTCTAAGATGCCAATTAGAAGAAAATACAGAGGTCTCTGTTCTTGTGAAAAATGATGAACAAAGAGAACTTTTGATGTTTATTCTTCTGCACCCTAAAGAAAGAGGACAGTCCAAAACAGTGCTGTTGCGGAACAATGCAACTAAGACCTTTCCATTTTTCTTCAGCCCTGTATCAAATTCTTCCTACTGTTCTGCATTGAAGAGATTTAGAAAACACTTCTTTAATGGTGTTTAAGGCACTTATTGCCAGATAAAGAACAAAGACTATTCATGCAATTAAATATTTATGATGCATTCCTAGCAATGTCCCTTGTATATATATGCCTCTGAAATCAATTGCCTACTCCAAAGTTACATTGCTTGAGAGCTTAATGCATAACACAGTGTGCCAGAACTGCAAATTTTTAATTTGTGAGTAAATAATCAAGCTATCTGGCTCCCTATGCTTATATATGTTTTTAATATATTTCCAAGGAAAAAAAAATATATTTAGAAAGAAAATAAATTTTAAACCGGTATACTGATGTACAGATTTTATTAAGCACAAGGATTATTAAGACAAATGCACATGTAGGTGACACTTAATTTTTGTATGCTCCTCTTTTAAAAGAAAACGTTGCCTTCTTTACTAACTGCTTTCCAGCGTCTATTTAAAGGAACGGGAGACCAGTAACCAGGCAATGATATTTCTAAATGAGCCAGAAGAGGGAGCTCCTTAATAGGGCGATCAATTGCTATCCGTCTGCCGCTGTTCCTAAGTTTCTACTCGAGCTTAAAAAGGAAGATGAAATGCGACCACAGCCAGATTGAATCTGCCTTTGGCTGTGTTTCGCAGGCTAACAGGAGATAATGAACAAATATATAATTTTCTATCATGCTTTCTCTTTTTAGAAAACAAAGGAGACTAATAGCAAAGTTCCTGTGGTCTGCCTTCCCTACTCCAAAGTTAATACAAAATGACCCCTCAAAGCTTTAGTATGTGTTTAAAGTGCCTTTCTGATACAGTTTTGTGCAGTTACAATTTTACTATGGATGCATCATACAAACATCTGTGATTCATCCATGTGTGAAGATAAAAGGGGGGGTGGGGCTTGACGAGAGCCAAAGAAGAGAGAAAAAAAATCACTAGATCCAAAATTTCTTTATAAATAATTTTAAGAGACAATGTTGAAATTGCCACATATATCAGCCTTGGTTTATAGTGCACAAAATGAATCTTCCAACTGTTTTTCCATACAGTTCTCTTTGAGAGCAGTTAATGCAGTAAAATTGAATGTTTTACCACTCAGGCTGTTTTCTTTGAACATATGTGTCTACTCCTAAAACTGCAAAAGTAATCTTGCCATTGTCTTTTGTAATCCGTATTTGTCATAATGCAACATTTCTGACGTTGCTAACAAACCACTGAGTTTGCTGAGCAAAGAGGACTACTCTGACAACATTGATTTGATAACACAGAACTTAGCAAGTACAGTTCTCATTAGTTCTATGGGAGCAGAACTAAATGGGCTAATCTTTTTCTCTGCCTGGGTATTTTGAAAATCCTTTCCCTGTTGTGTATCAAAGCACTTAAGCAAATACATAAAACTAAACTTAAGTTAATTACTGATTATTTAAGTAAATGTTAACAGATTTTGCTGACTAGCAATGGTCTTAGAGCAGGGGCTTGAAATCACATCTGCACTCAGTACATTAAAGTCTAATGAGAGACTCAATATTGAACTCTTTACTCAAGCTTAAATTCATAAATTGAAACCCCAATTCCACTAAAGTCAAAGGAAAAACTCCCTGTGACTCAAAAAGGATCATGGTTTCTGACACTGACTCCACTGGGAGTTTTGCTTGAACAGGGGTATGCAATGTACCCAAAAGTTTGTATGCAAAGGCTGATGTGAAGGAAACCAGACATTTGTGTCTGTGGAATTTGTTGAGGTGCAAGATATTTGACACTGCTGGAAAACAAGCCTCTTTCTACTAGTAAGAGAACCACAAGTATCAACTCCCCCCACCCCCAGTTGGGAGAATTAAATTGATGCCAATCAATTTCTAATACACCAACTCCAATACGGAGCTATTTTAGGACTCAGTCTTTGAAGTAAGTCCTTTATTCACTTAAAGAAATACATTCTTTTCTCTTTACCTGCACTGGTGCCTGCACCGGTTGTGAGGTCCCCACCCATCAGGCTACCTAGGGGGTTGAAATGAAATACAATAAATGAGCACAATAAATTATAACACACAAACATTCAAAAAATTTTCTCTACCTTCAGCTGCTCCAGTATCCACCACTTCTTTCCTCTGACTTCAACTGGCATTGAATCAGACCCGTAGTCATAAAATCATAATGTTTAATGTTACCTGTCTGAGACACTTGCCTTTCAAGGATAAACAAAAATATGTAGTACATAACATTTCATTCTTTATTTTTTTTTAATTTTCATACTTCCACAGCATATGAAAAATTATGTGTGAAAGTTATGTATAGTAGTCCTTCACTATCTTTAGTTGAATGTTAGTCAGGAAAGTAAAGGCTTTCACATAGGATTAGGAGGAAGAGGCTGAAGGTTGCTAGACAAGAATGTAACTCAGAAGATATATATATTTACATAGTTTTTAATTTCCTTGGCCTTTTACAGACATTCACACCAAGTATTTTTAAAAGTTCTCTTTGCACTTGGAGACCTCAAACAGTTCTTTGAATGTGGTATTCTTAAGGATCTTGATATTGCTGCAGCCAGACAGATTGAAACAACCTAATCCCCATTTATCCTATTCAGAGGTGAGCCCTCATCATCACCAGAAGAAAGCATAATCCCTTGCTACACAAGGCACTTAAGCACAGACCTCAACTAACATTAACCCATCAAGTAACTTGTGAATGAATAAATAAAAATAAATTCTGCTTTTAGCCTGGAGACTGATTATTTAAATAAAGAATGTCCTAATTTACTTGCTTCAACTTGTTTGCATTGGCTACATTTTCTTCCCTGCCCTCTTAAGCTTTATGGTATAGTGAGTTCTTGTACAAATAAAGTAGATAAGCTGCCTTTTTATGAAACAGCAAGTTGTCTGCCCTCTTATCCTTTATTGACTTTCTTTAATTTCAGTAAATATTCAGCTTTTTCTAGAACCTTTTTTAATTTTTTTTAAATTTTTTTAATTTATTTTAAATTTTCTAAATTGAGAATAGAAACCCCTTTGGCTCTTCTTTTGATTTTTTTTCAACACAGTAATTTTGGACAAACGGTTATGACTGGTAAAAGCAGAGTTTCTTGTTTCTCAGAGTACAGTTTAAAGTGATCGAAGGCATGCAAGGAGGTGATAATAGAGCACTTGAAGGGATGGGATGGAACAGATCCTACCTGTGTTACCTGCACTTGGAGGCCGATGTGTCACACCAGGAGACATGCTATTTCTTTGCAAAGAAGGATGAGCCAGCGGCAAAAGGTTGGGGTTTCCCAGTGAGCTGACTGGGTTACTGTACACCAAACTGTTGTGGTTGGACACTGGGATAGAAACTGGCATCTCAAAGTTTGGTGGTGGAACAGCCTGTACCAGCAAAAAAAAGGAAAACAGAGACGAGAATAGTACAGAAGCACAACAGCCTTCAAGTACAGTTACTCTATATTTAGTTCAAGTATTCTGTAGTTGGTGGTTAAAATATTCTGTAGATGGTGGTTAAAATATTTATGCTTGCCTCCTTCCACAAGACTCAAGAGAAGAGTTTCAAAAGAGCTTTTAAATATGATTTTTTGAATCATGATTCCATCTTCCTTTAACGCAGCTTGCGCATTTACTTTGTAAGAACTGGAAAGATATTTTTTTTTTTTAGTTTTTTATCTTTTTCTTGTTTAAAACAACCCTCTACTTTATGCAGTTTAATTTTCTTTTTCTTTCATTCTGTGACATCATAATTGTTCACTTATGATACCTTAATCTAGTGTCATAGATGACTGCAAGATCAAAGGTACATGATTATGATGACTTCATAGCATGGAGAAAAATTAGAAGGGGTGGAATCCAAAAGGGAAGGCTTTAATTTCAGCTTATGTTGCTTTAGCAACCAGAATGATCCTGAATCATGTTAAATACACCAACACAGCAAATTACATTTTTTAAAGTTTCTATCTTATCTTGGAAGGGCTTAAAAGAAACAAAGTTCTACTCAGGGACAGCCAACAAATACAAGAACCTTAGATACACACCAATGTTTGTGTTCTTTTTTTTTAATTATTATTATTTTATTTTATTTTTGGGGTTTTTTTGGCTTTTTTTTGGGTGGGGTGGTAGTGTTTAGTGACAACTTTTCAATACACTGTTTTCATACTTAAAGGCAAGAGTGTCTCCTTATGCACTTCCCTTTGAAAGAATCCCTTTCAAAAATGAACCAAATAATGTACCACTCTGACAGAGGGTGTGAGGAGATGCAGAATCTAATTCTCATTAGGCTCTGAGAAAGCCCAGTTCAAGTTTCCTTGGTTGGTTGTCAGTTTGTTGGCTGGAGTTTTCTCAGGTAGTGCTTGCTTGAATTTCTATAAAAATTATAACCATATTAGAAATCTGTATTTAATTTACTTGTTTTTAAAAATAATTAATTTCTTGTCTTTTCGATCAGAAAATCTTTTTCAGAATTACCTGACAGCATTTTAAATATTCAATACCTGAATGCAAACTAAGTACCCCTCAATTTGCCATTTATAAATCTTATAAGCTTGAAGAGCTTAAACACATCCAAAAATTCTTTGAAGGAGGCTTGTAACATATTCTGAGGGAGAAAATCAGAGGTTTTAATTTTGTTATTGGTAGCTGATAGGACTTGTAAGTCTTCAAGGACCTAGAGGGAGTATGTGGAGAGCTGGGCACATCATTTGCTTACCAGGCAACAGAGGCACCCTGACCTTGTACCAGCCACATGTCTCTTCTCTGGCTGGAACTATTGGCTGTGCCCTGTGTACTACAGCACTAGCCATCAAATTACAGTTATCTATTAAGGTTGGCGGTGGTTTGTTTTTTTTTTTAACCTCTCCCATTTCTAGAAGCAGAAAAAATTTTGCTCTAAATATAGAGGAATCATTTGGCTTAACCACTGAAACACAGAGCAAGATTTTAGTTCAGGGTATGATGTGAAGGATACATTACACAAATGCCTTGGGAATTATTTAAAGGTGTTAATTTAGCTCTGATACCCTCTGTGTAGCCTATGGCCTGGTTTTTGTGAGAGCTGGCCATAGCAACAGTGGTTGAGTAGATGGATCTGCTGTTCCCCAGCCCCCTGGGGGCTTCATGTAGGAACTTGATTCCCTCTGCTGAGAAGCTGAAATGCACTCCAAGGGCTGTATTTTCCACAGACCTGATTGGTTGAACTAGAGATGGGACAGGAAGGTAAGGTGTTTTGGGAATCCCCATGTTCTACATCTAATCTACAGATGTAAGAACCTACACGTAATTTACATCCTCATGACTGAGGTCAAGACTCCTTGGAAACAGGTTCATATAGCATAATCTGAAGCACTTTATCAGATGAAGGTATGTTTTGAAGCAAGACATTCTTTTCACTGGCCACAGAAGGACACAAAAGGCTCCTAAATCCTATGTAAATCAGAAGCATGAGACTGCTCCTGGTGTTCAAAGTTAGCTGCTGCTACTGGTTACTGCCTTTTCAAAAGGTTTTAGCCAGCGAATTCACACGAGGATGTGAATAGCTCCTCAAGTCTTAGCTCCCCCTCCAGCCTGATGTGAGACATAAATAAGCCAACATGGAATTTCTGATTCTTGCAACATTCAGGGTTGTGATGGAGTTCTCTCTGCCTGGTGGCTTTGAGCCCATGATCCCGCCTGCCTGAGTGTCAGTCTACGTCAGATCGTCACCCACTGGAGAGCACTTTGCAGAACATCTTCTTCACCTATGATACAAGATCTGTGAAATCTGTCCTCTGAGCCTGGGTAGAGACTATTATTGTCTCTAATATCTTTTCCTTATCCAAACTTCTGTTGAGTTACCTAAGCTAAAACACTGGTACAAATGCAAAACTGAAGGTCTTGCTAGACCTCAACAAGCTTATCTGCTTTCACCATTTTGCTCTTCCTTCCATGTACAGCCCAAACCCATGAAGAGCTAGATTCTTCTTTTTCTACATCGGTGCAGGATAAAAGAGCTCCAGCCTTGGGTGCTCTTGGGGCTGCCAATCTCTCTAGTTATGTGAACGGTTGCTTAGCTTTTATTTTGTCATTTAAAAAATATCTTTTTAAACAAGTTGAATTAGTTTCTTAATTTCTGTAGTAATGATTTCATTTTTACCTACTGTCTGGGTCAACTTACATCTATTTACAGAGCACTTCATAGGCAATTTTATCAGGGAAAAGTAATTTTGCTTGTTGATTTGCAGCACAATACACACTATATCTGGAATATAGTAGTTTTTATTTCTTCTCCTCCGTTGTCAAAAGTTAGAGAGAGAAGTTTGACTGGATAAACACTAGTACAAAGCAGCAAGTCTCTAGCTACAGTTTGCTCTGTTTGTCCAAATTTATTACAGTTTTATAAATCCTTCACCAAGAACTGCAACCTCCTGCAGATTCCCTAGTCATTCCTGGTAGTAAGTCACGAGGCATATCGATTCCAACTGGACCTGATAGACATTAAAGCTTCTGATGCACTTGCGTAATATCTATATTAGTAGGAACTAGAGAGGAACTGAGGCCATCTGAGGTCACAGAGCACTCCGTGTCCATACCATTATGCTTTCTCAACCTCAGAAAAGTCATGACTACATATAAACTGACAATTGGGAATTGTTCCTGGCCTGGGCCAACAACCAAACAGAGCTAAGAAATTGCCTGAGAGAATGTTATTTGGCTGATGCTAAAGCATTCAGCATAGAGATAAGTACCTCCCATTGCCTCACTATGTTCTTTGCCATTTGCTAATTTTCTGACATAGACAAAGTCTTACTGTAACGTGTGTGCAGTTTGCCACATTTTGTCTTTTTTTTTTTTTTTCCCTCCCTCTGTCTTTTCTCCCTGGGACACAACTGCCAAAGAGGGCAGATGGCTCACTGGAGATGATACCACATTGTGTTAAGACGTGCATTCCAAATCTGTGGTGCAAAGGAAAATGTTGGACACTCAAACCCCTTGGAAATTAATGGACTAAACTGTGTTAAATATTAGTTTTATCCCTCCCATGTTCAACCAGGCCTTCATTTACTTAGAGACAGAGATACTTATAGCTCCCTTCTAGTGGATTATTTCTGTCTCCTCTGCTTTCATCACTCTTATGAAAACTACAAATAAATGTCTAATTATTATCAGATGGTTTAGAACAATACAAATACTTATCCCCGGAAAATTATCTGAGGAAACATTATTGGCCTTAGCTCTTAGGAGCAAAAGCCAATGTTATTTTCATTTGGCAGCAGCTTTACTATGTTACAAGACCAGGCACAGGCAATGCATTGTTTTATATATTTTGTAAGTAGTGATTTAGAGACTTGACTTGCCGACTTTTTGTTTAATTTTGCTTTTTTCCCCTCAACTTTCTTGGCTACCTTTGAGGATCAAAAGTGAATGAATATAACTTCCCTGACTAGGTTATACTGATCTGTACAGTTAAGAGCATTATTGCATACCATGTAATATATGATATTCATATATAAAACCAGAGACTTACAAGTTTCTATTACGTACTAGTTGTGAGCACCATCTTGCCCATTACATCTTGGCTTTTGCCACAAGAAGGTGTCCCTATTGCATTAGGGGAGAGTATCTACTGATTCTTCCTTTTGAGGTAAGCAGATTGATGGAGGACACAGACCTTGATTTCTGCATGGGAAGTATTCAGAGGAGGGATATTCTGTCTTACATGAAAAAAAATGCTAACTGTGCAGTTCTGTATCTCTGAAACATCTCTGAAGTAATTTCACAAAACAATTAATACACCATACCTCGTAACATCCCTGAAAGTAGGAAGTTACATTATCCCCTAAATCACCATGGTAATTGCTGAAGAAGGACTATATTTGACATCAAAAGGTTTAATTTAATTAAAGCAACCATAGGGAAATTCCATTAATTTTGGGAGGACAAAACTGATGTACTCCATTCAGATTAACGTGTTGTTCCTAATTCCTATAAGTTTTCTGGTTTTATAGAAAAGACAATTTTCCCAAATGCTTATGGAGGTAAAGAAAGTGATAGATCTCACTACCACAGGAATGAGGGTCTTTTCCAAGTTTTGGTTCTTTTTCATGTCTTAAGATTTCAGATAATTATAACACGTGCTGCTTTTCTGGAACAAAAACAGGGGTAGCATGAGATAAACAGAGGTTCTGAAGGATCATCTCAAACATTTTTTTAAGGCAGAAAAGTAGTTTGGTGAACATTCTGTCAGTTTGATTTGAAAAAGGCAAAAGTCATCCTTGAAAGAGGAAAGGAATGGAAGAATGGCAATTGGTGAGATTTTGATGCAAAAAAGGGTTAAGCATTCCAGCTTATAACAGTCTTCCTAAATGCTGCAGTCATTGTTTGTCAAACTGAGTTCCATCCTGAGAAACCAAATTCACGGCGACAGCTTTAGAGCTTTTTATTCTGAGAAAACCAGCTTTGCAAAAGAAGCAAATAAAAATAGAGGTAAAAAAAGATGGAATATATATGTCTTTCTCCCTGATATTTTATATACACATTGGACATCCTTAACTAGCCATTCTAAATATTCATTTGGTGCCATTCTAGTCTCTGGAAAAGTATTACTTTATATTTTTACTTTTTTTTCCAAAATATACTGGGCATGATGTGAGAACTTCAAATTTTAATTACCTTGAGTGAAAACCTATCTGGTGAGAATTAATGGAAAGAACACGTATACTGCATGAGATAGAATCTGAGCATCCTTAAGAGGTATCCTCATCTTAGGTGTCAGATTTTGTGTGTGCAATTGACTAGCACTACAGAAGACATTTTGCTCATTCTGATATACAGATAACCTTTTTGGTAGCAAACCATGCAGCCTTTATGTGGGAACAATGAATGAACACATACAAATCATCTCTTCTCTTTCAGAAACAAGCAGTTACCTATGCAAATTCAAATGATTTTTTGGACCCGAGCAAATCTTTGGTTTTTGACTTTGTCTTCCACACACATTTGGAAAATAGACCAAATATAACCTCCAAACATCCATATTTTTTTTTCTTGACTTTATAAATGTAGTATCAAACATTATCACAAAGTATTCATCCTTTGTATACCTTGTGCAAACGAAATAGCACATGCAGAGTTATTTCTCTTAGATATCTGGAAAGGCATATTGTTAGAAATTTTGACTTGGTTAAAACAAAATTTAGCTCATGTTAAAGCATTAAAGAAATGCTGATGAGGTCAAAGCAAATTCTCTGATAAAGCTGTAAAATCACCCCAACACACAAACATGTCTGAATCCTGCCATTAGGCTCTCATGCAGTCTGTTTCTCTGCAGCGAGCAAGTAGCTGTAACCCTTCAGTGCTGCAACTGAGTTTAGCAGAGACACTTGAGAACTGAAGTGACATGCACAAAACACACTCATTACTATATATAAAGGAATTTCAGTTCTACATAACTTTTTGTATATCACCTCAGAAAGTGTTCTGTGGGTTTGTTAGCCTGTGCACAAAGAAAGATTTCCATTGTTATTTTTTAGGTATAATTTGGGCAAGTGGTGTGGTAAAACGGTTCTGTAAATCAAGTGAGTATAATGTATATATGTATATTTCACTTCCTTCTGTATGTTTCATCCATAGTAGGCTTTGTCTGTGTGTCAGAGGTAGAGACTTGGAAGAAAAATATATTGTGTGAAATTTTCTGACCACAGTGTTTAGTTATATATTTGGCTGTTAAAGCCAAATGTTTTCCTTAAGCCAGAACTGAAAGGGTTATGGTTTGTTACTGCAGCAGTTATCAGCAGACAGCCATCTAACCTTTGGTACTTACAGGTATTTTATGGCTCTTGATCATATTATCAAATTCTTCATTAATTTTTTTGTATTTTTCTTCAGTGCGTGGGGTGAGAGCGTAAGAGGAGTCAGGATCAGGGCTTTCACAACCTTTGTTTTCTTTCTTGTTCAATGCCTGCCAGGTTCAGAGAAATATCAGAAAGTAAAAAAAATGAAAGGAAGCTCAGAGTACTTACACATAATCTTTGCCTGCTGATCATTAGATCAATATCTTCATTAATTTTTCTGTACTTGTCCTCAGACTCAGGACTGTGACCTACTGAATCGTCTGCATCGGGGTCTGGACTGTCACAGCCATTAAGTCCTTTCTTTCTCAATGTCTGAAATACATAATTTGGAAAGTTCAATTCTTGACACAGGCTGCAAGAAAAAGTCAGCAGCGTTAAAAAAACCCAAACTGCTCATCAGAGGAAGGTTTTAGATTATGCTTTAAGGAAAGAAAGTGACCAGTAATCCACCACACTGGTGCTGTAGGTCTCCAATTATGAGTGGCAAGTGAGGATCATGCAGACATCTTTCTTCTGAAGCTGGAAAGGATTAAGTTACACACCCAGAATGCAATTTATTTTAAGAGGAAACAAACTTAACATATTTATTAATTTGAAGTCAATGAACATTAAAAGCAAAGGATGCATACTGCTTACAGTGGAATACACTGGTGTCTTTAAAGAAAGATACAGGAGGAAGAAATGGAAAAAGAAAGATACAGGAGGAAGAAATGGAAAAAGAAACAACAAAAAAACAACAGGAAATAAATTTAGGAATTTCATCACAGAAGAAGAAGGATTACCTAAATTGAATTCAAGAGATGACATTAGCAATGCCATTCCTCAGTGTACACTTTTGACAGAACAAGAGGGAGAATGGAGTTGATAATATGGCTGTGAAATACCAATTAAGAGCATCTAGACACAGTATTTACTTTTCATTGACTAATTTACAGTGCTACAAATGCACAGAGCTGAAGCTTAATGTACAGGAAAAAGTACTGCTAAAACAGATGTTCAGTGAAAAGTCAAACCAGAAGAATTTCATGTTTAGCAGCTCAAATCAACCCTCACAACCATGATTATCACCACCAAGACAAATAACAGAGATGAAAAAGCTTAAACCCAGAATTAAATCAGTAGTTTAGAGTTCGGAATGGTTGCCTGGCTTCAAATAGGTTTTAACTGATCTACCTTGACAGATCACTGATGAACAGTCACAGCCTATATTAAGGTAAAAGAATATGAGAAGAAAGTGTGGACTTCCTATATACAAGCAGTAGTACATAAAGCCAGTATTCTCAAGATTTCTCAACTTTAGCTTCAAGAATGTCTTACTCAAAAACTTTTCCAAGTCCATTTGGCTGTCTACAAACTTTATTAGTCAGCTTGCAGTCCATTCTGAGTTGAAACCTGGCTAAGCAAGCTCAGTTTCCACAAAAAGGTCACATAAGTGGCTATGTTTGTGCTGTCTATTAGTGTGGGATACTCTGGTTTCTTTTTGCTTTCTCAGAAACATTGCTTCTCATCTGAGCTTTTTGTTCTTTGGGAATTGTACATTTCTTAAATATTTTCTTTATGGCAATGTCCAGTTTACACTGTTAATGTCCTCAATTATTATAACGTCATACCTTGTTTCCATACTATATATTTAATTTAATAGTTATGTACTAAAACCCCCTGAATCTCACATTTTCATCAACCAGGCGAAGTGATGGTGATCACTAAGAGATCTAAGCCTTCCAATACCATATTGTAGAACTCCGAAACAGAGTTAGTTATTTGTGCAAGGCTGGTTCAATGTAGAACTTTCTTTTCAAACTTCATATCTATAGAGACTTGAAGTTTAATCCCATGAGCTACTTTTGCCACACCAACAAAATTATAAATCCATTGGAATAAAACCTTAAGATGCTAACACAACCTGAATGATTCTCTACATCTCTTTTCTGCTCTCTGTCTCTTTTGTCTTTTAAATGTTCTGTTAGCAGAACAGACATAATCATGTAAAATTTCTACTGCTGCTAGCTTGAAACAAGCCAATTAGAAAGAGGGTTTTGCAATCAGCTGTTTGATAGATTTAACAGACACAATGTGATATATTAAAAGTAAAATGTCTCCTTTACATCTGAATAACTAATGTCAACTAACATTCTTCTCCTCATAGAAGTACAAAACAGTTGTCCTCTGAATACATAAAATATTCTGTTTCAAGATTAGATCAAGCTGTCCGGACATGAAACCAAGATCAGCACTCTTTCCCTGAGCATATCTGATTCACTGATGGAGTCCTGCTGATTCCCATGGAGTCTCTGAGGACTGATGTGGATGTGAGCTGGACTGGATGGCATCCTCAACTCCTTTGAGCCTCCTTTTGAGGCTTTGAGATGACAGTTCAGCTCCTCTATTTACAATGGCAATGACCCCTTTCTCTTTTTTTCCCAGAGGTCAACAAAGCTGCAAATGAATGGGCATATGTGAGGGAAGGAGGCTGCACAATCATCATCCTACTAGACAACCCAGATAAAAAGCAGTATGAAAAGACAAGATGGTGAATGTTTCACAGCCTCTTTGAATCTTTTCCCCTCCCATCATTCCCAACTCCTTGTTTGCTGCAATTTGGGTGAAAGCAGATGCATCTTGTCCTCAGCATACTCACAATGGCCTAAAGCTCTCAAATGTCTACTTAGCAGTCATGTGAAACAGTGGTTTGTAGAGGTTCAGGGATTTATTGCATATTTCAGATGTACAGAAGAGGAAATGTAATGTAAGCCAACATAACTCTTGTAACAATCTCCAAAGAGACCAGATTCCCTCCCAGCATAGAAATGTTTTATTTTCATACATATTTATTTTTATATTATTTTCATAAAGGTTGCTACCACATCAGGCAGAGGAAAGGCAGTTTCCATTTTCACGAGAAAAGCCAAAGACTAAATTTAGTAAAATCATTTTGGTATTCTAGCCAAAATTAACTTTAGCCCTAAAGAGTAGAGGCAACCTTTTCCCCTGCAAACCCCCTCAGTTTAGAGTGTTTGGCTGGTACCTTGCCTGATATGGCAAATCAAGCTCACAAATGCAGTGCACTTGTTCCCTGTGTACCACACTTCAAAACCAAACCAAACCAAAATCTAAACAAAACAACAAAAAATCAGACCCAAAAAACCTAGCCCACAAACAACCAACAGCAAAACACCACACAACCACAAACAAACAAAACCCCCACAAAAACATGTTTCATTGAGCTGGGGTAAGGTTAGACAACAGAAATTTTCACGTGTGCTGGAGTCAGAGGCACAGCTCCTTGCTTTGTGAGTGCTGGAACTAATGCCTGGTTCCCCATGAATTGCATTTTGGGGTAAAGTGCAGTACACAGAGATCTCCTGTGTCAGTGTCTCCAGAGACTTCTCTTGTCCCCTACCCATCCTTCTGCTGATCCTTTGCTGCTTCTGTCTGTAAAGACTCATGCTGCAATACTGCCTTCAGCTGGGAGCCTTTCTGGAATTAATTTCTTGTTCTCTTTTTTTTGCACAAGAACATATAATTTTCATGAAACTTGTTGGAATTGCATAGTCTTTGAGATCACTCACTTTGCATTAGATTTGCTTGGCATTGAATAAAACAATTAAGTAGTAAGGGAAAAGACAGAAGAACAGATTGATAGACTACATAGGGACAGGAAGACACGCTCACATCATAGTCCTCCTTTGGAGAGGAGAGCAGGCTGGAATTGACATACATACCCTCTGCACTAAGGTACTGAGTGGTATTTAGGACAGAAATAATGATCCTGAATATCTTAGCATTTTCTCTGGCTTCTCAACACACAGGCTACAATTTTCCCTATTTTATTGCCTTGTTTGTTATTTTACTCTCCTCCATATCACTAACTACCACATTAAATCTCTCTCTTTTTTCCTTTCATTATTTTTTTCCTTCACTGTTGTGCTTCAACATAACAGAAGCTGGTACATCACAACTAAAAGTTGCACTGACCAATATCAAACTGATCCATCCTTATTCACAAGTTCTCTAGACTTTGTGTCAATTTTTCATCTGCTCCTCCTGTGTCACCTCTTGAAAGAAGAGACTGGTTCTGGAGTCTTTGACCCAGTCCTTCAGTGATTTAGAAACCATTCTTCTTTTGATGTTAAGCTGTCATAGCCTCTTGCAAACCCTGGAAAATAGCCAGATCTATCACATCCTTCTGAAGATTAGCTAGTTTCCAAAGATTTAATGACTATTCAGGGAATTTTTAAGAGGATAAAATTACACAATTGTATAGTGCATTGCATTCTAGAGAACCCCAAGCCAGATTTAAGCTATTTTTAAAGAAAATAAGCCATTTTTCAACTACAGAAGCTCTACTTCTTCCAAGCAATTAAACAAGTAATTATATTGGACTCCAATAACCTAAAATCAGCCAAGGCGTTTGAAAAAGAAAATGGCTAAAGGAAAACAACCTTTGGCTGAAATCTCATGTGCCAGCAATTTAGCCTAAAACCTATTCTGTAAATCTCAGAGAAGTGCTGACTTAGTGACATACTGGCTTGCAGTAAAATGAAGTATAAACAACTATTTACATTCATTTCATGCAAAATGTATCATCACTACAGAAGCACAAAAGAAAATATGGCACTAACAGACAGGTCTGATTTTATCAAGGCATTGGATATCATAGCAATTTTAAGTCTTTTGAAAGGAAAAGTCTTTCATTTTCCTAATCTAGTCTCTGTTTCTGCAGTTGTATATCCTACTTTTTTTTTTTTTTAACATTTCTTTAGCAGAATGAGTGTAGAAGGTTAGAAATTATTTTCTTTTTTTTCATCTTAACATTTAGTTTGCTTATCTTTCTTCTTAATAGGTTCATCTGCTGTGGAACTGCTCCTCTCAGCACTCCAGGGCTTGGAAATGCTCATAGTATAGCTGCCAAATTAAAAAGACCTGGTTGGTTGATGAGGTTCCCAAAAGGTTCAGACCCACCCACTCTGTTCCATTTTGATATTCTCTGCAACAAAGACCTAACTATTGTAAGGTTAATCACTATCTTCATTTGTGTAATGAAAAGTGTGATCTCACTGGGTCTTCAACTGTAATCAAACTTTACAGTATGGAAAAATTCAGAATTACAGGTCTACTTCTACAAATTCCCATATCTGTTATGTTGCCTAGAAGCCACCACAATGTCTTTTACTGACAGACCCACTAGTATCCATGACAATCCACAGAGTTGCAATCTGGTAAATTATATTCCAATGTCAGAAGACAAAAACCTCAAGTGCCCCCATTTTCACTATTGCTTTCTTTCCTATATCTGGATGGAATAAGTCTTTTAGCCACAAATGAAAAATGGTTTTGTCTCTTTTTTTTTTCTCACTGGAGCCACATATTGATGTGGCAAGGGAGACAATAGCCAATCACAAAAGAATGATGTGCTATTGTATTCAACTGCTTTATTAGTTATAGTCATTCTGTGATTCCAAAGAACCCAGTCAAATTTATGGAGGCCCCCCAAAAGAGCAGAAAACATTTAGATCATGGGTCTGATTTATTTAAGCATCTGTTTGCTCTCTGTGCATCAGAAACATTAAAGTTAGAAAATGTTGCATGAAGACAACCTCCACTCTCCTCTCAGTTATATAATGATGAAATTTTATGATGAAATTGCACAATACAATGTATGGTGCAATCAAGTAATGAAAGGTTCTACTGAAATGAAAAACACAGAGGAAGAGATAGGTTGCTATGGGAACCACCTATCTGAATTCTCTGACTTATGTGTAACTAAAATCTCAAATTTTATGTTCCATTAATGCAGAATTCTTAAATTTTTACATTTAATAATGAACATAAACTAGTATGCTTGTTCTAATATACTTTAATTGTATGTTTAGGAGAATCAGATAAAACATTATTACATTTATGTTATCTAACAAGCTCCACACACAAAAAATTGCATGCTAGTAACACAGAAAAATGGAACATTTCTTACCTCTTTTGTATAAATCATAAAATGCTTTTGTGGTTTGTAATCCTTTTGAAACAAGCTAGAGGGCTTATATAAAGCTGAACTTCTACAACCACATGCTAATCTTTTTGTTACTACTTTATTTTCACTGAAGTTTCAAAGAAAAAAAAAATTCCATTGTCTGGTCCTGTACACCTGCCTTCTTCAGATGAATACACATAAGTGGGCTCTTCACAACAATACACCAAACCCTCTGCTTGGATTTTCCTCTCATTTTTGCATGCCAAGTGATTATTCTCTCCTCCTTCAAGTACCTTCTCTAATCACACCTCTTGTGAAACCAAACAGTGCCGACACCCTTTGCCAGTAACACCTGCTTCTCTCTGCTTAGGAAGGATCAACCGGTGCGTTGGCAAGGTTTGTATATGTGTGCTGCAAGATCATCAGTGCACCAGGTTCCTACCTATCCTCTTCCACTCACGCTCTTGACGTGTGCCAAGAGACCTCTATATTATTTTGTAGTGTCAGTATATAACCAAACAAAATCCATGCTTTTGCAAAAGGGCACTGGGATAGTGGGATTTTTGCTTCTTTGTTCCCTATAGCTGTACTACATAACTTGGGGATGGGGGAGCTTTGGAAGGCAGTGCAGGTGGTGCAGCCCTGAAGTCCTCAGGAGGTGCTGTCTGTTTGTGCTGACCTTGCAGCCTGTAGCAGACTGGTCAGAATCACCACATCTCCTTCTGCCTCTTCACAGTGCATCTCGTGCATCTGTGTGAGAGAGCACACCCTGCTGTCTGGCTGCTGTGCCCAGGTCACCCCTATGGAGAGATGGTGAGGCTGGAGATGGGAAGATGGAAGAGGTTTGTTTACTTTCTAAAAGCGATCAAGCACAATCCCTTTGTTTAATGTTCAGTTTTACCAACTTGCCAGTGCTTTTCTGTTTTGTATTGACTTAAATTACAGGGGGCAATTTTGGTCTTTTAAATATAAAGAGAAGTATATGTCAGATTCAGAGATCTCACAGTAGCTAAACTAAACCATGTATCCTTCAGGGTTTTCTCTGAATGAAACAAAAGCAAATCACATGAGGATTCCAGCATTAAAGCTTTATATTAAATTTCTGTTAGTGTATGCAACTAAACTTTCAACTTCCTATGTTCACAATTATTTCATGGGACACGCAAAAGACTTCTGTCCATCACTTCACTTTTTAAACTGCTTTTAAGAGGAGAATTTAGGTCAGAATAACTTTTGAGGTTCTAATTAAGGACATTTCCTCATCCTTCAGGCTTATTCCCATCCATTGTCATGGTGCAAAATGTCTGAAAACCCCAAAAATCCCCCGGGGCAGCTGACACAGGATTCTTATGCCAACCCTCAATGGAGGGGATTGTGTTTCCTTGGCCTTGACAGAGTAGACAGGCAGCAGCACCCGCTGAGTCCGGCTGCCTGGGAATCCACAACGGGAGCGGAGCATCAAGTGGCCGGCCGTGTTGGCTGGCACGGCGTGGCTGCAGTCAGTGGGGAGAGGGTCCCCAGCAATGCCACACATCCCTGCCATCCGCACCTGTTCCCGCTGACACCTGCTGCCCCATGGCCATAGATGGCTGTCCCCAGGGCCGCAGTGCTGATTGGGACGCTCTGCTCCTCTCCCTTTGGGGCTTTTTTTTTGGTGTGTGTTTCTCTTCACCCATGCTGCTGTCACATTTCCTGGCTCTCATGCGGTCACAGCCTACAGGAGCGCAGCAATTGTGCTTTCCAGATATATACACTTAAATATATGTATATATATATATCTATACATATATCTATATATATATGCATACACACCCTCTACTAGATCACTTCCCAGCACATTTTTGTTCAGATCTAGACGGATTTTTCAGAAATCTTCACACACTCATGATCAGACGCCATTTGTTATGGTGCAGTTTAATACCAGCTTAATATTGCTAGTGTGTTGGATTAGCAGAGTTAAAAAAAGGGATGTGCTTTTCCAGACAAGATTGACATTTCCTAAATAATGAATTCACGTGAATGAGATTAATTAGAGGTGTTAAGATTAGTGACATAAACGCAATGCTGACCTAGTTGTGATTACAGCTTCTGATAAAATCCACTCTACAGATATGTGAGATTTAAAAAGAAAAAAAATCAGCCTTGGACAAACACAATTTCTCTCAACTGTTATTAAAAATTTACTGTCAAATGCATCCTTTACACCCAAAGACTGTATTAAAACGAAACTTCTGTGCAGCCGTTTTTCAAACGTGTATTTGAAAAGACAGTCAAATTCTGCTCTCTTGTATTAAAAAGATCTGACAAGGTTCCAGAGACTGACTGTCAGTACTTTATGCAAAAAATTAGCAGATTATTTACTTAGATCAGAGATGTTCTCAGGATATTCATGTTTTAGTGCCTTTTGAGTATCTCAGTGGTTCTAACCCCTTACTGAGAGTTCAAAGGCCTGTCACAGGCATTGCCTTTGAGTTACAGAAACACAGAAGATGTAGGTAAAGACAAAAACCTTCAGGTTACTGCTCTGCTTTTCCCACCATTCTTTCTGCATGCTGCCCTCCCATGAATCTGTGCCTTCTGCAGAATGAAGGTTAGCACCACAGCCTAGTGGCAAATATCTGATTTTCCATCACCTATCTTGGAAGTCAGATTTACAGAAAATAGCACCCCACTATTTCTCAAGGTTCAGTATTTGTGGAACAACTCCATGAAGACGAAGCTTCTATATTCTGGCTCCTTCCACTAGTTCACTGTCAGGCGCACAACCAGTCTGCAAACAGACCTGGATTGCCAAATGCTGCAAAGATGAGCTAATGCCAGAGTAATTACATCCCTGACTCGCCTTTGCCCCTTGGCCACAGCATAATATCAGTCCATAACATCTCTGACTGATTTTTCAAAACCGTTGAAGTGTATGAAGTGGCCAGGTTTTCTCTAAGCTTTATTGAGCATCTTTAAAAGAGAAGAGGTTATTGATGAGCTATCGTATATTTGATTTGTACTAGGTTTTGCTGTCAGACACAAAAGTGTATTAATGGAAAAATAAACTTTACAGTAGTTCATTTCAACTTCTTTAGGGAATATGAGGCCCCTTAAAAATAAACACTATAATCATCAACAGGTTATTTCTCTCTTTCTTTTTATGTTTATCATAATCCTCCTCTGGCTCCAGCACTTCCAGATGGAGCACCACCCTCAACATTTTCATTTGTGTCTAATTTAGTCAGACATATACACAAATACAAGGCTGAAGTCAGATCTCATTTACAGTAGTGTAAATCTGTAGCTGGATTTGGAACAGCTGGATAGATACCAGTCAAGTTATTCTAGATGTACAGTGGTGTTACCAAGTTTGTTACATCAGTGTTACTATCTCTTGATATATACAGTATTTGAAATATGCAGGGCTTAATATAAATGTCTGCAGAAAAAAATAACTATTTCAAAGCAGCTGGTGCCTTTCCATGATATAAATGGGAACCTTTAATACTAAATGCCATATTCAAAATACGTAAAAAATGTGAAATACGGAACTTGAGGAATTTGACATACAGAGTAACACATATTTACAGAATCTTCTGCCACAAAAACTTACTACCAGAAAGAATGACAGCTGACACAAATTATTCTTTGCATATATTTTGAGCATTATTTATGCTCTAAAAGATTCCACAGAGATTGTGAAATTATACGTTTAGGATCTGCTTTACAGATCATTAAAATGTAACCATCCTGGGGAGAATATATCACCGACATCTGTACCTACAATAGCCAGTGAAGTTTTCAGAAGCAGAAATGATAGGTACCTCAGACAAATAAAATTGTAACACATGATATGAGTTACTTGGGATGGAATTTCTCCTAGACCATGAGGCAAACACCTTCACTCTCAACCATGGGGCCAGGGAATCTCTGATAACCACAACATTTTGCTTTTCTATTTCATCTGAAACAGGGCACCTCTAGCAGCACTCAACTCTGCAGTACTGACTCAGCAGTGAAAATACCACCCACTAAGACAAGAATACCACTTCCTTCAGCACCTGAGTTTTCTTTGGAGGTCTCCCATAAAAATCTTGAATGTATCAATGTTCTGAACAGCTTTGTTTTTCCTCCACAATTTGAACACTTATTTTATAGTGGATCAAATGACAGGGTATCACCAAAAAAAAAAAAAAAAGGTACCAGTATGTCAGTGAGTAAATGTTGCTGAATAGCAGTTCCTTTTAAAGGAAGAAGAACATTTACTTTTATTTTTATAGTGTCATAATTGTTTATCTATTGGTAAAAATGGCCAAATCAATATATTTTTCAAAAATAGTAAATTCCAATAGAGGTTAAATCTCTGAAACTTTAGCCTCCTCTTTCATTGCAGTATGAAGGCCTTAAATAGCACAAACCAGTACCCATCAGCTGACTGTTCTGCTAATAGAGTCAAGCTGTCACCAAGCATAAAGAGAAGAAAGTCTCTTAATGAAGTTTAGAGTAAGCAAGCAGTATTTGAGAATCCAAACTGGTCCGTGATTAAACTATGAAAACAGATAACTCAAACAATGCAGAGTTTCATATTTGATTTAAGATGGTTTTTTTCCCCTGTATGTATAAGTTCTGCCATTTACCTGAAACATTTGTGCAAATTGTGTCTATCCTTAAAGAGCTGCTAAAATCTCTATACTAGGATATGCCTACCAAAGTGTCATCTGCTAGAAACAAAGAACTGGGTTTTGTTTTCCTATGGAAAATCCTACAGGGGTGGTAAAATGCAGACAGAAACTTTGCAACCTGAAATTTCCAGATAAATTAACTAAACACTAGAAAAAAAGGAGTGAGAAAGTACAGTAAGGAGTTGCATGGAATAGTTGGATGAAACTCCAGAACTGGATGATTATCCCCAAAAGCTGATCCCTCAAACAAGTATTTTCCTGAATAATAATTTTATATGTTATACTGCTCCTAGCACTCTGCTCTTTTCTTGAGAGAAGTAAGCACTTCTCACAAAAGGAAAGAATCAAAAATGACCAACTAAGCAAAAACTTGTCAGATTTTGAAAATGTTTTTGATAATTTAGGAAGCTTTCCAGGCAAGGGAATTCTAAATCTCCATTATTGCAAACTGTGCTATCATGGAGGCAAAAGCCCCTTTACATAAGATTATTCGAGGGTTAAGCTGCTGCTGCACCTCCAGAAGATGCAGTTTAGCTCCACTTCTCTTACCAACTTCCCGCATAGGCTTTGTTAATTTACTTTACTATAGTTCTTCCTCTATAAAAAGCCGAATGACAGTATCCACCAGTATGATTGGCGTGCTATAAGAAGGAAAAACCGAAGCAAGTGGCAATGTACTCAGCCAGGAGTCTAAATTTGATATAGACAGACAGACCCTCACATACACCTGCAAAACTTGCTTTACATGCTGACCTCTGCAGCGTTGTTGAACAGAAGATAAGTTAAATTAACAACATAATGGTCAATTTTGGTGTTGTGCTTGGGAAAGAAGAAAACCTTAGAAAAAGAGTAGCTTCTAGTTCTTATTGAGAAAACAGAAGTGTCAGAAGCAGACTCAAGACACAGTTTACAGAGATACTAGAAAAATCATGGCCGAGAAGGAGAAAAAAAGAAAAAGAGATGGGAAGGGAAAGGAAGGGAAGGGAAAATTCTCAATTCAGAAATTAAATGTCTTGGTTGAAAATTTCAGCTGCTTCTGGAAGCAGCTAAAACATTCTAAACGTCATGGTTTTTCATTGTAAAACTGGATTTCTTTTTTTGGATACAATTACAGGTTTGTAAGATGAATTGGTATATTGGCCTGCCAAAGTCTTACTGTCTGAGATCTTAAAATCTTTAATCATATGGTCTTTACACGCAGAAAATTCTGTGGGCTACAAAAGATGTCTCCACTTGAGTCCCCTAATTCTGCTGGAGATCTAGACAAATAAATAAGATTTCAGCCTATTTAACTTTTCTAAGACTTGGTAGAGATAGGCATGAAGGACACTGTGAACGTGGGCATAGCAGGTTCTGTTTCACTTGGTGAAAGCTTAGCTGTGGGCTCTGACCAGCTTTGGCATCTCTTGCTGCTGCAGCAAAAATCACTGCGCAGGGCTGCCTGCTCTGCCCTGCCAACTGCCACTGCCCACCCCATGCTAGAGTTGCAGAGGTGGAGCAGCCAAGAGGTGGGCATGCATTCCCTTCCTCTGACTCCGCTGTGAAGGTGGTGACCTCCAACGCAGGAAAGGCAATAAATAGCATGGGGGCACTCACATCTCCATATACCACAGTTGTTTTCTCAGAGTCTCACAGAGTCATGTCACATATAAGAAGGGGAACTTTTCTGACTGAAAATCCCAAATCCAGAGCAGCCTGAAGGACTGCATTTGTTTTAAAGAACTGACCTCCTATGTGATAAGTCACTTCACGGTGTTTTGCAACACAGACACAGTGTTTTGAGGACTGTGTTCCTGAAAAAAAGGTAATCCTGATTGACTTCTGGCTATCTTGAGAAAAACAATCAGAAGTCAGTAACATTTTGACTTTTTTTCTAACATGCTCAGGCTGTGTACAAGGAATACAGGATCCTTACCTAACAAGGAGCTGAAATCCACAGGTAGTAAAGTACTACTCCCGTTCTTGCCATGCTGGAGGTTTGGACCAGCTACAGACCAAACTTGAAACCATCATGACGAGATATGGAACAACAGCATTTCCTACTGAAATTATTTTGGCAAGCTCTTTTACTTATGCCATTATCTTGGCTATCTTCTGAGCTGTGTGCAGTCAGCAGCCTGCTGCCACAGAGGTGAGAGCTCTTTCGTAAGCTCTGTAGAGCTTTTACAGTGCAAGAAAACAACTTAGAGGAAAGGTAAAGAGTATTACCTGGGGTGATAAAGGAAAATTTCAGGGTTTCTAACATTTATTCTGTGTCTAAATACAAAAATTCTATTTTAAAATCAGTCAGAAGCTAACTGTGCCAAAGAAAGTAGAGACTGTGATAAGATTGAAGATGAGATTACCTCAAAATACACATCACTTTGCCTCTTACTATTGATATATTAAAATCAAAGATCTGGTAAAGAGATCCTGACTGATTTCAGTGGGCCCAGCCTTTCAAACAGCACTTAATGTAGTGAAAGGGACCAGCAGTGTCCTAAATAACTAAAATTTTAATGAAAGTCAGTAATGCTAGAAGATCCTTTTCATGAAGAGGCCAATGGGCCTATAAGCAATCAGAGTACAAGAGTTTTTCCAGCTCAGTAGTGCAAAATTTTGGTCCTAGTGTTTATAGAGAGGTTCACAGTCTTGAGGTTTGCCTAGGGTTTCTCCACAACGTGAAAATTTTGAATAAGCTGCAGCAAAGCTTACTGCCATTGATTGCAAAGTTGGCAAGATTCCTGTTTCTCCCCGAGGTATGCTATATCACAAGACAACAGAATAACATAGCGATAGCAAGAATTGAACGAGTACTTCTTTTATTCCTGCCACTGAGTTGATTGTGGAGATCAGCAGTAAGCAGACTTAATTGTACAATGTTTAGGTTTAGTCAGCTCTGTTACTCAATCACCCTTCATGAAAAAGGAGGTGGAATTAAGAGCGTTTCTCCCTTGAGTACAGGAGTAGAGGATTTCTCAGACTCCTTAACAGAAAACAATGAAAAATTTAATCTGTGGGAGAGACAAAAGAAGTTTCTATAACCCTTGGGACCCAGTGTTTCACCTCAAGTCCAAGCTCAGAATCACTTCCCTTCTGTTCAGGCTACAGTTGTGAATCTCTCATGGGCATTACTATCAGGTAAGTTTAGTCCTACTAAATCTGTTTACTATTGATACAGGTCAATTCACAATTGTCAAATTATATTTACACATATATAGGTATCTACAACTAGGGGTGCTAGCTGTTCAAGGGTTCTGCTAATGAAGCCAGTTAGGAAGAACTACCACCCCTCCACCTTCTCCCAGTTTGAAAGCCAGAAATGAAGATGTCTCCAGGACAGTGAAATGATAGCAAGCATTCTTTGGAAAAAACCCCACTTTTTAAAGTGACAGGGTAGGCAAATGGTCAATGAGGAGTGTTCCTTCTTAGCCACTTTGCTTTGAGCTTACACTGAAACCATAAAGAGCAGTCCACACCCTGCTGCAATTCCCTCGCTGTAAGGAAGGGTCTTACGACAAAGAAGGGCTATGGAATAGATCCAGTAAAGGACTTAGGGACATAGAAAGCTCAATTTGGTAATACTTACTATTTAGGCACCTGATCTTCAGAGAGGAATTCACACTGTGTTAGGATCTGAGGCACAGGAAGAGTTTGATGCTACAGAACAGGATCCAAACCTGCAGCATGTGATGAAGTTGTGAGTGACCCAGACCAAGTAAGTGGGTTTTCGGAAATCCTATCCCTCATCAGAAATTACACTGTTCACCCAGGGCTGCAGAGACGCCTTCCTCCATAAAGCCCTACTGGGTATTCAGGCATTGACTCAAGCATACTGCCCCCTCCTACAGGTAACCTTTCAAAGACCCTGGGAAGACTCACTCTTCTCTTTTAATAAAAGGTTGCTGTTGCAGATTTTCTGTATAACAGACAGTGGTTAGAAACATGCTAACTGGAAACTGGAAACACAGGTTCTGTTTCTTCTTTGATCTGAATGGACTCAAAGTTATTTTCTTCCATATCCCTAGAAGGGATAGGATTTACTCAGCTTCCCATGTTCTTGAAAGAGGTTAACTCTGCTTTAATATTTTGTTTTTGTTCATTAGCAAATGCAATGTTCATTGGGTCAGAGAAACAGAACTAGACAGAGGACAGAGTTCTACGGCTTGTTGGCATTTTTGCTTGAGGAAAGTCTGTTAAAATCCTTTGGATCTTGAAGTGGGACTCGAAAAGACTCAATTTTGGATCAGATTGGATTAATAAAATTGGTCCATAGTAATCTTCAAGGTTAAATAACAGATCCTTCACAAAGTTCATGTGCATCCAGATGAGGCTTTTGGATAATTTTTTAAACATTTTGTGTTTAGTCACTTCTTAAAGTTTTTGTTTAGTCACTTCTGTGAAATATTTTCAGACATAGGATGAAAAGTAATGAGCATAATTATGAATTTTTATTCATGAGTTAAACAATTTATGTGGGTAGTGTGAAAATTTACATCTAAGGAGGCAAGCTTCTCACATAGGTTAAAAAAGTACAGCTTAGCTGCTAAGGCACAAGAGAGAAAGTGTAAAGCTTCCAGCTTACTGATATATGTTTGAACATGCTAGAAGTATGTAATAACCAAGCCTTGCAGTGTAAAAATGAAAGGAAAATTTACACGTTTTATGTTTTTCATGCTATAGCCATGATTATATTGTAGTAATTTAAATATACACCATGTACTCCATTAGGAACTGCTCCTTTGTCAAGATTTTGATCTCTTTTGAATCAATCTGTATCAGCTGTGTGTTGTTTAAAGTATTCTTATCAACTCTTCTATAATTTGCTTTCTTTGAACAGCCTCTGTGCTGGAACATTTGATCAAAGAAATAAACCTTTACTTGAACAACCCAAAGTAAAGTGAATGATCATTTTTATAACTCTGTATTATAAAATATAAATATAGTTGGCCATAGATTATACAGGATGATATAAATAAATGAGTTTGAGATTTTTGAAATGCAAGCATATCCAATGTATCACATATTTTGGCCTTTAACACTATTGTCTATCATACAGAAAAATCAATGAAATGTTTAGAAGGCAGATTATGCAACTTTTAATAATTTTACTCCTCCATTAACTGGTAACCATATAAAGAAACACTCATGCCAAAATTAAGTAAGGAAAACATAAACTCATAAAGTTTTGGATTTATAAATTTCTTCATAAAGAAAATGTTGATTGAAGCTCTGTTATAAGGCTGTATTCTAATGCAAAAAACAATGGCTATTTAAGATTTAAGAGGCTCAACAGTTCTGGACTATGGACATTAATTCACAGCTGACCACTAGACCTGTAATTATTAAAAATGTAGAAAACAAATCATATGTGTTTGAGGTTTTATAGCTGTACAAATTTGGTAACTCACATTCAATTCAATTGTCTTTTATATAAACACACATGTAGATGCCTCCCTGAATTGAGGGCAAATGGAGTCTAATCAATATGAAGAACATAATACATAAAGGATGGATGCAAATTTTATAGTACACAAGTAAATAATTAATTTATACCTTCTTACTGTAACAAGGTAGAAAAGTCAGCATATTTTGAAGTTTAACAGAACTTTTGCCACAGCTATGAAAACTGTGGAAACGCATCTCAAGAACATACAGTGTTAACTGTGTGCAGTCCAGGGAAGGTGAGGTATGTAGGTATTTTGCTTCATATGAAAGAAAAGGGTAAGGTGTTCTGGCCTGAGAAGAACATTTTACACGCCAGGTCCATAGCAGGTGATTGAAGTAGGCAAAAAGCCAGGATTACACTGACTTTTGTATGCCGATCCTCTCTGGTGATGAAGTTACCCTTGCAGAGTGCCTTTGTTACTCAGGGAAGGGGTTCACTTGTTCTCAGCTCTGCAGCAGGGCGTTTTACTTCTCAGTATAGATACATAAATGCTACTCATAGTACGAACTATTTAGGTCCTAACTCTGCCACCCTTCCTGACACTGGGACTGTTTCAAAGAAAGAGCCACGATTCTGTAGAGATTTGCAGGAGCCTTCAATTTTCTTCTTATGAATAGTTTTACTGTCTGAAACAGGACTCCGACAAATCCTTTTAGAATTGAGACCTATTTTAGTGCTGCTTAGTGCAAAAGGTGACAGAATCTGTAGAAACTGTTTGTTGTCTGTGCCAGGAACTGTAACCAGACAGATGTGAAGTAAGTCAGAAGGCTTCCATTGGCCACTATAGGCTTTAATCAGCGATCTAGTAAAACCTGAATGATGGACTTTGCATAGCAGAATTTTTTGGCTTCTGATACCATAGGGCTCTTTTAACCTAATGCAACTATGAGTGGTGGCTAAGGGCCCACATCTGGAAATACTTATACACTAAGTAAAACCCTTGCTCATGTGTAAGCACATGAAAAACTGTGCATCACTTATTGAGTTTGCTAGAAACTCAGTGTTGCATAATCTTTAATATTGGTTTGAAAAAGCATAGTCAACAGCTTATGGGAGCCCAATAAAACAAAAAGTCTTGGGGAAAAAGGGGGCGAGGTCAGGACTTTGCATTAAAGATAGTTGTAAGGTAAGAGAAGATGTGGTATTTCTACACTTGTGATTATTACTACTGTGTAGGAATCCAGGTAAATAACCACATTTTGTATTTACCTTACAAAGCAGAGATATTTCAATGATGAAAATGAAAAATGGGTTTGCTCAGAAAAGCCTTTGTGTCTGGAACACAGCTATAAGTAGCTCACTATCTAGGTTGAAAATGGCAATGCACGGTAGTGTGTCCTATTTTTCCGTGCTTGCAGTGAAGATACAATACTTGAATTCAGCCTTGGTAGTTACTAATACACCACACAGACACAATTACACCCTGTGTGCTGCATAAAGGAATCACTTGTGGTCTGCCCCTGTTACAATGAGCAGCGGGGGGCCAACATGCAAGAAGACAAAATGCTTTACAAGGAGGAAGGAGACCAGAAGAGTCGATGTACCCAAATACAAGGACCTTGATTCTTTTTGGAGTGATTTAAGTCACTTTCCATCAATTATCGTCCTTTGTCTCCAGAGTCTTATCACAAGCAGCATTACAGGAACCGAACAAAACAATACTCAGGCTCAAATAATCCTGTGAACTGTGCTGACATTTCCACACCCTGTTGCTGTGTTTGACCACTAGTGAGATTTAAACAAAAAGCAAAAGACAAAAACTCAAAATCCAAAATGTAAAAAGCACCATACAAAACAACAACACAGGTTCTTGTTTTAAATAACATGCTTAGCCCTTCCTGGTGTCTTTTCTGCCATGTAGTATTACTGATACCTCACATTGCAATACCGTAATGATGTGAAATGAAAAACTGCAGCACAAAACAAGACTGACTTTCTCAAATATGACAGCTTCTCAGACGAAAATTTCCTGCTTTGTAGTAAATTAGATTCTGTCTCCTTCCATTCCAATCTCCCTTTCCCTCTTGGTGAAATTTGAGTTTCAGAACAATTATAAATGAAAAATTTCACTTATATATAGGCAGAAGTGCTTTGCAGCTAAATTTTGATTTTTCAGTGAAATACACAATGTCTATTCATTCACTTTTACTGTTCAGAATCAGAGTAATAAATTTTTATTTATTACTGATATGTGAAGTTTTAAGGGCACATGAAATCAATGAAAAGCATCTATTTTTTTATTCATTCATGCTAGATATGTGACATTTCATGGTAATTCTTGACAGAACACTGAAGTCATTACTTATCTGAAAATAAATTAAAAAACATGGAAAGTCAAAAAAAAAAAAAGACCTTAGGAAAGTCAGCTATTTTTGACAGTAAGTTAGCTTCTGTGAAACAAAGCCTTGTCTTTCAGAAAGTGTTTACGATCTATGAGTGAAAAAAAAATATATCCTTGGGCTAAAATATTTATTGGCACCTAGGAGTCTGAAGAGAGCAAGTCAGGCCTGTGGTTTTTTGAGGGCACTTTATCATTGCCTGCATTCTCAAAGGGATCTGTGAATGAATAGAGCTGGATTACTCAGCCTTCTATTCCACGCCTATTCCTCTCCATTTTCCTTGGCAAGACTGAACGCCAAGCTATTTTTAGCTAGAATGTTTTCTATTTTTAGACAAATATCAGTTAAGGGACATTGTTAGGAAAAATTTAAAAGAAGAAAAACACATGGGGGTGGGGAAGAGGCTTCCCATCTCATATTGTGAAGCAAGCCCTTCAACCTGTAACTCCAGGCATTTCAGCTGTTTCCAATCTTGGAAAAATAAAGAAAATTCAGAGTTCAGGGATTTAAAAATAAACCTACCCTCTGGCAAACACACCAAAATACAACAAGCTGTTACTATGTGAAACAGTGACTACAAAAACAAAGAACGTTTTCCAATGTCTAGATTGGGATAAAACTTTGGAACTATTAAGTTATAAGAATGTTACACAGACAGGTAAGATTTTTCCAGCTTCTTATATATCATGTTTTGGAGAAAGAAACAGTGATCTGTGAAATAGATTTTGTTTTAATAAATACAGCTTTAAGATCCCAATCTGACAAAGAAAGACAGTATGAACAGAGTTTGAAACACATTGATATTCTGCACGTATTTTTCACCTTTGTCACCACAGCATTTTTACAACAATCCATCAAAAAAATTTGCTTTTGCTGTACCATGGGGTCAGAGTAACCAACTTTGCACCCATTTTAGTTTTTTCTGTTCCTACTCTCTTCTTCCATAACACAGAAAAACAAGCGGCTTCACTTTCATTTGGGATACATTAGGATTACAAACTACGTTTTATGTTAACCAGATCTTTGTTGAAATAAATCATAATGGAAATAACTTTTTTTGTTTGTGTTTTTGAGAAAAACCAAAGCTGTATGACAACTTTCCCTTAGTTGCATTTGTCACATACTGAATTAATTTGAAATATATTAGAGAAAAATAAAAGAACAGTCCACATCAGACCCTCGGACTTTCTTCATCTAGCCTGAAAAGTAACAAAAGTCTGTCACTCATTAAATGCACAGTAACAGGAAGCTGCAGAGTTATCAAGGAGAGCTTTAACAATAGCCTAGGAAGATAAAGAGTCAAAAATCTCATGAGGATAAGTGGAAGGAAGGGAATAAATTGCTACCTATTGGGTGCAGTAGAGGGACTAATTTGGTCACTACCACTGACTGGAACAGTAGTCCCACTGAGGGACTACTTTGGACAGAATAGAATTGCCTTCCCCAGTTTTCCAGCTTTGAAGTTTCTCTTATGGTCTTGTAATAGCTACTATTTACATTAAGCCCAAACTGACAGAATAATAAGATTAGGTGAGAATATCAGTTTCTGTTTAAAAGAGACATATTTCTAAAGTAAATGCTTTAAAAAATTAAATTAAGATTGATAAAATGGACAGATTTTTAGTACTTTTGAAAATGAGATATTTTTCCCTCTGAGATTTTTTTCTGTAGTAATCATGGCTAGGAAAAACATAGAAAAAACTCACATAAGGATATTAGGTTATGAACATATTTTCCAAAGGCTCAATACTAGGATAGCAAACAAAGAAAGACCAAAGGAATATTTAAAAAATGCTGAAAATCTTGAAGTCAGTCCCATGATTTTGTCATACATGATGTTGATAATGGTGGTTTGGCTCATATTTACTACAAATTAAAAAAAGGTATTTAAAAAGCCTAAATAATCATCCAAAGGAAATTCTTTGGTCAGCTGACCCTTTCCAAACATCTCCTGGCCTGTAGTACTGGTAACAGTACCTGTTTTTTGAACAACTGATCTTCAACCAATTTACAAAGGAAATCAATAGTGCTATCCCCATATTACAGACAGGGAAACTGAAGCATTAGGAGGAAATGTGACTTATCCAAGGTCACACAACAGTACTTGGCAAAGCTATTAATAAAATCCAAGTCTCATGAGTTCTAGTCCAGGGCAGTATCCAATACACTGTACTGTCTTTAGATCACCCTGAATAACCTTTCTTACATACAGGCTTACTTTCTATACTGTCCCAGATCTTCAGCCCATGGTAGTTGAAAGAATTTCCCTGATTTCAACAGCTCAAGACCTGACTTGATGTGTATTTCACAGCTTGTTTATACGTAGTATTAAGTTATGATGACAAGAGAAGAAAATACACTTATTAAATTAAACAAGCTACAACAGTTGCCTTAATTTTCCTAAAAAAGAGAATATTCAGAGAGTTATATGAGCTTATTTACTACAAATATACATATAAGAGTCTTAATTGATATGAAGAGGCTTTCAGAATCTAATTAACCTCCTAGCTAGTCATTAGCTCTGTGACCTTTAGAAATAATTGACAGAAGAAATTTTCTTTTCTTTTCATCTCATTCAGAATTTCCACATCAGGTGACTAATCCTACATGTGCTCTAGGATGCACAGCACATCTGTAAGGATTGATGGGATAATGTGCAGTAAGTCCATAAGCAAAACAGGACCATGGTATTCCTCTCAGGCACAAGTACTGCCCATGGACTCCCAAGCACCATTCTCATCAACTCCAACCTTTTAATGTGCTAAAGCCGTATTAAGTTTTAAGTCTCAAGTCCCTCAAGGAAATTTAGCAGTATTTCATGCTTACTAACATGTTGTGGCTAGTTATACTAAAAGTGACTGGATTTTCATTTCAAGCTAGTTTTTCTACAAGCCTGTGGAAGAATGTATTGCTGTCTATCACTGGTTGTATGCTTTCATTTGACACATTTTTTTTTTCAGAGCAAAAATGTTTTTTTCAACAAGCAAAACACACACAAGAAAAAAATTCTAAATTCCACTCCCCTATAGGGCTTGGTATTACTTTGTTCCCTGCCATTTTAACATATAGGTCTGTGAAGATTTCCCTGTGTGCTGTAAAACACAAAGGATGAGCAATCTGCAGGGAGAATTTCACATGTTCAGAACCTCCCTTCTTCCTCTTAGGGGAAAATGCTGCTGCAAATGGCACACAATTCTTTTGCTATGTTCAGACTGTTCTTCCAAATACAGGAGTCCATTGGAAAAGGGAAAATACTCTGTAAAAGGTAAAAGGTCAATTCACCAGCAGCTACTAGAGCAATGAAGATGTATGATCCTATGCAAATCAGGTTAAAAGAACAATGCTAGATGTTCATTATCCATAAAAAAGAGTCTATAATGTGTAAATTATTTAACAATGTGACATATTATTGCAAATTAGAACTATTCCCCTTTTTTTTTTTCCCCATGGCAAACCTGCAGCTGCATCACAATGGCCCTAAGATAATTAATCTCCTAGAGTAGTTTAGATTAATTCTTGATGAAATCTTCACTATCACTATGCAATAAAAAGCAAGAGTTCACCCAATTCAAGTTTTCCATACTTACCTAATTTCCATGAGAAAGGAGAGGGAAAAGAGGATAGAGGAGCATCAGGTGTAATGGAAAATCAACCCCTAACAGTCAGACTGAAAGAGCAAGAGACAAGAGACAAAGGAGAATACAACTTGATGACACTCTCAAGTATGTCCTGGCATGCAACTGGGAGAAGATTAAGAAGGATGAAACTGAAGATGAGTTGAAGATCAAAAGACTCTCAAAAACTGCCTAAAGTCAGTCCTTGGCAAGAGAGATATAAACATTATTTGACAGAAACAGTATTGATACATATTACATGGAGAATCATGTTACTGTATTATCACCTTATTTTGCAATGTTCTACTGTGCCATATCTGAAGTAGGACTGTAAATACTTTGAGCTGACCTGTCAGTGTACACTAGAATACAGCAAAATTGTAGGAGTGGGCAGAGAGGTGCGTGAAAGGGGATAATACACTTGATACATATTCAGGTGAAAAAAAACATGCAGAGTAAGAAAATGTACAGATAAGAAACCAAATGAGGATAAGGTATTATTGAAGCAGAAAGATATCACACTGTATTGCAGAAGCTGACATCTTCCTATATGTAAAAGTCTATGTTGAGGACCCTGCAACCCTTCTAAGAACTGGGGGGGAGGGTGGAAGAAAAAAAAAGAAAAATGAGAAATAAAGATGTAGTTGAAACCAGACGCCAGAAAAAGATACAGTCAAAAGCAGATAACAAGAGAGATATTTCAGAAAAGGAAAAGACACTGAGCTCATGGGAGAGCTTTTTGTAAGGTAAAAGACAGCTGCAAATATCAGACAGATGTGTGTGCATGTGCACAAAGTAGGAGTTTTACACAGTGAATTTTGCAAAATTAAGAGATTTGGCAGGTGATCAACACTCATGACATAGAACCTCAGTAAACAAAGAGAAAGATGAAAGAAGTCTATGTTCCTCTTTTTTCTCTACTAGTGACTAGTGGTATAGCAGAGGGGAACTGAGAAGGTGGATGGATGTTTGTCTGAAAATGGAAGATAGGTTTAATGGGATGAATTTGAAAGGGCTGACCTAGTAGGAGAACTTGAACTAAAGGCAGTGACCACTGAATCAGCAGAGGAATAGAAACCAGTTGGAGAAAGAGGGACAATAATAGCAGCAGGGTCAAAGAAATTAATGGATTGGGAGCTTAAAAAGAGCTGAAAGATAAAGTGGTGAGTGATTTGTGGAGGAACGATTTATGTGCACGCAGAGAAAGGACCAGGGCATTAAACTCAGTATCTGAGAAACTGAATCAAAATCGGGACTTAGTGAAAACTCACTAGAGGTCTGCTAAAGCTGAAACAGTAGCTGATGCTTTGACATGAAAGAAATGTCAAGGAAAAAGGGACAGTGAGAGAGAAAACAGGCAGGAAGTTTCACCTTAAATCAGCAAAGGCTTGATGGTTTAGCTGAAGAATTACAGCATATTTCTGTAACATCGTTAGGGTTCTAATTCCATTGGAAGTCAAGATGCAAACATTTCCCAGTATTTCTGCTATGAAATCTGTCCCCTTCAATCTAAGGGCGATGTCCTTTATGAGCTCCTAAGCAGTGGGTTTACAGTACTGGATTCTTGTTAATCAGAGGAGTGTGGCAGTGAAATATCACTGACATAAGCTGTGTTACAATCACTTATGTTTTACAGAAACAAGGAGAGGATCTGGCCTCATTTTTAATAAATACAAAGAATGCATAATGCACATACTCAACTGCTGTAAAACTCTGACATTTTCTCTTCCCCATCTCCTTATTGCCATAAGAAAGTTATTGCCTAGTTCTATGCAACTGTGCTGAATATATTATTGTTGGTATTTACATACACACTTGGAAGGTAGCATAAATAATAAATTAATATTTTTTCCCAGTGTTGAAGGAACTCTGCACAGTTTCTGCTATTCTTTAAAAGAAATTACTGTACCCAGCAACTAATAATCACTTTTTAATTGAAGGAAAATTGAATGAATGAATGACTGTGGTGTGAGTGGTTTGGTGGTTGAGGACATAAAGTGTGAAGAATCTAGTTATCTCTAAACAGAAGTCTCAGAATATAGAAGTCCCAGAATATACCTTCTCCCCCCCCCCCGCCCCAAACTAATACATATCTTCATACAGATTTTGGTAAGACTCAAAATAATTGTCACTCTTGCTTGAAATGGATAAACTTGAGTGTTGAATGAAAATATGTTCCTCTTCATGAGTACACAATGACTTTTAGTTACCTGTGTATGTTGTAAGTATATTTAGTGGGTATTAACTGATATACATTAGGTTGGTAGATAATTTTTGTGATGTGAAAAACTCAGATATACCAAACTGCCTGTTAATCAAGACCATTTTGAATGAAGAAATTGGAAAACATCATCTCATTTATATTTATTACACGCAAATAAAATTGTTCCATATGTAAAAAAAGTATGAGATATTTATTTAAAATATTAAAAGAAAAGAGCTCAAAGAATAACAGGAACTGGCCTTTACAATTCTCTTGATATTAGCCACTCCATTTTTCATCAAGACAGATTTATTGAGATCATATATCTATAAGTTGGGTAGGACCAATTTTCCCCTGAAAAATAGCGTAATGAAAAATGTGTAATGTTGGTTAGATGTATGACATTTGCTGTCTTCTGATATTTTAAATAACAAGATATGGCCTGAAAACTCACTCCTTCAGAAATGCTAAATGTAATTAATCCCAGTAATTAAACTGAAAACATTTGCTTAATAAAATTAACAGCTTTAGCCAGATCTACATGAAAAGTTATGCAATTTTTCTATTTGAATAGCAGTGGTTTAACTTAAAAGTAATCAGCTACATATTAGAGAGCTTTTAATTTTCTTTGAATATAGATTCTTCCAAGAAACTATAACACCTTCTGATGACTGATAACATGGTTCTACCACAACTGAATAGTAACTAAATAGTTAATATTATGCTGATTGAGAACAGAAACCGGATTTTAAATTGAAGACCTTTATACAGTTGACAGATATATTTCAAATTTTCATAAATCTAGAAAAAAGGTTTTCTTTCTCTGTGCAGAAATCTGTGAGTACAGCTATGCCCTTTTCTTCTGCTGAAATATAGTTATTGAAAATTGTAAATGATCAGATTTAGTAATACTGTGTGATTCTCAGCGGCTGTTGATTGCTGTGGAAGAACAAGATTAAGAACTTGTAAGTATGTAATCTAATCGTCTGAAAGTGAAAAGAAGATGGACTCCTTACAAGGAAAATATGTGTAATGTAGTCAGTTTAACTGATAAATTAAAATATTTAAATGTGTGGCAGATTTCTATCCTGTACCTAAAAATATACCCAAACTACATGAAGAGTCAAACCATTTATCAGATTGTATATTTTCAGGGGCTCTATTCCTCTTCTATACTTGTAACTGTGATGTTAAATACCAAGTAAAGGCATGATAGTCTTGTTCAAAACCTACACCCTGCAGAAGTACTCCTTGGATCCTGAAACCATATCAGTATGGATGAAGCTTAAGTATTTTATGTTTCAGGTAAAACATTGAAAGATATAACAGAAAAACAAATTCAAAGCTGACAGAGCATATGGAAAAACTATAAACATTCACCTAATTTGGTCTTTTCTGCCTATTGTTAGGTTGCTCAATTTAAATTACGTACTGTTACTTTCATCCCTGTAAAAAGGGATGCCCATCAAACCTTGGGTATAGCCAGAAAATTACACATCTGCATTCAAAACTGCCTATCAGCCTATCCAAACTGGCCCACTCTTAATGCAGAAAGGAATTTTGCTGGTGTAGTGAGTGCTCTTTCTGAAAAATCTAAAAGTTACAACAAAATAGACATTATTTGTAATTTTAAATTTTAACTCAGATATCTTTAAAAACCATAGTCCTCAAGATCAAAAGTATTCATTCATCGTAAAGCAAGCAATAAATCCCTAACTGGATTACTCACCTATTTCCACAAGAAAGCCTGCAGGAAGAAGTAAAGATATCACAGGAAACTTTTCTGCTAAGAATACTCTGGCTTTTTGCCACTAGAAGAGGACGGGACATTATTTTGGACATAGAATTTGAATTCTGTTGGACATAGGCTTAAAAAATCTAAGTGACAGGAAAGGCTTCATGTCTATACAGAAGATTCAAAGTAAGAGAGGAAAAGAGATGATGGAGAGGAGGAAGACATTATGCACTTTCCTCCTAGTCTTACATCACATAAATTTTTGTTCTGCTGTCAGAACCTCACCCTCTTCTAATATGGGAGAAAATCTAGGGGGAAATCATGAAGGAAGTAAAAGAGTATCTTCCTAGATGGTGACATATGGATAGACAGAAAAGTGATATATATTCCTGAGTGCAGTTTTTGCGCATCTATGGTGGTGTGTCTCTGACTCTTTGTAAAGTGTAGCAATGTTCATTTTTTTATCCATAAAAAACATTATATGTAAATAACTAACTTCCTTACATTCCTAGTCTCAAACACATGACTAACCCAGGTGAAGAATCCAAAAGCATCAAAATCTCATTTGAGACAACATATAAATTCTTTAAAAATCTGAAACTAAAACCTTTAAAAACTAAGTGCCAAGGTATTCAGGAATAAATTTTCACTGACTTTTAACCTTCCAATACTTTTTAAAATTATAATATTATAATATTGGATGGCTAATCACTCAGATGCTTTGAAAACCAAAGTTGTATAGGTCATATAATCCATTTCTTAGATAACACTGTGAGAGCTTTGCTATAGCAACAAAATCATTGAAGGCTTCATGTATTTTGCATAGCTTGAATCCCAACGTGATTTTAAAGTAAACTGACTTTTCTGCAAATATTAGAAGCTTAAATTTTAAAATTTTAATTTTTGTTTAATAATTTCCAGTAATTGTAATTAAAAATTGCCGTATATATTTACAAAACCAATATTTAAAAAGCCTTTCTAGCATTCTGACACTACTGCTTTGATATTGTTACTATTACATTCTATTAATAGCATTCTGTATGTTGTAGCTGAAACATTTTTATTGTGTAGATTGTAAGTAAATTTTTCTTGCATTTTATTAAATATCTTTCCTTTGTAAATAATCAAAAAGCTTAAAAGGGTAGTTAAATGCCTTAAAGCAGTGGCTCTTAATCTTCTTTCACATCTTTTACAATGTATTTTTAGTTCCTCCTGGACAGACAATACTATAACTTTTGGAGTGTGGAGACAAGGTATGCAATGTTTTCTGGAGAGCATGTGACTGGGGGAGACTAGAAGACAAAGGGGAGATTCAGCTGGTAGGTAATGGTCAAGACATGGAGAGGACTAATGGGACACAGGAACAAAGTAGCACAGAAAGCTGGACAGAGATCCCATTGCAGAAGTTTCTGTGAGACTCAGCAGGATAAAACTTGCAGCTCACAAGACACAGCTTTCTTTCAGTCTTGGCTTCACCACCTCCAACCCCCAAACCAATACATTGTCCAATTCTGCTCTCCTGCTGCTATGTCACCTGAGGGTATGATCTACTCACTTGGAGCACCTCTATCTCAGAGCAATACATGAAGTCTTACCTCAACAATATCTGAATTCGTTCGACTCTCATGTGGCTCGTTGTACTCGGTATATTTCAGCAACACTTTGTCCATATCAGTGCTGGCATACTGGAACAGTTTGTTGGTGCTGTTGAAGATGATCAGAGCAATCTCACAGTCACACAGAACACTCAGCTCATAAGCCTTCTTCATTAACCCAAATTTCCTCTTTGTAAAGGTCACCTGGAAAAAAAGCAAAAAACCCACAAGTTACACTCTGTAGTCCTTCTCCCTTTTTACTGCAACTGCGGTAGTCTTTGAATAGAATATGTTCAGAAGACAAATGCATAAATATAATTACAGTAACAAATAGAATATATATGTGTGTGTATGTGTGTCACATAAGGGAGTAAATATATGTAATTATCACTGCACAAAACTTGAGGTACAGGCAAGGAGAATGAGACGTTTTCATTTAGTGGTGCTATGAAGTGTTGATACTGTATCTCTCTCTAACTTCTAAATTCAGATACCCTTTAGACTGCATACATCTTTCCCATCAATATTTAAAAACTGCATCTCAGATTAGCACTTGTAAATCGTTTGAACATGTGCAGTCAATTCTTATTTTTGATAGCGACTGACTTTGATTGCAAACCCCTCAACTCCTGCTAGATTTGAAGCAAAGAAATTTTATACAGCATTTAAGTAGCGTAAAAGAGATACATTGTTCATATAAACACATTCACAATAGTTTTGAAGAAATATAAAGCATTAAAAATTCAGACATTCATGTCAGAAATGAGAGTTTTAAAGCATGAACAAAGAACAAACAAAAGCTGGTCAGCCAGTCAGACTTTTGAAAAAAGGTCTTTTCTAACCACATAGCAGATTTTATTTCATTTCAAGCTATATCCTTAGAAATATGAACTGGTATTTTTTAGTACAAGGGGTCATATTGCACAGGAAAAAAATAGGGATGGGCTTATAAATTCTCAGAATGCCAGTGAATGCCCAGACATCATGCAAAATCCAGGTAGAATGAAAAATATAATTATTCAGTACAAAACCCTAATTTTCCATGGGGACTGCTTTGACAATGAAAGACCTGCACATTAAACAATTTTTTTCCTCTTTTTTTCTCCATTAGCTTACAAGTTCCAGTAAGACATGTGATTCGAAATAGGAAACTACGAAAAGCTGTTTAACTTAATTATATGGTTGAATTTATCTCCTTCTGTTTCTTCATATGTGCAATTTCCATTAAATATATGTGATTCTTTACACATATTTTATTCTCTAATAATTTTCAGTGACAAGGATTTTTAAGAAAAAATATGGTTTTGCTAAGCCTATAATTAATCAAATTTAGCATGCAGTCAAGGTACTTAATAGGTCAAGGACAGGCACACAACCAAGTTTATAGGTCTGCCTAATTCTGCACTTGTTGCTACCATTACCTGTACACTCATAAGCAGTGGCATCGCTGCACTTTAATACTGAGGCAAGAAGATTCATTTGCACACGAGTCATATGGCTGCTGTTTTATCTTGTCACACTCCTAATGCAAGTTAATGCTAACTGCAATCCCAGACTACCTTAAAATCCCAGCATGTCAGGCCATGGAAAACATGACTTTTAAGTATTGCCAATCCCTATTTGCTAGACCATCTCATAAAGACGAGGCTTTGTGCCAATACTATGAACACTTATTCTCCCAAATGTATACTGAATGTTATTCCTCTTACTGTAAATTTCATTTTAGCCTCTGTCAATGTACTGTAAAAAAAGGTGGATTGGCATTAAATACAATCATTCAAGCATTGTAAAAACACATTTTCCACAGCACTGGTCTCAAGTATGCATAATTAATAGTTAGTTCTTTCTAAATTTTTCTATCATGGTTTTTGATATTTGGAATGAATAATGAGATAGGTAATAAAACTTCACTCAAATTCTACAAAAAAAAAAAAAAAAATTAAAAAAATCCTGTCTTTAAAATACTCCTTTAAACTTTTCTCTGATTAGAGAAAATTGCAATGCAATTGTTGAATCATATATATATAAGCTTGTTTTAGAAATAACTAAACTTGCAGAAAATAAAATGTACTAATTCAACATATTTTCTGCATCTAACATGCCTTTCAATCAACTTTTTGACCACAGTGTGTTAGGTGGAGTGTCTCTGTACAATACGGTTTCTGTTACGCAGAAACCTCTGCATTTAGCATGTTATAGTTTTTCACCATCAAAGTACACCCTAGTACAGAAATATCCTTAAAGCCACTGTTTGTGTTTACTGTTAGGTGCTCCTAAACATTTAGAAAAACCACACAGCTGTGCTGCACAGCAGATACTTATTTCATAATACTTATCACCAGAATGATGCTGGTTAGAGTTCCTTTTTTTGGAAAGTGGAAAAAAAAAAGAGAAAAATAAATCAGCCAGATCTTTCTTTTCTCTTTCTCTATTATATAATCTTAATTGCTCTGAATTTGATTTGGTTTTAACTCCTTGATTTTTTCTAATATTTTCTAAATGTATCAGCTAATGCTTTCTCTAACCGCTGATAAATGAATTTAAAACAATTGTATCTATTACTGTTTCTGTGGTGATGTGGAATACTAGTTTTTAAATGTGCCATTCATAGTAGTTTATCTTTACATATATATAATACATATATATATATGTATATATATAAATTTATTATGCTTTTACACCAGTTTATGGTAGAGGTGAACTTGTATTTTTGAATGTATAGTGAAAGGTCAGGTCAGTAACTTCGGAAGAGATTAAGAATACTCTTCAAGAAATTATCTTTTTTGATACATTCTTCTATGTGGCTACATAACAAAGATGAATACACCATATGCTAAAATATTTTTGTGAGCAATATAAGTAAAAAGCATGTTTATTACTTAAATTTTTTGGCTATGACTGTTCATAATTTGCTATGTTAACCACACTCACCCACACTAAAAGTATCTAAAAAATATCATTAACAATATTCTAGTATTGCACAAGTTATCCTGAGTGGTAAAAATTAGCATAAATTATTTAAAACATCTGTTCTGTTTTGTATAGTTGGAAAGCAGTGTGCAGCCTACACTTAAGAAGCTCTGATTGCACTTGAACCGACTTAGTGCTAAGAATGAACAAGACACACACATCGGCATGAATATAAGCTGTAGCTACAGTACCAAAAAATTAGGTGTTTACATAGTCTTGTTATTATATATTGTGTTCAAAGTTCTGTCTTGATAGCGTCATATAACAGCTGACAATGTTACTTTGTCATTTGACATAAAGAACACTAGTGACACTGAAAGAAAATACACATACGAGACAATTCATCAACATATTTTAAAAAAGGCATCTAAAAAACGCCTACGTTTCAATATTTCTTTAATATTTAAGTTTTTTCAGTAGCAAGAATTATATTGCTACCTGGTTCACAAATTCACTTCTCTTTAGGAGAAGAATAGGCAATTTAGGAAGTCCTTCTCTGTTTGAGATATTTTATAATAGTGTGAGAAGTGGAAAAAATGGAAGTGGAGTGGAGGGACAAAGTGGAACAGCTAAAAGGTTTTTATCTGTTATCAATCATTTATCAATGATCTTTAAAACCTTTTTAAGCCCATGTATATAAAGCACTGGGTTTTAAACAATGACACAATTTCTAAATACTGGTATGAGGTGCTTTTTTATGTATAGTTTCATATGTATTGCAAAAGGAGTAGTGTGCAGAAAGTACCACAATTATTTCTGAAACCTACAAAAATACCCTAAAGTCATCCCTTCATATTAGCTGAAAACCCACTAGTCTACTGTACTTGTCTTAGCTGTACGGTTATGATAGTTATTTAATATTTATTTATTTATTTACTATTTATTTTCGATTTAATTGCCGTCTTAACAGGAATAGCAGTACCAAGAAGTTTCTAAAGCCTGCAGCATTTTTGTATATGAAGAAGCATTAATTCTGATGACTTGGTATGCTGTGAGCTAATCAAGATGGTGCTTGGTTACAAAATACCCACAGTGAAATAGCCAACTTTTAACTTCCTTGATATAAATCGAGCTTTTTATGCATTTTGGATGAAATTCTAACTAAAGGTGAAACCCATGTGCTAAAGGAAAGGCACTGCCAAAGGAGGATTTTTAAAAGGATGCTTTTCCACTTCAACTCTAGCTCTTAAATTTCATGGAAACGCCTCTCACATGGCATAGTCATTGCAATATCTGCAAGTGGAGCCGTAAACAGCCTGAAATCAAGTGTGTGTATCACACACTGTGCTATGTTCCATTTAAAGGGAGCAGAGGAGACTTTCTTGTTTAATTGCTAGTAAGTTCAACTTACTTAAACTATATAAATTAGAAGGTAATGTTGCCTGGTTGCAAGTACAAATCTTTCATCTGTTGAAATTTAAATTTATCTTTATGGGTTATACTGGCCACTGGTAATAATCTTTATTTAACTAAATTTGTAACAACAATACTTCTGATAGATGTTAAGGGATCAGTGAAGAAACAGTCACCATGTGGTCTTTGTTTCTTTTTTTTTTTGATAGGAGTTGGTTTCGGATTAGTTTAGTTTAGTTTAGGTTTAGGTTTAATTCAGGTCCTTCTAGTAATTTTTCTGAAATCTCACATAATATGAGAGGCTGAACCATAACATCACTCCATATTTGTCACTAACAGTCACAGCATGTGTGCTAACATTTTATGTTTTCAAAGTAGCAGTCCTGTGATCTTTCAAGCAATTCAGTCCAGACAGTGTCAAAATATCAGTGCTCTCCTTACTTCTTCCTATTCTGATTATGAAGATATATAGCTGCTGACACAGAAAAAATGAGAGAAACAGGGAATTTGCACATAGTCCTTTCCATATACATTTCCTGCCATTAAACATGTGAAAAACAGGGACCACTGATACACAGAAATATCCGATAGTGGCACTATCCCATAAAAAAAAATTTTATTCTGTTTGTCCTTATTTCATCTGGAATGTCTAAATTTCTGATGTAGGGCAGGCATGGTAGATACAATGTATGTGACAAATACCAAGTACTGTGTCCAGTTCTGGGTCCCTCAGTTCAGGAAGGATATTGAGGTGCTGGAGCAGGTCCAGAGAAGAGCAACAAGGTTGGTGAAGGGACTCAAGCACAAGTCCTATGAGGAGAGGCTGAGGGAGCTGAGGCTATTTAGCCTAGAGAAGAGGAGGCTCAGGGGAGACCTCATCACTCTCTACAACTCCCTGAAAGGAGGTTGTAACCAGGTGAGGGTTGGTCTCTTTGCCCAGGCAACTATCAGCAAGACAAGAGGGCATGGTCTCAAGTTGTGCCAGGGGAGGTTTAGGTTAGAGAGTAGAAAGAATTTCTTTACAAAGAGGGTAATCAGACATTGGAATGGGCTGCCCAGGGAAGTAGTGGATTCTCCATCCCTGGAGGTTTTTAAGATGAAACTGGATGTGGCACTTAGTGACATGGTCTAGTAACCACGGTGGTGTTGGATCAAGGGTTGGACTTGATGATCTCGGAGGTCCCTTCCAACCCAGCTGATTCTATGATTCTATGATTCAATTTACCTAAATTCAAACATAAGTTATGTTCGTAAACAAAGCCATGTGTAATCCAAGGGGCTCTTCACTAAAATGTCACTAAAAGGCACCTAAACCTATCCTGTTGAAGCCCCAGGTAACTACCGGAGAGGCAATTGCTCTTGTCATGTTCTTTCTTCTCTTTCCTCTTATTTGATTTTTGCTTAGCTGTTTGTCACATGAAGAAGTCTGACTGCAACAATCTTTACAATAATCCTCAATGGGACTGGGAAACAGTTCCAGTGCAGGATTCATTCTGGACAAACCTTCCTTTATGCAAAAGCTGGCCATGCCATATTAAATGGAAGACCCTTTAAAGAGCAGTGAAGGACTTTGATCAGACTGCTTCCATGTCCTTATAACCCTCCAGCATAACTTACAGGATGAGATAGCAGTGATTTATGCTGGTAAAAGAACAATTGTCCCGGAAAGCCTCAAGCATATTGAGCTATGACTTGCTGAATAGTCCAGACAAAGAGGAGTTCTAAGAGGATGCCCTAAAATTGCAACCATAACAAATAAAATGTTCATGATTAACTCATATAAAAAAGAAGGTTTTGTTTGTTACACCACATTTTTAGAATCTTTGTGCATAAATAGCGGATGAAATACTTAAAATAGTAATACTATTCAGTCTGCCCAAATCCAGTACATGATGGTGGATCTCTCTTATGAGTTTTTCCCTTGTAAGAAAAGAGAGCAGAGATAATTGAAAGATTTCTTAATTAACAGATGATACAGCAAGTCAGAAATTAGTAGGTTAGCCAGTATCAATATGCTTCCCATTTTAACTTACAAATTAAGATCTAAAACCAAACAGGGTCAAACTTCTGATGCTTTATTTCCTTTTGTTGAATCAGAGAGATAAGATTAAGTTCATTATAGACAGATCTACAGATATGTACATATTTTAGTCAAAAAAATCATCTTAGAAACACAGTAGCTAACACAATACACAAAAAAGTTGACTTTTTTTTTTTTGTATGCTATCACCAGTTCTGGCAGGTACAAATAGATGTTTATTGTAAAAAACATGTTTACTAGATCTGTGCTGCTAAAATGTTCATAAGGTAAAGGTCAAAGAATATTTCATTCCCTGCTGAGCAAATGGTCAGGAAGCACATTTGTCTGCATTTCCTGTCATAACAGGAAGAGTGTAACTTCTTCCTCTCCACAATGGCTTCAGTTCTGCTTCCCACCTCCAGCTCTTTCTTCCCCAGGGCTTTCCAAACCATTCCTTGCAAGACAGCAAGGCTGTTGCCTGTGTCGACACTATTTTTCAGCTCTACTATGTTGGCAGATCTTTCATTCACCACTGCACTCTCTTTACTTAGCCTTCTTGCTCACATTTCAAATTAAAAGTAATTTGACCTAAATATTTATCTTATGCTAATTCACTCTAAATTATGCTCAGAACATACATTTGTAATACAAGCACATTTAAACCTTAAATATAATGCATTCTAGAAATTCACAATTCAGTTCAGCAGTTTTAAAATTTTACTTCTCAGGTAGTCTGGCTTAACATGAAAAGTGCTGCCAGAATTGTACAGATCACAAGAAATTAGGAGTCACAAAAACTTGGGGTGTAATTCTTTGCTTACAGAAACATAACTTTACCTCTGAAAAACCAGGCCCAAGGCCTAACCTTAATGTTACATTCCAAGTATATGTCTCAGTGCAATTTAATATAAGCAAGGGAAGGAATTAAAACACGTGAAAGATAAAAAGCATATGATGTTTAAGACAAAGGTTCATTGAATAAAATTATGCTTAGTTGCATAGTCAAGCAGTTATGCTTTCATATGATAACATTTGCCTGGGGGAAAAAAAATAAAATCTCATATACTGGATAAAATTAAGACACCCCATGAGGGAATACTGAAAATATAAGGAGATTGGTGGAAAAAACTTTTCTATCCAACTTGTGCTCATGTTAGCAGTAATACTCAAGGTTCTGTAATATTTCTACAGGGGAGCTTCTGATTTAGACGATAGTCTCTTACCCTTTCCTTTTAAATAGAACCGAAACACAGATATAAATAGATACATGGGGCTGAAATTAATTTTGAAACTAGCAGCATTAGGTATCTAAGTCAGTAGAACAAATCTAGGTCTTCCTGCAAATGGTCATTTCCCTCTAGGATATTATTCCACTGCCCCATAACCTCACTTTACTTATCTGCTTTGATTTGTTCTCTATTGAGCTGATCACTTCAGTAAGTCTTGGTTTATAGCTTTACAGATTTGCTGAAATCAAAGACTGGTAAAAAGTTTGTACATGAAAAAGTTACACAGCAAGTGTTTGTTACTGTTATACCCCGCTGAATTCCACATACACACATGATACTTTAAAAAGGGTGGACCACTGTTTAGGCACCTTCATATTAAAGTGTACAGTTCCTATGATATTTAATAACAAGGTCCCAGCTGCTCATTACAAAATTGAAAGATGTGTTTTGAATGGTGTGCAGAATCATTAGTCAGGTCAATTCAGTTTTAACTGTGAACCTTCACAAAAAGGAAAAAACTGCGGAACTAATGAGTAAGATGATCAGAGGGACAAAAAATGGTGAGACCTCATATTTCTTAATACTAACTGCAAAAAAGGGGGATTAAAAGCAAGAGGGTTTACCAGAATTGATACCAGAATATTATCAAGTCAATATACCCTCATTCCTGGGTCAATGTACCTCTGGATTTAGCCCACAGTCCATGGATTTAATGAGATATTTTGTTAGTGACCTTGTTTAACAGTAATACCATATCATTTATGTCATTACAACTATTTATTTTAGGCCTGGACAGCCACGCCTGGATGGTTGCAAAGAGAGTTTCAGATGATCCCAGTCTAAAGCAGACCATGAAAGGCTCTCATTAAAACAACAAAATGTTACAAACTGATTAAAACCAGAAAAAATTCAAGGACTTTTCTGAGGCAGATGAATGCAATTGTTCCTTCATGTCTTGATCATAATAAAGGTAGTTATATTATTTCTTTCAAATAAGAAACCAAAGGAAAATAAAGTTCACACATTTTTCCTTGTTTTTCTTATTTTTTTTTAACCAACCTAGAAGTCTTCATAGAAGCATTCTCCAATCTGCTTGATTGAAATTTCTGCAGAAAGAACTTGTAGCAGTCAGGAACTTCTAGCATGAGATATCAATGCTAATATTTTTGGCTATTGATCCTATTGGTGGTGCAACTAATACCACGTGAGCAGTCATAGTCTGCTTGAATGGGCTGTTGACAAGGCTAACATAATCACATGAACCTGAACAATAGTACTAGGGATTTATTCCACATTTATGAAGACTTTATTATCCAGTGTCACAAGAATAAAAAGAAAGCTGCTAGTCACACTGGCTGCTTATAACAGCATTCTCTTGAGAGTTTTCATTCCCATTTAATATCATGGTGGTAACTAAACTACACAAATAAATACACATTTCCTCTAGCTCTGGTAATTATTCATACTCCTTTTACCTGTGGCAAAAAGTAGTGTGAAAGGGAATGTTTCAGATTGGCTTTTTTAAACTTTCCCAACCAAAGAAAATTTGTGATCACTCATAGAAGACTCAAACATTCTTGCCACCTTTGTCACCACACAGTAATTACGAGGGCTAGAAAAATACAGCCAACTTGCAGCCCACATGAAATAACATTTAATTCATGGCTTCTCCTAATTAAAAGCCTGAATTCTGCAATCACTGAAGTAAATGACAGAGCTTTTATGCAGGCCAGGGTAAAAGGACTGGGCCTCTAATGACTAGGTTGCAGTAGTTTCCCTTTAACTTATCCCAAAATGTCAAAGTTTCAAATAGTTTTTGGAAAATTGCAGATTGTATCCCCATATTGCACATTTCTGTGAGATTTGCAGCCAGATATCTTACTCTGGACAGTTTCAACTTACATTTATTACCAGTATGGTCACTGAAGAACACAAATCCAACCAATTAGACTTGCTCGGAAAAAATCCTCTTGAAGGGAGGTCAGCACTATTTTTGTCCCTCCCAATCCAGTCATACAAGCACTTTGAACAGCAGGGGAGTCTCCTACTATATCAGACAGTAGTGTGGAGGAAAACAGCTGATATACTGACAGAATAAGTACACCATTCAATGGTTGATGTAGAGAGCTAGTCAGGACACTGGGTGAGTGGGAAAGCAAGGACAGAAACCAGCTTCCCCAGGTCTTGTAACAACTTAAACCTTTTTTCAGAAATTCTATTTCTGAAAATCTATTTCCAAATAGATTCACCTTTGCACTGGGAGAGGAGAGAATAATTAAACTACTGCTATATCTCTTCATTTGATATGTGTTCCATGTATTTTTCCCTGCATATGCTGTCCTGCAGAGAATTTACGTGCTTCAGAACAGCTGAGGATGCACCATCCAGGTATATCATATTTCCATCTAACAAACCTTGTGTCATGAAACCAGACTGCATTTGAATATAAGCAACAACAAGGCAGTTTCAAGTCAACTGATTTGCTGCTGTTCTTGCAAACACGTTTTCATGAAGTAGAAAGAAAAATTTTCCACTTGTAAATGGCGCTACAAATAGGCTTTGAGGAACTGTGCTTGAGCTGGTATCTTAGTTGTATTAATTGAAAACTTTTAATCTATTTTTCTTTCCAGTGCAACCTTTTAATCTTTTTCAGTATATATTAATACAATCAAATAAAAAGATAATATAGCAATATAAACAAGGTAATCTTCTAAGATTACTGGAAGTGTACAAGTTAGAAAACAAATAAACTGATGCTGCTATGCTGAAGCAGCAATACCTCATGGGATACATTATATTTTAAGAACCAGTGAGGCTTGTGAAAGAGTATATCTCATACAAATAGTTAAAAGATCAATCAGCTATTATTGAAAATCCAGTTGTATTTAATCATATATATATGGTCACTATTAAAAAGCCTGATCCCACAGTCCAAATGAATCAATGGAAATCTTTTCATTGGCTTCATTGAGATCTAAATCAGGACACTAAATGCAAAGAGGATAAAACCAGTAAAACACTTTTAAAATTGTCATACAATATATTAGTAGAAATAAGAAACGGAATCAAGTCAGTCTTACTACGTGGAGCATAATGCAAATCTATACCTCTAGCCTCACAGTGGCTGATCAACATCATAGATATTAGCAAATTAAATTTGCTAATTAAATTGAATTTGATTCAACCTGGAAAACAGAAGGCTTGGGGTGACGTAAGTGCAGCCTTTCAGTACCTGAAGGCAGCCTACAAGAAAGATGGAGAGGGACTGTTTACAAGAGCATGGAGTGACAGGACAAGTGGGAATGTAGCCAAATTAAAAGAAAGTAGGTTTGGATCAAATATTAGGAAGAAAATGTTTATTGTGAGGATGGCGAGGCACTGGAACAGCTTGCCCAGAGAAGCTGTGGATGTCCCATCCCTGAGGTGTTCAAGGCCAGGCTGGATGGGGCTTTGAGCAACCTGGTCCAGTGGAAGTTGTCCCTGTCCATGACAGAAGGGTTGTAATTAGAAGATCTTTAAGGTCCCTTCCAACCCGAATCATTCTATAATTCTATGTGTCTGTGAAATGCTAGCAAGATAAACACTTTCTGCACTATCACTACAGTTCTTATTTCTCTAGCGTTACAGTTTTATTCATAATCATTAGTTCTGAAAGCTGGTGCTGGAATTCTTGAAACTCTACTGTGCATGACTTGAAAGACTAGACTTTTTAAAAGTAAATTATCTTTAGTAAGATATCTCTTTGGCAAAACTGGGGCTAAGGTCTCTGTAAATGCTTTATTTGAGTAAGCAAGTTGACATTGAAGCTATTGTATGAACTAATGTTACTAATGGCAAAATTTTGTAGCATCATTTACAAAACAATTCAGGTTCCCTTCAAAAAGAAATCAGGGTAGCATGGGCAAGTTTCAAACAGCTAGTGACTTAACATTTAATGATAAATTCAATTCAATATTTCAAATCCAATTTAAACTTCAAGCTATCAGCCAATTAAAATAAACATGATGATAGTTTTATATTGCTAGAATTACTGCTTTTTGGCTTGTCCCACAGGAACTGGCAACCTTTAGGGAAAACACAAAATGTATCATTTTGCTTTTACATATGATTTTCCCCCATGAAGAACACAAGTGACTGCTAACACTACAAAATTTAAAAATTCTTGGGAAGCATGTTTAAAGACTACAATTTGTTGTTATGCCTAGGATAAGTTTTTTACAGCTTTACAAAATCCTCTAAGCTTCTTAAAAAACAACCTGAATATATAAAGAATTTTATACATCAAATGAACAGAACTACCATATTAACAGTAACTGGGTATCAAGCTCTTAAAATCAGCTACTGAAGATTATTCCTAAATTGCATCCAGGTGTATGAAGAACATTAATCATAGTGTCAAATAATTATATGGAGAGTTTCTCACAATTGTGAATCTCCAGTTTCAACAAAACATCTATCCATTTACTTCAAATGTAAACAGCAGCATTTTCACTGATTTTATTTAAAGATGTCAATTGCTGAATTTTACTTTTGTGAAAACAGGAAAGCAGATTCTCTAATTTATGGGCATGATCTAACTAGCAGAGATAGTGTTGATAATACGCGACAATGACTCAGCCATTTTATCTAAAGGAGAGGTAATAATTAGTTAGCCGGTCCTGCTGGACCTAGCATCAGAGATGGTCACTTGGCTTAATAACTACAACATGTTAATATTATTCTATATGGGTTTTAGAATATGTGAGGCTACCTAAATTATTTTTAAGATTCAGACAGGAAAAGATGAGATTTTTTTATGATGCAGTGTCATTTTTATATGAAGGAGGCAAAAATAAAAACACTGCAAAGGTGTAGAAACATAAATAGTTGGGAGCTCTGTATTTAAATGCAAGTCCTCATATTATAATAACTCATAACTGTTCACAAAATACAGTACAAAAAGTCTGCATTCTGTAGCAACTCACAGATGTGCTTAACAATGTATATTCCAGACTGAAAGCAAGTGTGGAGGGGGCCCAAAGTAGAGCATAAATATCAGACTTTGTAGAACCAAGGCCTGAAGTAATAAATTACTAACTATGCATGTTACTAACTTGAAAACGCTGTGTGTGAGGTTTCTGGTCATTTATAAAATGACCTATCAATAAATATGTGTTGATGGCTTTTTCTTTGATGGCCTTACATACATTGTGTATATACATACATATATGTAGGTATATGCATAGGCACACAAAATTATCAACTTTTTATCACTTTTGATAATGCCATCTTATAAATATATGATGATCAAATGTGGTATGTTTGCAACTCACCTGTCTGTTACGTTCATCCATAATCCTTGTAATCTGAATCTTTTTTCTCCCCATAGTCCCCGTTTTTTTTTCTCTCCTTCTTCCTTAAAATTACGTATTTTTCCCTTCTCTTTTCTTCCTCTTTCCCGTTTCCTCAAAACAAACCTCTTTCTTCAGCACTTGCTCTACTCAGTTCACAGTCCTCTGCATCCGTTCCTGCTAAACACAGAAAGGAAATCAAATGTTATTATGAAATTGATAACCAGATGAAAGTTACTATGGAGCTGCCCAAGCATTTACCATATAATTTAGTGCACACGTAAATTATAATAAAAATTTACTGCATCTATAAAATAAGTAATGTATGGAGAAATAATAATTTAATTCAAAGGCTTCTTTAAAAAAAAAAAACAACCCCCCAATATATCAAGTGAAGAAAAGGGCTGAAATACACATTGTGAAAATTTTAACAGAATTAGGTGCCTCTAATTTCAAATATCACTCACAGATCTAATATGAAAAATTACCTAAATCAGAGAGTTAATGAACCTTTCTGTACCTATGTATGCAAAGTAGGCCAGCTAATTCATTTCTGAAGGGAAAACAATCTTGTGTTTTGACAGCAGAGGTGATAATGTCCCTCATTATGCAAATATGATGGACCTTTATTAAAGTGTTACTTGATATATAAGAGATGTCAGCTACTTTAAATCCAAAATTTGTAACCTTATTCTTTAAGACTATGGATTAATGAAAATATCACTCAAGACACTTGAAGAAAACACTAGCGCATTTTCCCCTCGTTTCATCTCAGTGTAAGTTCTAAAATATTTTGATGGAGGAGTCATAATCAGCAAACATATCTTTCCTTATAAAAATGGAATAATAGAGACAGATGATAATTTATGAATGTTCTGAAAAATATTTTTATTTTTTTAGCAATGCATTGATCTTTACAATACTGGCTCTCTCACTGAGCTAGGGACAGTTACATGCAATATACAAAAAATACACAATGCAGGACACATTCTATATTTCACAAAATGTCATAAATCACATAATTAATTTCTATCATATCCAAAGTGTTTTTAGCAATAAAAGACTAGATGAAAATAGAAGAAAATACAGAAATGAGTTAGTCTAGTATGCGGTAAAAGACATAATTTTTCCTCCTCTATAATCTTAGTTTACAATATTTTTAGATTTACGTATTTTGAACAGAACAGTACAGAGTTCTTTGAAATGCAGAAGAGGAAAAAAAAATCTGAACAACACTAATTTAAATGTTTTTTAACATTTTCATGATAGTTTCATGGAGTGTTAAAAATATTGCCTTGGAAATAAAAATTTGGTAATTTTAAAACAGGAGCTAGTGTTTCCATATTTATTCTAAGATTGTAGTCTGTCAGCCAACCTGATGAATTATCACAATATGTTACATAGCACTAAGCTGATGTCGTGGCCATTTATTCCATTATTTATCTCTGATTCAAAGCTACTGAGGTAGAAAAGCTAGACCTCACTCCTGATCTTCAATTGTCACTTGATTTTCTTCACATACATTAAGCTGCTCATGTTTTATGACTAAGAAAAAAAGTTAACAAATAAATAGTCTGAGTTTTTTAACTAGCCACTATGATGCAATTAATCTGTTGGGCAAAACAAATTTTCAAGTATAGTAGTTATTACTTTTCTGCACAAAAAAGTAATTTTTAATATTATTTTCTAGCCATATTTATATATCATTAACATAATGCAAAACATGGAACATGGGTCAATTCATATTGATAATATAATAAAGTGTGGGCTAAAAATATTTTTTTTGCTGTTACTTTTTGTAGCTGAAAACAGTAACTTCTGACTACTTAAAAAGACACAAAGGTACTTGACCATATTTGCAACAAAAAAAGTTAAAAAAATTCCAAAAATATGAAATAAATTGATCAAATGTATTTTTAAAACCTTTTTTCCCAAAAACTAGGAGACAGTCTTATCTGATATTCAGTGTTGACAAACAAACCCAGTCTATTTTTAGAAACAGTTTTAAATTTCCTTGGACTAGGCTTATTTCCTGTTTTTTCTATAGTCTTACCTCCAACAAAAAGACCAAGTTAGAATAGTGTTTCCCATGCACATGCAGGACTCGAAGGAGTCTAACAGGTTTTCTCTGTGACAGTAAGCCCATAGGCTAATCCACAGCAAATGCATATGGAACAACTTCCTCTCCTTTCATTCAACTGAAATCAGTGGCCCTATCAGTTTACAGCACTATGTCTTCCTAAGCTCCTATTCACTGCAAGGCGGAAGGTCAGGGTGGACAGATTAGAGCAGTGGTGACTGGTTAGTGAGGATGAGCTGTTCTGCAGATCAAGATGCTCATGCTTAGTGAGTTCAGAAAAAAAAAATCTCTTAATGCTGAGAAAAATCTTATCAGGAAGGAGAGAAATCATAGTGGAGGAGCAATATGTTGAATCTCTCTCACACACTTATCAGTTCCACATTTAAGACCAGTCTTTAAACAACAAAAAATTTATAGGCAGTTGAAAGTCAGAACACTTAAAATTTCTGTGATCTACACAAAATTATCTTAAAGTAATTAACACAACACTTCATGAGCAGAATTTTGTTTTTCATTGCTTTACTACACTAGTTTTATTTTAGGTGGAAAAAGATGTGTAGGAAAATAAAGTTGAAAGGGAGCAAGGATGACTTCATTGTTAATTATCATGCAACTTGAGAGAACTTGAAGGAGAAGACAAATTGTGTTAGGTCATACATATAAACCACACAATTTGCAAAGAAACATAAATTTGTTTCAACACACCACGGGTTTTCTTGAAAAAATCTTTCTTCCATTTGCTTTTTTCTTACTTCTCTAATGTCAAATATAAGCTTTCAATTGTTGTAGTAAATTTATTTCCTTTTAAAAAAAATAATTTCTGTTATTCTTACCACTACTAGAGACAAATTGGGAATGTTGTGGTATTCTCTATATCTGTCTTATTCTTTTACATACACACACACACACATACACATAAATATACCTATCAACACATAATGCTTCAAGAGCTATTCTTACTATGCTTTTGTGAGTAGTTCTATTTATTTCATTAGTACATATATTAAACAAACAGTTGGATTAATTCCTAATCAATGAGACACAGATAAGTAAATCAAGACATCTCATTCAAGAGCTATAATGTTCACAGGTTGGTAATTTCTAAGTCAGACAGAATGTCAAGACCTCTGGAGACTAAAAAATTGCCATGGCTGCTTTAGGTCTTCACCAGTGTTCTCGACACTTTTTGAAAGTTCTTGTAGGGTTAAAAACTGCACTATCAAGTATTTAAAGTTCCTCTTAACTCATAAATCATTTCCCTAACATTAATAAAGCACATTGACTAGAAAAGTTGAATGTACTACAAAACTGAAATAGCACTGCAGGTTTCCATTATCCAAGAGAATTTAAAAAGAACTTTGTTGAAGTACCTCCACATAAAAGAAACCTTCCAACTTAATGATAAGGTCACATGCAAACAAATTGCATTTAAAGAAACACAGTGTTAGATGCTATTGTGTTATAGTCATCTGCATTTTTTCTTTTTGCAAAGCCAAACATTAAAAAAAAATAAATAAAACAGACTGCTTACAAAAAGAGGAACTTCATTTTTGGCGGGCTTCTGTTCACTTTGTGATTTGGCAGAGGCAGTGGTAGCTGACAGAAGATTGATCTGAGCCTTGAGAAGGGCAAAGAGCTATTGGACAAATGCAGCAGATCAGTTGACTGCTCCCATCTCTCTTTTGAACACTCACACACAGACATATAGGCACAACACATACACACACACATGCACACCCACTATTCCTGCTCTGCAACACAGAAGAATCTTGACAGAATGGCAGGAAACACGCACAGAGCGGTCAGGGAAGGATATGATGTCAGCAACCACGAACAATAAAAGGTGTAAAGGTGCTTCCTTCCCTAAACTGTTCCAGAAGTGCAAAATGGGAACCAAAACTCTCCACTTCCTTCTCCAAGCAGAACTGTCTGAATCTGCTCTGCTGCAAACCCCAGACAGAGAGTCCTTTGAGCAGTTACACCAGGGGCAATAAGAAGTATCAAAACATAACAGGAAAAATATTTAATTTATAAACAAGAGGGCAGCCAGAGAAAAACAAAGTTAAAATGTGCTAGAGTTTAACATTTTCATGGTTGCTTTAGGAAAGAAACAAACTTGCCATAGATGTCCCTGTTCCATTAAGCGGTTTGCATTCTGAAGGGATTAATTAGGTTAAAACTGAGAAAAAAACATTTTTTTTATTATCCTGATATAAGGAAACAAATAAAAAAAATGCTGTCCCCTTTCTCTTACCATTCTTTTCTTGGCGTTATGAAAGTAGCTTTTAAGGTCTATGAAATCTTTTTATGCAAGCCTGTTTTCTCAAACAAGTTTTCAATCATCATCTAAATAAAAAATGTGAATGAATTAAGTAAAAACACATCAGTTACTTTTCTGATGAAAAATTAGCTGCAAAAACTGCAATGTAAACATGAAAATTGACAGTGGGGAACCCATATTCGAATAAAATGGTCACTCAAATATTTTCTGTAAAAACCCTGGTTGACTATGTTCCATACACAGACGAAGACAACTACATAGTGAAGAAAAGACAGACATACTGTAGCAATTCAAGACATCACTTATTTGGGGTCTGTCACCTTGAGCTTGATATAGTTGAAGGAAAAGCATGAAGGGTGAAAATAATGATTATCTATCATGTTATCTGACTGAGATCAGCTGACATTAAAGATAGATGTGGTTCTTCACATTCACATGGTGGTTTGGCTGCATAGTCATTACAAAAAACACAGTTTGGACCATTAACAGAAAGGTTATGATAAAATTATATATGTCATCATCATGGCAATATATCAGTAAAGCAGCAGTGGCACGACCTACAGTATGGTTATCCAGGCAGAAAGCCATGCAACAAATGAATCTGAGTCATCTTAAGCTTTCAAACATCTGTCTACAACACTCTGATTTAGAAATTAAACATAACCTACACTTGTGTTTTGATCTTATGGGCAGGCTGCCATATGAAAAGATTGGAAAGGAGTTCATTTTAATCTACTAAATTTAACTCAAGAGATCATGCATTTTGCTACAGGAAATATAAACCAAATATTTAAGCCATAATGGATACACTGCAACAGATGAAGTACTACAGATTACTAGAGAGACAGTAAGTCAAACCAAAAAAGTCTGTACATGAAGAAAATATTTGTAAACTTTAACTATCAAAACTTATTCATCTTTTCAGTTATCTAACCTCATTCCTGACTTATGGCATGAGTTTAATTTATAATGGAGAATAACTCAAGGGCAATGAAGTTCTGCACCAAGGCAGGAGTAAAATGTTCATAAACTTGCTAACTGTGAAATCATTCCTTATAAGTTGTTAGTTAAAGGTTTTAGAGAAAACTTGACTCATTTGATCTGAAGTCATATTTCACTAATTTTACTACTGATTTTGACAGTATCTGCTGGATTTGTAAGATTATTTCAGCTGATACTCCATTTATTAGTTAATGTGCTCATGTGTAAAGGACAGAAGAATGTATTTATTTTTAAGTCTGATCTTCCGGAGTTATACCTTATTTGCTTTTCATGTTTATATTTTACCATATTCCCAATACAATGACAATGTAGCCATGAATTGCAGAAAGTTCCTCTTGCAGCCAAGTTACTGACTGTCAATCAATACCATTATTTGCATGCCTTGGAAGTGTCATGAGAATTCTAGCATTATGATTCTTTTTTTTTAGTTTGCACTTCTGAAGACAAGCTGTAAGAATGCTTCAGATAACTGTGGTCATTGTAACTTGTAACTCAAAACAAGTTATCTCACAGAGCAAGAACTTGTGCAACGTGGGTGGAAGAGTTTCACTTGCTCTTATTTTGCAAAGTTCCCCTGAAAAGTTTTTTGGGCAAACTAAGCATCATTGCCAAAATAGTGGAAAAGATGGCACTTCCTAACAGTAATCCTGCTTCACTATGTCACACAACACCCTGCTTTTTAATGGACTGAATTACTGAGACTTGAATACCCAGTCTGTAGCCACCTCTCAATTTAAGCAGATCCATGCCTATATGAAAAAGAAAGGAGTAACTTTATCTTACCTTCCAGTTGAGAGGCATCCACCCAGCACAGTGACAGGAGGATTTTCTGAATATTACATGCATGTTATACCAAACCTCGTCATGCTGATAAAGAACCATGATAAAAAACCATGACAGGAGGCCAAAGGCCTTCCAAGTGATTGTGGAATTTGCCACAGATAGTGAGTCACTCCTTGCAGCAGTGCACCAAAAGAAGAAACCAACAGCAATCTAGATGAAAACTGATTGCCTCCACCCCAGTAAGATATGAAGAAAGGACAACTTGGTTAAGTTAAAACATTTTTGAAGATGGTCATGATGAAGAAGAATATTTGATTTGTAAAGCAAAGAATGCATACACTAATGCATATTTTAAGGAAGTGAAATGTTAATATAAAATATGTATCAGTGAAGAGTCGGTTGGTTTTAAACTACAATGATCAGCAGGTGGTATTTCCATGCCTACCCATCACCCAGAAATAAAAAATTGGAAAGTAAATAGTTTGAAGAAAAAGTTTGCAGGTTTATGATTTGGTTCATGCTGTACCCTTAGCAGCTAGACAGACAGAATGGGAGTCTGACCAATATGTACAGAATAAGATCCATAAAGTTCTTCTGAGACTGTCTCAAGTACAGCAGTTTATCCAATTAGACAAGTTGATAATAAAAGGGAAAAAATAAAGAACTGAAAACTGAATCCCCTAATTGATCTGAAATGGAGACAGTACCTAGGAATGGGAACCTGTCTGAAAATGGAGTAGGGAAATTGGACCACTGCAAATCCAGCTAGGAGATTTGACAGTTTTGAGATAATAATTTGATTGGATTGCATTATAGTTAATAGATGTGTAATGAATATCAGGAAAGGTTTTAAAAATTCAGTCTGTCATTTACTGAGCTGGAGGAGATGAGTAAGCAATTCGGTAGTCAACAGGGTAAGATTTAGCACCTTGTGAGTTGAAAAGGTGTCTTAGAGCTACTCTGATCTGGGTCTATCTGTATTTAAAGACATCTTGCATACCAGGTAAGATGTTACCATTACAGTTTGGGAGCAGTCTTACACACAAATACAAAGGACTTTGGAGAGCGTTGGCTTATTACAGAAAAAGTCTAAGATCTACAGAACTGAGTCATTGCATCACCTGAAAGCAGTCTCTGACTGGTTAGATCTAGATGTACAGATTTGTTACTAGTGCATGTATGTGAGGAAGTCTGTGGTGAGGAACTTGAATCCCTAAAATGGCTATTAAGAATCAGGCGATAATTCCAGGTATTATTGGAAGAAGCTATGTACTGCAAATATCAAATCACAGCCTGAACTTGGGCACAAGCACTTGGCAATGGTGGTATCAGTGGCAGACAATTTTAGATTGTCCTCTATTGAAAAAAGTACGGATTGATTCTCAAAACGATCCTTTTCAATTAGACTTTTGATTACTTTCTGCTTATAATTTGCTGAATGGCAGAAAGCAAGGAAGCTCAGTACAGGCACTTAGACAAAGGAGATGGAGACAGTGTCTGAACTATGGTCAGTGATGAGTCTGGAAGCAACAGATGGAGTGGATGGAGAAGAGAATTAAATTTTGGGTGAACAGGTGGACTTGTTGATATCTACATAGACCTGGTGTTCTTCATCTTCATCCAAAAAGCTCCAGAGAAATTTTACACACTCTGACCCAGGATCCTCCCTTTTATCACTCAAAGGGCACTGTAACATGCCTATCTATGTTTAGCAATGCAGCTGAGTTCTCCTATTGCAGGTTTGTGCTGCACCACCACTTCACCCCTGTGTGGAGGAAAAAAGACTTGGATTGTAGAAACCTCATAAGCATAATTTTGAAAATGGATGTCTTATACATTTGCAAATGAATCATTTCAGGAAGCTTTTAGAGAAAAGAGAAAGCTTTTAGAAACACGATTTTTGTGGCATGAATAAACAGGACAAACCATGATAAGAACTCAAAGTGCCTTTAAATTACCGAGTAAATAAATGAGTGAGCACTGTATTTGGTTCAAAGACTAAGCTGAAAATTAGGAGGGATCATCCAAGGAGGCAGAATAGGGAAACAACTGAGGATGAAAATACATTAAAACTGAGAACATAGGTGCAGAAATTAACAAAAACTCAGATGTGAATAAGTTCCTCATTAAAAGAAAATATATACCTCTACCAGAGAACAGATTCCATAGAAATATTGTGAAGGGGTTGATGCCTTAAGCCCCTAATGTTTTTTATTTTTCTAATATTTGTAAGACTTGTAAGTTTTATAAGTAGTGGAAGTAGATTTTAAAAGCAGCAACCCCACCCTTCTTTGTCCCTTGTCCCTTTCCCTTTCTCTAGCACCCTTGTTTACACATTCCTTAACCCTCTTACCCCATTCTATGCTCCCTATATCAATCCTACTTCTGAATATAGCAGAAATGTTTAGTCTTTTGTCAAGGCAAGGCCCAGATTGTTGGCAGAACAGCATATCAGGGCCTAAACACAGAATACAGTCAAGAATTAGGTAACTATGTACCCTTTGTGCTCTGATGAAGAGGAAGGTGGGATGAACACGGGGTCCCAAAACCCCCAGACCCGTTTCTCAGGGGGTGGACCCGGGGCGGACCAGAGTAAAGGCCACAGGGTGGACACATCTGGGATTGGATGGATGGTATTATAAAATGCAACATCTCAGGCATGGCCAGTGCGCGTCTTGTAACATCTTAGCCTTGGCAAAATAAACCCTTTTCTTACCTCACCCCCAATTAACTGCTCTGGAGATTTTTTCAGCATCAAAATTCCACGGCAACAGGGTTAATAAAAGGAATCCTTTCCAACACAACCAAAGTGAGTGACAAAAATTGTCAAGGTAAAGCTTGATTGAAAGTGAAACTGTTTTGGGTTAGTGATGGGAAATATCCTGACAGGAAAACTGTATAAATATGTTAAGGTGGTAAAACATTTTAACTGGATGGGAAGTGTGGCTCATGGTGTTGCCATTTTAAGATTAATTTGAGTAGTGAATGGAAGATGAAAGAGATAGAAGGAATAGGATTATTGCTGGTAAGTGTAACTTCTGTGCTCCTATAGTCCTGAACATTGAAAAAAATATAGGAAAGAATTATTTTTTAGGAGTTTGTGATTTGTGAGGACAAGGAGAAGCTGAAAATGTTGAGATATTGGGAGAGAACTCAGTTATAGAAAATACAAAGAGTAGAGCTTGGAAATAAAACTAACACAGGTTTTGGAATAATGGCTGATGGGATAGGGAACTCGAACATTAATACTTGATAATGTATAATGAATCAATTCTCAAGTCTTGCTACATTTAGAGATTTAATAAATCTTCATAAACAAAAAATATTAAGGAAATATTTGACTCAGTTATCACTTTTCCTGCCCTAATGGCAATAATCCTGAATTTGGCTAGCTACTCAAGCCAAAACGGGACAAAGTCTCTTAAGCCTGTACTTTAATGTCGTTCAGCTTCCTATCAGAAAAATGAAGTAATTAAAAATGAGAGGATTCATGCAGGTGTCCCTGAGCCATGGAAATTCCTCAAATAATAGGATAAAACCTATTCAGGCTTGAAAAATTTGATTATAATGACTCAGGTATTTGTTTATTTATTTTCTACTATTAGATACTGTATGATGCAACCAGTCACCTAAGCCCATCACTGACTCACCAAAGATGGAATTAATCTCAGGCAGACAACACTTAAAATGTAGAGAATGTTACTGATTTCTATGTAGCTACTCCTTTTTACTAATACAAACATGAGAATAGATCCACCACTAGTACTGAAAAAGAAGTCAGACAAGCTTTATAGGCAGAGTTAGTACCTCATGTAGACTAACCAATTTGGAAAAAATAAATCACCTTTATGGTGTAGAATTCTTTGGCTCAATGTACCCAAATCTCATCCTTTTATTTCAGCTATGGAAGTTGGAAATTAAATATATTACCTCTGCCCAGAAATCATCTCTTATCTGTGGTGTTAGATCATTTCAGCTACAACTATACTACCAGAGAAACAGAACGTTGGTTTTCCTACAGCATAGACCTAAACACATAATTTTCACGTGTAAATACCTTTATTAGTTTTCTAATGCAACCTCACATCTGTACATCCTTCATCTGGTAATTTTTTTCTTAAAGGGGAATTCTTAGACACAGAGATGTTCTGCTTCTCTTTTTTTTTTTTTTTTTTTTTGTATATTCTGTTCTAGAAACACACTCTTTTTGCTTTAATTTCTTCCCAGAAATGTCAAGAATTAAATACAGTTGTTCTCAAATGTAGACTGCACAACACTGTGGAGAGCTGCTGAGCTGCTAGCAGTTCATTCATTTTGTGCGAATGCTAATATGATAAAAACTATTGACACTCCCTGAACTCAACTGCTTGCCCAGAGACAGATGCAGGCTTAAAATGAGGAGAAAGAAGAAGAAGGGGAAAAGAAAAAAAAAAAAGGCAAGGGAAATGTATCAATCTTCCCAATGACCATGACAGCTGAAAATCTACATCATTAATGCTTCCAATCCCACTCAGATAATTTTTTCTCCCAAGGACAAAAGGAGATGAAATGTGTGTCAGGTACATAATAAGGCTAAAAAAAAAAAGATAGTACCTGCATTTCACTGCAGAGGGGTGAGGAACCACCTCTGTGCAGTGTGTCCTTTCTAACGGCAAAGCTCATAAATTAGGACAGGTCGCTGCTTTTAAACATATAAAATACACACAATTTAAATAGAAACACATTAATTCAGAACAGATTTGCTCTAAAAAAAGGAAAAAAAAGAAAAGTACAGTGGCAGTATAGCAAAGTAGCATGATTACAAAGACTTGATACCTTTTACAAGCCACATGATAGGAAATAAACCTTGCACATATATTGTCTTGTGCCTCATGTCTGGAATTCTGCATGTTCAGGAGGAAGCATCTGTTGGAAAAATGGAAGGTTCTGACTAGCAAGAAATAACGTATGTGGCCATATCTCTTAGTGCTAGCACACCATAAATCATTTGCTAAAGCTATTTACTTTCTACCTCCTGGCTGCATCTTGATAAGGAGGATCTCTCTATGCTGTAAGATCTGAACTGAACTCTCACTGGTTTGGAATCAGAAAAAATGCATAAACAGATAAGGCTGCTTATAAGAAAAGAATTTGCTATGTAAAAAAAAAAGTAAAAAAATACGGGAGAAAAAACATTGCCTGAAACAATTGGCTTTATGCTGTCTGTTCAGAAAGAAGTTTTCTGTTGTTCTGGATTAGTGGGATATTCTACAAATTTTTTTGTTGTCCTTGGTGGCGGACAGACAGGCAAGCAATAGATATATTTCTGTTAACAATACTCTCATGAAGAGAGAAAAAGAGAGAAAATGGAGAAACCTAAAATATACAACACACTGAGGAGCTATGCTGTGATATGACAAAGACCTAAAAGAACTGCAGCTTCGTATCTGCATTAGTTACAAAGACATAAATAGCCTCATCTAATTTAGTGTACTGTTCAAACACATCGTAGTTCACATTCAGTTTTTGAAAACTGTGCTAGGTAACTAATTCATACTTTTCACATGAGGATTTGATCTTCTAATTTTTCACAGAATTGAAGTCTAACAGCTTTAACCTCAAGATCTGTAAAAGCAAAATTTCTACTGAAAGGGATGGTGTTTACCACACAGGTACACCTACCACTGTCTATAACTACAAAAGCCACAAATGAGCATCACATCCTGCTTACTGAACCTCAGCTGTAACCACTCCATTAGCACATGCATCTGGATTTATTTATTTCTTACACATATAAGACACAATGCATTTGTCAGTAGCCAATGTAAAAAGTAAGCATCCTTGACAAATATCAGAAGAAAACAGACATATAAAATGTTCTTAATTTGCAGAGGGAAAATACAGTGGAATTATCTTGATAGTCTCCATTCTATCTTGAATGAGCTTTTGTTTTTCTAAACAGATCATTGCCAGCATTGCTCATTTTATTATTAACGTAAAAGCATGCTGAAAAAATAAAAACATAATCAATAAAAAGATACATTAGCTAAATCTTTTTGTGGCCTTGAATGTACATTACGTTTTCTCAGAACTGGTACTTTTTGAGCTCTATTGATATGTAAGGTGGTTTCTGATAAAATATATTCTTAGAAACAGGCAGTCGTGGCAAAAGTAGCAGGCAGCATAGTGTAAAGAATTGGATTCAAGGTTGGGATGCAAACATGGCTGAGATCTGCTCCCTCTTCTGCCAAAAATATTTAATGTCACCTTCATTTTCTACTCAGTTTCTCTGTTGGAAACATGAGGATAAGAAACCTGTGGATTTGCTCGTGCAAATGTGCTAAAAACAGGGAATATTTATTACCCAATAGAGAAATTCCAAGGGCTTTCAGTCAATATTCTATACTTTTCATCTGGTATAATTAGTGAGTATGTAAACAAATAAAGCAGATAATGTAGCAGACTTAAAAACGTACAAAATCAATGTAAAGGGCAAGATTATGATAATAAATATATTAATATCTATATTTAAAATCACTAATTTCAGAAAGTTATAATTATCTGGTATACTAATGCATTTATATATGCATGCTGTTCTAGCTCTATCATCCTTTATGCTAATTTACATCTTCTTGAAATAAAGATATTTGACAGTACTGTCATATAAGGTCCACCATGCTACACAGCAGATTCATCAGTTTCCTGCTTCCCTCTCTCTCTTACAGCATCCTAATCAACCTAATTAAAGCTTAGTTCATTTGAAACCTCAGATGACAATTTGTTTAACTCTATCCCACTGTGATCTTTTTATAAAGAGAATTAAATTTGATCTTCTGACAGCAATTATTAAATGATCCCAACTGGCCCCAATTAAGACACAAGGCTCACAGGCCTCAAAATCCAATAAAGTGCCAAGCCCTCTCTATTACATGTATATCTCTCTTTACCTTGCTTTATTTTCCTAAAGTCAATTAAGCTCATCTTAGCAAGTGGATCTGAATGCCATTGTGTAGACTAATTCAAGATACAATGCATCAATTTACTTTCAGTGACTTTCTGAAATGGGGACAACACACTCAAAATCATCATTTTGAAACCCTTCTCTGACTCCATTCACCTCACTTTAATGCTCTTCACTGTGTTGCATATGACCTACAAATGCTTACTTGTAAAATACTGCCTCCAATGAGTGGGGACTAGAGAAACATATTAAATATCCATGGTCCCAGTTTTGCACTGCTTACAGTCCTCTTTATAGTAATACATCTCTTCTGTAAGCATTTCCACTTGGTTATCATCTCTCCGTTTCAGAAATTCAAAGAAATGTGACATTCATGTAACTTCTGAGGTTAACCTTTATTGCTTTTAATTTGTGCTTTAATTTTTCCACACATGTTCGGTGGTGTTCTGTGAAGAAATGTTCCCATGATTTCACACAAAGGCAGGTAGCCCCAGGATTTGGAACTCATTGATTGTGTGGTACTCCAGGGAAATAGCTGAATTAAAACCATCCTGATGAGACTGAAGTAGCTTCCATACACATCTGGCTCTTCTTATTCTAAACTCTAACACCTGTCTGGAAACTTAACCCTCATCTTTTCTCTGAAGAACAAATGGGACAGATTTATCTGCTGCCATTTGGTTTAGGTCAAAGCTGAGCTGTGTGGTGTTCTGCTAAATTAATTGCAATGTAATTGATACTGTTTGACACAGTTTTATGACCAGACTGCTCTCTCAGTGTTAAAATATATAAGATTTTGTATTTCTGCGCATTCGCTCTAAATACAGCTTTGAGTAAAAACATAGTAAAATACAGCACACAATTTCTGTCTCAGTATTTCTAATGAATCATTATATAAAATAAGATTACATGTACAAGTATTATCAAAAGATTAAGTACCAAGTAAAAATGCAGGAACATTGCTTCCATTGTGGTGATTTTTTTCCTCCATTTCCCTAATTTACATACTGATCAAATGTAAGCATGATTTTCCTTCAACACAAAAAAGACAGAAAGACACTAACTTTCAGTACACAATTTTCTTTACTAATGTGTAAGTTTATGTAAAACATAATTAGACACATTTCCTGTTGAGCTGGGAAAGATACTTTTTTCAGTAAAAATTTAAAAAACTAAAGTGATGCCAATTGCTTTGGAAGTAAAATCAATTTTTTTTTTTTAAAGAACTTGTAAATTTTACATTTAAGAATTAAAGAAAAATATTGATTTCAAAAATGAGGCAGCATTTTTACTTCTGGAAATGCTATATGACACCAGTAAATTTGAATGTTAACATGCAATAACAGTTTAACGAAAATTTCTAATTAGACATTGAAATGCCTGAATATTAAAAAAGATTTCGGTATACCACACTACTAATTATTTCTCATTGTATTCTAATGATCCCATAAAAGATGTTAATTTTAGCTCTTTTGCTAAAAACAGCAAATGCTGTAACAGATTTAGTGCAAAGAGCTGAAAATATCCTGTGGAAAAAACTCTGTACAGAGATCAGATCAACCCAAATCCTGCCATTACTCAGCACTGCAGTGACGTGCAGATGTTTGTAGTGGTTTAAGGAGCCGGCGGGGGCTGGAAACTCTACATACTCAACTCCAACATGATTGCAATTGAACCTCATCAAAGAGCTCATAATTTGTCACAGAAAACAGCCAATTAACATATGTTAGAAAAAGGCTTCCATAAAGATAATATATGATTAACGATCCAATGCAGCTGTCACAAATCAAAATTCTGCATTTTAAAAAGAAGTATCATTCTGGGTGTCTGAATGTTTACATGGACAATGGATAGTGTATTTTAAAAAGCTACAATGGAAAAAATCCCCTAGTTATAGTATTTGCTCCAGGTTTGGAGTTAGAGCTTAGGGAGATCCAGGTAAGATAGCACTACTTATAGCACTGGCTGTTTTCCTGTAAATAGTTAAGACCCTTGTCAAAACACAACCACTATTTTGTTGTAGCGCTGTTTTGAAAGACAGACCTTCACTGTGAGTGTGGTGGCCTTCACTGATGTACTTTGCTGTCAACACAATCATCTGGAAAAACAGCATGTCCTTTTTGCTACCAAAAATGCACTGTAAAGCTGTGCATTGTAGCCCCAGGGCCAGCGCTGTGATCCTGGCTATTCAAATGCACGGGCCTGAGTGAAACTGCACCCCAGTCAGTCCTTTTATTTCACATTTACACTGGAGAAAATGAAATCTGAATGCTCCCTGCAACCTTAATTTAGATAAAGAGGTTGATTTAAAATAGTTTACACATATATATGCATGGAAAGTGAAGCCTGTTGCTTTATTAAGACAGAACACTGTGATGCCTATTCTGAACAACTGTCTCTACTCCCTGTATTTTGCATAACAATATTTTAATTACTGAAACACTGCATAAATAAGCTGCTATTTTTTACAAACCATTATGCATTTTTCCTCATATCATTTGGGATCCTATGTGGCAGTCAGTAAACTCTTAAGTGACTTGAATCGTACTCTGTTTGTATGTGTGTGTCTATGTGAGCGTGCCTGTCCTTGTCTTGACTACATGGTGTTGTAAAAGGAAGTGCTTCCTCTTTTCTGTTTGAAAGAGACCCAAGAAAAACAAAGTTTTGAAACTCAGTAGTCTGACTGGACATTAATCAATGCATTTTAAAAAATGCCTTAACTCCTATTCAGTCATACATAATCATACGCTGATGGATAAAAGCAGGGACAAATTTTAGTCAGTGCTAACAAAGAACAACATCATGGAGATGGTATTCTCCAGAAGTGAAATGTGATTTTTAAGCATCTTTTCTTACCTTTAAAGTCCTTCAATGATTCAGAAACGCCGTTTCCATTAATGTTACAGGCTCTAGTTAGTGTCATCAGCACAAGTTAATTCTCTTAAAACAGTATTTATTATACTGTTACTGAAGTATCTGGCAACTTCAAAGCTATGGTTTCACAAGCCCTGAATAGGCACAGACTTTTGAATATGCTAAAACTTAATATGCCAAGAGGTCAAAAGGAAAACCTAAGTGTTTAAAGCTACTCATGTGTCTAAGACTGCCTCAAAAAGATCAAAACCACTGATATTTCTGACCCATTTACATGAAGCAAAACTAGATAATGCTTTTTAATATTCCTCACTGTCTCATTATGATAAAAAAAATCATTACGAATCACTGTCCCTTTTAACAAAACACTGTGAATAACATTAAGGTTATGCTGCTGCTTTTTTTTTTTTTTCTCCCTCAGGAGTGTGTTCATTGATTCCCAAGCAATCAGTAATATTTTTGATTAAGATCTCAGAAATAGCTGAAAATCCCACAGCTTCTCTACTATTGAAACTTCACATGTCTTTGGCTGTCCCCAACTAATGACAATAAACTATGCAGCCTCAAGGTAAAGAGATTAATTTCAATTTTGCAACGAATAGATAAAAAGACTGGACAAAATACATTCCATATCTACTACATTGTCATGTCTATAACATAAAATACACTTTTGGCCCTAGAGACAGTTTGAGAAGGGAATAATAATATTTGATGTGCAAAACGAGCAGTACTTAACAAATAATACAATAACCAAGAGTCAGATGAGAACTGTATATTTTTTCTCATACTTTTTTTTAGAATAAATGCATGTTTTGAACAAGACAGATTCAAGTTTATTATTTTTTCCTGAAAATAAACCTGCTTTAAAAAACTACTTCTAACAGTAACAGTAGAATAATTAAAAGCTAGTTCTTAATTGTATGGAAATATTGTGTCAGGGTGATTTCCTAGTCTGTAAAACTAAATTTCCCCTCTTCATAGGTAAATCAGATAATTTTACAATTAGAACATGCTCAAATGAGCAGTAAGTATCAGCGCACTGCTGTTAAGCAACATATTTTTCAAACAAATTTATCAAATTGTTCTGCTATTTACCATCACAATTTCTCTAGGTAAGAAATCTCCAGCATATGTTTATTTTACTTAGATATAACAAATTATGCATGATAAATGTTTTAAATATGTTCATCCTGCTATCTGTCTATGTTGTGCCGCAAAAATGAAAACCATCTGAGTCTGTAATGGCTTCTACTAAATGAAAATGTTGATAGCATGTCATAACCTACTTCAAAATTTTATAGGTTTTGTTACAATTATTTTAAAAATATGAATCTAGGCTTTGGAAACAGAGTTTATTAAAACAACATCCCACTTCCTGATTGTTTCTGTGCCTATGGAAGTCACTTGGAATTTTTCTATGTACTCTAAAATGCCGAGACTTTGGGAAAAAATTGAGAATACTTTATTAAATGCCCAAGACCACTCTAGTATCAAGGCTGCAGACTCTAAATGGTTTTAACCCACACATCTCTATGGTATTATCCCATTTAAATAAAAGATAATATGCTGAAGACTCTCTGCTAAGTCCATTTGTTGATTCTGGAGAGGAGAAATGAGTTACCATGATGCAGAAGGCTCTAAATCCTCATAGATTACAGGAATGTTATCCAAGAACAAAGCATCACAAAATAATAAAGACCCTGTATAAGCCATGTTTAATACAAAGGTGTTACTACTGTTACCTAGAGTTGAACACCATGGAGTCAAAGGCTTCATTATATGATTTTTTATGAAAAAACTATAGAACACGTTGAATATGTTCAAGTATAAATTAGGAATGTCAACAACTACAGCTTTCCTTGTTAAAATTCTTAAATTACTGAAAACTTAAAGGGATACTTTCCAGTAATTTTAATCATCCAGTATTTTCCCATACCAGCTCACGGATTTACTTTTCAACACCAGCAGCCTGAGACAAGAACTAACAGATTTATTTTCCATCTTAGAAGATCTTGCTGCTCAGTTGTCATTTTTTTCTTGGCTTTAATTGATGGAAGCAACTCTCTTGCTGGGTTATAAGTTTAGTGTGTCTTTGGGGCTGTTTTTTAGGCCAAATTTTTTATTTTTATACCTTTTGTTGTTGTTGTCTATTATCCTTTGATGTCAGATTTCCCCATAATTTGTTCCAGTTCCCAGAGCAGTTTCTTCAGACGAGAGCTACACATTAGAATGTCTGTAGCTCCTGCTGAAACCTTCTGCAGGGATAAATAGAGACTGCAGCACATCTACATGAGGTTGTTTCTCAAAACTCCACTGATGCATGACTCCGTGGAAATAACCACTGACAAGACATATGCAAGACATTGTGGTATGGATTCAGGTGCGTGCAGACTGGTAGTTGTCAGTCTTACAGTACAATACCTTGTCTGATAAAAAAACACGGAAATATGACATCAGGTATTCTTTTGCTATTTTGGTTAAGCCAATGCATCACTCATTTTCCTTCACTGGTCAAAAATATGCTGATCATGACATACAGTGTCATGCCCATGACAGGCTGGTGTTAGAAGGCTTTGAAGTATAGGGGTTTAGGACCACAGGTCACTCTGCTCAACCTGGCTTGTCTGACAAAAAGCAGAAGAGCAGCAAGAAGAGAGTCTGGCACTACCTTGAACAGACTCTAAGGGTTCCTTCACAATTAAGCAAGCTCTGCACCTGTCACAGACAAAGCATATTCCACATCAAGTCAGATATGCAGAAAGGAGAGTAGTAATATTTGCCTCTTTGCCCAACCCTAAGTCAGTGCCATGCTCTGCTGCCATGTAAGAGGGTGAGATTAGATGATTGTCTTTTTAAAGACTTGTCATCCTCAATTAAAGAGGTGTCAAATACTCTTAACCTGTATGGTCACCCTGGTTAATGAGAAGGACACTTCCCTGAATCATTGCAGTCAAACCAGTATGTGCTGTGATCCTCTTGGTTTTCACAAGCTAATCAGGATCAAGCTGGGTCCTGCAAATTCTTTAGGACAGGGGCAATATCTTCCTACAAGCTCCTACATTACAAAAAATAACAGAAAAAATAATGGGCCTTTAGTTATAAGACTCCAAACCTGTGCAGGAAATACATGAATTAGAGAGTGTTTTGAAGGCTCTATGCTAACAGAAAGGAGTGTGTTACCAATAAATTGCATTGAAAACAATGGACTAAACCTAAAGGAATGATAACACTTCATTCTTGAGTGTTGTCTGAATAAACCTAAAATTGTCTTTCCATGGCTGAGTCTCTGTCCACTTTTGCCAAATAACACTGACTTGGAGTAGATTGTTTAATATTTGTTACTGGCAATAGTTCTTAAGCTTGAAATCATAGCCTATAATTAACCAAATTAGTCTTCCATTTTCCAGGATACAGGTCACTGGATTCATTTGTTTAAAATAAGTCATCATTACTTTTGGAAGGACATTTTAGATTCCAGGTTGCTGTCAAACCTGTATGAGAATGTAGTGATGAGAATGTAGTGATTTATTTGCTAATATACTTATGGGGTTTTCTCCATGAATTTTGATCATATTTCAGCTGGAATTCATGGAGCTTTCCACTTGACAGGGTTAAAATCATTTTGGAATACAGTAAGACCTAAAATTATGTGTAAAGAGGGTACATTTTGAGCCTAGTGTCACTGAAAGAAAATCACTTTCTGAAAATATGACGAAACATACTCAGTACATTAGGACCATTAGCAAGTAATTACATATATTTTAGTCAATATCTATTGTGAGATTGATTTTTCATATGCATCACAAACTTGAATCCTTTGTGAACTATATAATGAATACTAACATAAACTGTCACATTGGTTTTGACTACTGCTTGACTTTTTGCATTTTACTGCAGAAAACAGGCCCAGCATTGTGGCTGTGGTGTTCTATCTGCCGTAGTAGGATTACATGTCATGCACATTATGAAACCAAGAAGTGTGAAGGGTAAATATGAGCATTGTATTGAAATAGTGGCTCATCTCAACAGTGCTGTGCACCTGGTGCACTGTGGAGTGACTTCTTTTAATTCTTCCCTATTCATGAAATAATGATAAGTAATGATAAGTAATTTAGTTCTACATCATTCTTCTCTTCTACCATCTAGACAATAAAGAAAACATTCCTAGTTTGCATTTTAGGAGTAACTGCGTATTCTCTGTAACTGAAAAGCTGATAATACTGTAGTGTAACATTTTCTCCTTGCTGTCTTCAGTAAATTTAAAAAAATTGTTAAAGATTTGCTGTAGCACAGCCCTTCAGAAAATACATTGTACAACTGAATTTTTAATCTCTCGCTGCTTATCAGTGATTTGATCTGATATTATGAAGCAGGTTACTTTGATCTTATTACAGTCTAAAGTCTCTGGTCTTTTTGCATCCATGCATGTGTATCTTATTTCCCTTTTGTCATCCAAAAAAGATAAATGCATTAGCTACATAAAATGAATGAGAAAAGGAAAACACTTCAAAAATGTGCAATAACTTTCCGACTTTCACATATATTTTAAGGAAAACTGGAGTTTAAATGAGCATTATATGCAGCATTCAGAAGAGATGAATCTTCCATTAGAACACACAGAAATTTAAGCAACAGAAGAGCTCTGATTTGTTCAGTCATCTGAGTTATCTGGTGTCTTCCATCTTAGTATTTGAACTCATAGTAATGCCCATGGCATCACTCCTTTTACCCTACCTTCTCTGTTTGCAGTCATGCATTTCCTTTGACAAAGGAGAAAAGTTCATTATTTTAGTTCTTCTTATACCAGTACACTAAAAATATGTCCCTGCTGCCACCTTGTTAATTCTAATGCAACATTCCAGCTTCAGGCCACTAAAAACCACAATCTGAATATGTCAAAATAAATGATAGGAAAATACTGCAGAAGTAACCTTCACTTATGCACTCCACCAAGGGTACTGTGAAAAAGACTAAGATCAAAGGAGAAACACAGAATTTAAAGCAGCTTGTTTAAATACATTTGTTCAAGATAAGAAGGAAAAAGAAAACATGCATTTCTTTGTTAAAGGGAAAGCTTTTTTGTGTCTAATATAGTAGAGAAATTGTTAAAGGACAGTTCATCCTCCCCCAAAGATTACTTGCGCAATGCTGCCAAGGTCAGGGTCAGCCTGGGTTATCAGCCGTGAACTGGTAAGTGCCAGACAAGCAAGATAAGACGCCTTATTCTCCTTTCTGCACTGCCTAACAGCCAGTTTCTAATTGCATGCTGAGGAACAGGTAACAGAGTTTCCCTCAAGTTTGAGATAAATGTTGCATTCTGACACACTTCTTTTTCAGTTGTATAAATTCAGACATATTTAGGGTATAAATCCCTGAAGAACAGTGACCCAAGTATCCAAACAAGGGGGAAAATAATATTGTCATTCTTTAAGGCTAATTTTGAGTCAATTCCCTGTGAGTATTTTTCTAGTATAGAGTTGCAACCGGCACTGAAGCACATTATCTATTATTTAACTTAGCATTTTTATGCTTTTGATTTACAGCAGTGTTTTGGGAAAACAGACTGAAACAGAAGAATGTAATATTTAGCAATGATCTGTAAAATGTGCTGTAAATCTGTCCCAGTAATTGATCAATATTCTTACTATGAGCATCAGGTACAGCATGACTAAGAATGAGTAGTATGTTTGTACTGGTTATTCAATCGCTGAACTGTAACAGAGCTATTTCTGTACTTTGAATAAAAATAGATTAACACATCTCTTTTACCATTTTGTATCTAGGGAGAATAAATCATATAGCAAAAGAATGCATGGTATTCCATGATGCCACAACAAAATTTGCTCATAGGAACCAGTGCTATTAAAAACATCACATTCTACTAGGATTGTGATTCAAGGCTTAATGTTTAAGAGTAAGTTACCCTGAAGACTATTCAGTAATGAGGATTTGTAAATTCCTAGCTTAATAATACGTAAGACTTTTGGATTGTTTCAGGAATTATTTTGGCTAAAATGTTTCTTGGTATTGTCACTGACTGTAATCCATCAGGAGACTACTAAAAATAACAGGACAAAAAAGCATGTTAAAAAAGTCATCAATTTGCTGACCTTGCAGAACAAGGACTTTGCACTGAAGTTAAATTTAGAAAGATCTAAATATAATGAAGTTAACTTCAGGTATGCATGTCAACTTCCTCCACTTCCTTTTTTTTTTTTTTTAAATAACTAATTTGTAAAATTTGATGTAAGAAGAGAAAACCTACCATCAACCTTTTTTTCCCTTAAGACTAGCTTTCATTTTGTAATAATACATACAGTCTAGAAAACATTCTGAATACTGATAATTTTAATTGCATTATTTAAGTAACTTGCATCCATGAAATAGTTTAAAATTCAAAAGATTTAAAATAAGAGGACACCATCACACCACACAGTCAAATAAAGTCTTAGTGGAACAGCATTTTACTGTATAAAAATAATTTTGAGATCGGTATAACATCCAAAAATAGTAAACTTGAACAAATGCGTAAGTCTTTGCAGTACTATGGTTTGTAGCCCCAAACCCACAAGCATGAGTTTATATGCCTAATTTGAAACACTTGATAGTTCACGGAAGGCTGCAAAACTCTTCTTGTACCTAAAATTAATTACATAAGTAATGGTTAATATGAATAAAATCACAGATGGTGTTACTGCATCCCAATAAGTCAGGCAAATCAACGAGAATCTGAAATCAATGAGTACATGAGAGATAAAGAAGCAAATCCATCATGCTGTTCATAAATCTTTGATGGATACAAGTTCGGTGCATCTAAATATGGCACTGTATTCAGGTGAAAGGGGGTACCATCAGTGCACAGAACAGTATTTAGAGCAATTTGATAAAAAATGTTCCAACCAATTCCACAACTTAATTCAGGTGTGAAAAATGGAATTAACTATTAGACTGAAAATTCAGACATGGAAGTGAAGAAAACAGTCTTGTCTATTGCATAAAATAATTTATGAATGCTCTCAAGGGCAGAATCCATCTGATCTCACTGAAGTCATCAACATTTGACGTCTAGTCTAAGCTTCTTCACAGACTTTTTACTTTATCATCAATGAAGACAATTTTGCACCATATAAACATAGCTATAAACATCTCATCATAATTACAGGGATGATAACAGAGGTAGCAAGACAGACAGAAAGACAAGCAGACAAGAGGATTCCTTTCCATCTGAAGCTTTGTACAGCTGAAGCGTAGTGACTTACAATGCAGAAAGGGAAGAAGAAAGGGATAATTCCTTGTAAGGAAGAAGAATAAAATTTAAATGCAATTTTAAAAAATGCAATAAAGGGAATAATATCTTGTGTCTTATTTAGTAAATAATTATATTGACATATATAACTGTATGTTAATATGGAAAAGCTCATGCCCTTGTCACAAACCATTAAACTTCACCATTAAGAAGTCCCTATCAGTGACTACACCAGCATGCTTAAGTTACTTTACAAATAAGGGAACAAGAAAATTTAAAACATCTCCAACATGAATTACTGACAGCAATCAGAATAAAATGGTCTTAATAGAAATTACACTGAACAATAATAATGGAGAAAAAAATAAGTAGCCAAGAATGTATATTTAATTTTAATGTTTTCAGATAAGGATATATGGTTCAAGACAGATTTCCTGGGGGAGTTCCTTAACTGAAGGCCTATCACGGCAAAGGACATAACTTGCCAACCTAAGATGTGATGCTGAGATTCCTAAAATGTGCTGTGGGGGTGGTGATATCTGTCAAGATGATATTTGTGGAGGAGTTTTTGAAAATAGCCAGGATCTAAACCATTAAGGATTTCAAAACTAAGAGAGAAAACTTTAAAATCAAACATCTACTTCACAGCAGACAAAGTAAATGAGTTAAGGTACAAGACAAATGATCATGTTTGCTCAAGATGGGATGGGAGTGTGTCACTGCATTCTGAACAGGCTGCAAGTGACAGAGCTGAGCTGCTGGAAGCCTTTCTAGGAGGGAATTACAATAATCCTCTCCATCAAGAGGGCATGTGCTGCTGCTATGAGGTCATCACAGGATAAATAAGGGCACTGTCTTCACCAAGCACACCACTAAATAGACATTTTTCAATCTCATTCACTGCAGAAATCTCCACAGAGGAGGGGGGGGATGAACCAGACATCAGAATTTTTACTACAATTTCCTACCACACTCAAATCCCCCAAATCAGACTGTAGTGATGCATAAAAAGAGAGAACAATACCCTAAAGACACTGGGAAGATTTGTGCTTCTGCTGTGGCCAAGGCAGAGGTAGCTGGCAATCCTGCTTGTGTGAAAAGTAGAGCTACACTTGTGGAATCCCTTCAGTGAGAGGCACACAGCTCCTTATTGCTCCAACTGGGACAAAGTCTTTGATATTTAACATTCCTACAACACCCACTCCAAGCACTCACTTTATGACATGATTCTAGCGTCTGCCAAACTAACCCTGAACATCGGCACTGATTTGAAGAAGCATAAAATATTTCATCATTAATCTGATAGTCTGCACCACAAAATAGTTGGCTAATCCCAGAATCCCAGAATACTTAAATTGGAAGGGATCGCTGGAGATCTCCTAGTCCAACTCCCTCATGCAGGCAAGCAAATCAGCATTTAGAATATGACTGATTTCCCCATGATTGTGCAAACTAAGACTTTCTTGCATTTACACATGTTGATTTGGCCTATAAACTGAAAAATGTACTCTAAGTAACAGCACACAAAACCTCCTTTTGTTCTTAGATAACGAAAAAATCCAATATGTATATAATTAAAATGTCAGGGAGCGGTTAGTTGATCAAACCAATTTAAGCTAAAAAAGCATTATTACATATATTTTGTAATACATTTATGTAACAGTTACATCTTGAAAGCATATCAAACTATTTGCATTATCCATGAATTAAAAGTATTCAAAATTAAGCACTTACTGGCCCCCAATGAACAGTAAGTAACTTCCTTAAAAGAGAAAGCTTATGTGATATGTACAGTTCACAAAACTTCTAGTAGTATGATTATTAAAAGTAACAGCTTGTACCCCTGCAGCCTGACTGAGTTTGAAAGAAAGTTCAGAATGGAGTGGGGGAATTAGCTGATGAACTTCTGTCAACTACAGCAGTAGCCTTCATGAATAATTCATTATATGCCCCATCCCCTCTACGTCTCAACAGACTAACAGCTGCAGCTCTCAAATGACAAGTGTTATTTTTTTTCAGAGGCTTCTGAAAATAGTACAGTGATTATAAAATAATGTATATAATAAAATAAAATTTTCTTTCCCCACTTTTCACTTCTGACTTACAGTCATTAGTGAAGTTTTACAGCAAAAGGAGGAATTTTCAAATTGAATTTTTGGAGTTATGCAGCAGGTCTACAGAAGCAGACGAGAAAAGAATTCTGGTCTTCTATTAAAGACTTGATCCTTTACCTTAATACAACAAGAAAATTCACCCAGATTACTGTGTCCCCAAAATGTCATTCAGAGCACCTTTGTACATGATGGCTACAAAATTCCACCTTCATAAGATGTATCTTTATCATGGCTTCATGCAAACACGAAGACACTTTCTGGTCCGAGGTTTTAGTATCAAACGTTTTCTGTAATGTGCTCTACTTCATAGTGAAAATTTTGCACTTCAGGATGCCAGGAAATAGGTAGAACATGTTTGATGAATATTCTGACGTGGAATAGTTTCTCTTAAGTTAGTAAGAATCCAGCAAGAGGGGAGAAGCAGCTTAAGGAGATCTAGCACAATTTTCTTGATTGTGCAACTAACTGCCCATACTACCAGTCCAATTTAGGAGGAGAAATGGTTTTCACAGAGTGTCTTCTCATACTGCACAAATTCAGAATAGAAACTGTACAAATCTGCTTACATATTTTTTTAGCAAGCAATGTAGGCAAAGAAACCAAAACCAGGCAAACTCTAATCACTCAGATAAAGATCTCCCACTGTCACCAGTGGGAGAGGAAGAGATGTCTCAGATAATTTTGTTTAAACAAGGTGACTATTTTTCAGTCCTGAGAAAAGATTTTTCAGTCTTATTATGTAACAGTGGGTATTTAGGGAAGGAAAATATTAGCTTAATATAATGCTGAAATAGCTACACACATAACTGTTTCCTGATTTAATGAGAAGTTACTGTGTGTAGCACTTCTGACTGAAAGCTGACAAATCTTTTTGATGATACAAACTGGAAATCAGCTTGCTGCTTTGTTGTTTTTGTGTTTGTTTGTTTTTGTTGTTTTTAAAATATAAATATCCAATATTTTTGAACATGACTTCTGCTAATAGGAAGTGTGCTCTATACACAAGAGAAGAAAAGCTCTTTGCCTCGCATGCCCTATATGGATACACACCATAAAAATTATGAAAATATTGAAGATGTGGAAATGAGCATGTTGCCAAAAGATGAAAGGTTTCTAAAACATCTGCTTTACCTTCTCATAGTAAACTGTTTCTCTTCTCAGCTCCAGAACTGCCCTGCCTCTTCTTGTTCAAAAAACGTCAATACCTTTCAGTGCTTTAGTTGCCCAGTGTGTCTGATATGGGCCTGACTTTAATTGGGATGCAAATTATTTAACTGACTGTTTGAATAAAAGGTTTCTTTGATTTTTTTTTTTCAGAATTGGAATTCTATGTCCTACTACTACCTCGTTACAGAAACATAAAGAAAGTAGAGTTATACAATGAATTGCAATTTATATTGCAACATAAAATGCTAACTAAAGATTATGTTTAGCTAAATGCTAAATTTCTAACACAAAGGTTTCATTTTGTCCCACCAAATGCATATTTTCTACACAGTAAGAACTGACACAATTAGAAAGCTATAATGTATATTATGTTTTCAGCTGCTTCAATTTCATATTTTCATATATAAGTTTTCAAACAAACTAAAGTGGAATTATAAGACTTTGGAAATGACAAAGCTATCTGCCTGTTTTTATTTTCACATTTTTTAGATAACAAACATTTTTTTTTAGAAAAACAGAAATGCCAATTTAAAAAAAAAGGTATTAGATAGCTTTGTGGATTGATCTCGCTTTAAGATATTTTAGATGTGTTACCACCTAAGGGCTGCTTTGACCTCAGCCATATTAACACAGTTAACATGCTTAAATTTTCTTAATAATACAAACAGTATACTCAAAAATACAGTATTTTTCTTCAAAATAATAAATTTAAAATTAAAGCACTGTGTATTTTTGCCAAGGACAAATCATAACAGAAATAGAAAGACATTATAGAATTGACCAAAGAATCAATTACTGACATTTTTATTTCTTGAATATCGTGATAAGATTCAAAATTAATCATTTGTAAGGTATCTCCTGCACTGCACAAATACACACAACTTCCGAGTCTTATGCAGGTGGAGCATGACTGTATACTACAGCCAAATCTGTCTGCTGTTTAAGAGTCAGCGGTCAACTCTACCCCTATATAGACAGTCTCTTTCTCTCTTAGACTGTGGATAAATATAATTTGTGCTTAACTAATGTGTTTGTCCGGGGGCAAACAGATTTTTAAAAAGTATTTTTAAAAAGAAAAAAATTCCGGATACAAACAGTGCTTTCACTAGGGGCAGTACTAGCCCAACAAATGCAAGCTGTCATTACTGATGAAGAACCCTGCTCTACAAATTATACATTTTGGGGCCAGCTCACGTCACAAAAATAGATTGTCTCTGCTCGTGAAAAGTCCACATGTAGGCTGATAGGGGAAAAAAATCTGCTTCATCCCAGAAGAAGAACCTCTCAACAGAGGGTGGTTCTCCTGTTGGAAACAGACTATTGGCAAGGCACCAGAAAGTATTTTCAAGGGAAAAGGCTCCGACTGTTCCACCTTGTGAATACCAAGAAAACATAATCTTATAGTATTGACTTTATCTTAGTTTTCCAGTGCATAATCATACCCTTAAGGATATTTTCTAGTTCTTTACACTACTGTCAAAGTGTTAGCATAAAATGCAAACATATACAGGATGTACTGACATGTTCTATATATTGGTCTATCTGAAGATACACAGATACCTGCAAACTATCACTTAAGTAAAAATATTCATTCCCCAAACATTATTGGGAGACTGAGAATACTAGTCCTTTTTCAACAGTGATGAAAATAAGGGGAATACAAAGGTATGTGCTCTACTCTACGTAAACTAAAACCTGCAACGCCTATGAAAAAGCAGCTCCCAGTCTATTGTTCTTCTGCTAATCATTTGACCAGCTTTCCTTACTTTTATTTTTTCATAACATGGAATTTATCAGCTTTGTAAAATGAAAAAAAAACCAAAGCAAAACTTCATATCTTGACTTCTTGACTTCATATCTTAATTGTAATGTATATATAGCTAAGATCAGCACTGATGTCTGAAACAGACTCTGCAACTGCTTAACTTATGGAATAGAGTTTTAAATAGTAAGTCTTCAGCTTTAGAATTTATCAAAAAAATTTGAGATTCTTGTGTTTAGCATTTGGATCTAAAAGCAATATAGTGCTATGCTGAGATGCAGTTCAGTTTATAGGGGTTTAATTTCTTTTTTTTGTTTGCTTGGATTTGTTTTGGTTTTTGTTTTGTTTGTTTTTTTCTTTAACAAAGAAAGAATAATTAATATGCTTAATTTCAACAGAAAGTGCATAAAAAAAATCAAGGCTGACAGGTGACATAATGAGAAAGTGTTACATTCCAGTATTTCATTTGGTCTTTCCCATCTTTCTTGACACTTTGGAGAAGTATCAATTCTTTTGACAAATACTAGGACATAAATTCTAATATTTAAAAATGTATTATCCCTTTCATATCTGGCTGCCCAAACAACTAAAAGGTGTGCTGTGATCTTGGTCTTAAAAGTGTAATAGCTAAGTGGTAACAATATTTCTGGAGTCGAACTGAGCCTAGCAATCAAGGCAAAGAAGTAAAAGAAATCATCTTAGGACCCCATTTTCTCTTTGTCTTCTTTTTACAGCATGTGTGGTAGCTGTTTTACTGATAGTATTTGTCTCCTAGAGATACACATATTAATGATTCCCATCCTAAAGTAATTTTAGGACTAATTAAAAAGTTGACATTATTTTCAGAAACCCTGGAGAGATCTAAGTTGTAGTAAAAGAAAAAAAAAAATACTAACGGAAACAAGGGGTTACAGACATCTTCTAATCCAACCTGTCTATAAAACCAAGAGAACTTAAGTATTGGTATTCTTACATACATTGTTCTGATCCCAGCATACAGAAATATATATAAAAATGCATATAAAAAACCCACTAAAAATATTACATTTCTAACCCATAATATAGAAGGATTTTAAGTCTAGAACAACAGGAGAAAGGCTTTCACTTTATATAGTATCAGTACACATGTGAATAAAGAACACCACATGTTTCTGAACTGATTATTTTTATGAGGTCTAATTGTGAAGAGACATTTTGACAGTTTTATTTACAGTGTAAGGCATACCCAGTGGCATGCAATCATAATTTGGAAACCATATATATTTGTATGTAAAGCACACACACATATATATTTGTACATATGTATAAATATATGTACATGATCATAGGAAATGATTTCACGGAAAAACCACAAGCCTAGCTAACATGTCAGTTCTACCATTGTAGCACATTTCCACATAGCCTTTTTAACATAATTCTCTATCAGTAACATAAAATCTGCAATTATGTAAGATACAACGATATGAATTCAGAGTTGTAAGTATACAAAGGTACTTCCCAAAATGACATAGTGTTTAAAAATATGTCCTAAAAACACAGATCAAATTTCTTTAAATATATTTAATTTATGTTAACATATATATGCAGCTATTTCAAAGGCAGCCAAGTCATTAAGCTCACTAAACTAATTTTGATTTGGGGAATCAATGGAGATTTCCACTGTTGAAGACTTTTTTTAGTTGTAGAATAATAATAATAATAAAAAAAAAAAAAAAGCCAGATCTGTCAACCCATCTGAATAAAGTACAATTCAAAGACAAAAGTTAGATCATTATGGATGAAAAATAACAGGATTATAGGCAACATCAGCTCGCAAAACAAATTCTGTTCTTTAATAAACATGTATCATGCCCATACGTATTTAATGTTAAAGAGTTTTTTACAGCTTAGGCTGTAACCTTAGTAGCTCAGTGTGTAATTTGCTATTGTCATCCCTGCCTTCATTGGCATAGAAGTAGAAAACAGCGAAGAACTCAAAATTTGAGCTGTTGATTAATTTTCCTCTGTCAAAGACAATGGGAACACTCCATCACCTCATAAACAGTATTCTGCTGGTTAGATACCTTCCATAAAGTTTAACACACTGAGTCTTCCTGCTGAACACTGAAGTGCAAGACACTCTTAATAGTAAAAGGACCTGCACTTCTTTTCCATCTACCTTCCTTTCTTTATCCTGTTTGTTCATACTGTTAATGCCTCAGGTAGAGCTGTCCATTAATGTGTACTTTCACAACATCATGCACTATAGGCCCTAATCTCTGCTAGGACCTGTAGCTGTTACCGCGTTACCACAACACATGATAACATATAAGGTTTAAAGCTTTCCTTCTGTTGCCAACCAAGTCCAAAATAGTCAAATTTCATTTTTCTATTTGTATCTGCTCAGCCTCTTACTGACCAGTACTTTGCATGAGAAGGAACACATAATGACCTCACAAAAAATTCTTTTGTATTATTCAGATATATTCAGGATACTTAAAAGTCCACATCTTTGGAAGATCAGGATTATTTATAATTTAGAATATTTGTATTATAAAATTTAAAGTAAATCCTATAATATTTTAAAAAATAGCTGGGACTATTACACATATTCCAGAATGGCAGGGATTACTGCTATCACTTGAAACTGAGGTCTGTCAATGTTCTGCGATGATTTCCTACATACACATTATTGGCAAATTTATATTTTATAAACTAGAAATTAAAAAGAAAGCTAAGATATTAAATAAAAACTCTGTTTAACCCAAGTAGCCTGGATAAAACCCTATCACTGAACAATATGTAAAAAAACCTGCAAACAAATGAATGAATTTATTCTCAGTTACTTTTTAGAAAAGAGAATCCTGTATAAGTGACTACAGTAGCACGTTCTGCCACATTCTTTCCATAAACTGAGCCCTGTCAGTGACAGCAAAACAGATTGTGTGCATCTGCTGGGAATGAGCCAGATGACAGTGGAGGAAACACACATGGATACCTTGGCACAAGTACTAAAGAAGTAGAAGAAAAATGGACAGAAAGAAGCAGAAACTTCTCAACTTTAATTAAAATGACTCTCTAACAAAAGTGAAGTTATCTAAGAGTCTGTAGCTTTGCTTTAGACTGTAACTCTCCAAAAGCCACTACATATTTATAGTCTACATTATCTTGTTTACTCCCTATGGTACTCACATGGACACCATTACCACAGTGTCTGGGTCCCACAGAATTTGCCTCAGGGAAATACCATCTCATTCAACAGACAGGGAATTGATGCACCAGCAAAGTGAAATCCTCACTGTCATCTAAAATAGGTTCTGGAAGAAAAAGTTAAATCCACACTGCCCAAATCCAGGCTACCATCCCAGATGCTAAAATACCCTTCCTGTGCTTAGCTACGCTCTCAGACAAAAATACCATTATACCTAAAATTGACATTAAGCAAATAACCTGCTAGTACTCTAGCATTACAGGACTAGGGTGACTGACAAGTTAAATTAGCACAAATGGTGGTTGAGTCAGTTTTGCTATTGTTGCTTGTGTCCTCTCAAGTTTCACTCTTGATTACGTGGATTGAGAGTCCAAGATGGCTCTAAAAAGAATCAGTGACTTACAGTTGTCAGTACAGAACAGAATTGCCACCACAAATAGTGGTAGCTGTGTGTTTGCATATAAAAGGAGAACCTGATCTTCACTAAGTGTTAAAAAGCACTCCTCAGCTATTGACTCATCATGGCAGCAGAACTACATGCTTATGCACAGGAAAGAATTCAGAAATTCTGCTGAGTCTGTAAAATCTTTTATTTCAGCTGTAAAGTAACTTACATTGCTTCCCTTTCGGTTAATCACTGGAAGATAGACCTAATAAACATGAAAGAACTTTTTTTTTTTAAGAAAACACTATTCCAGTTACAAGGACATACAAGCACTTCTGAATTTTGCTCTGATGTTCCATACACTGTTTCGCCTTAGACATCAGCAATAAGATGTGATTGCCAGCTGAGTGAAGATTAATATTGCACCTAATAGCCTGAGCATCTCAGCTAATCTGGAGCACCTAGAAGTCTCATGAAGCCAGCAGTCTCAGCCTGTATGTATTCTGTTAGAGTGACTATTCGATACTCTGACAGTACTTCAGAATCACATTAGCAAAATGGAATTCTTTTGACTTTATAGAACCCATACAGATCATTACATAATACAATTAACATCCAGAAGAGAGAAGATGCTAAAGAAGATTCTTCTTGCTAAAGAAAAGTTCTAGAACAGCACATTACAAACCTTCATGTACAATCTCATTTCAGGATGTGCGAATGGCAACCGCACATGTACAGATTTTAACCCCCAACACGGACTCAAAAAACTGCTTAAGTCTGCTTATAATATTCCTGATCAAAGAAGTGGTAGATCTTCACATGATCTTCCCAGGGTGGTCCAGAAGAAAGAAAAGGAGATCTTCTTTTGAAATATTCTATTCAATGGTACCTTTGTTTCTAATGAGTCTGGAGAAAGAGTCAAAGTGGAACTGAGAAAAAGAGGTGGATGTTAATTAACAGCATGAATTCTGTATATAAAGCAGTTTTTAGTAGGTCATCAAGTCAGTGGAGTTATGCTAGAATGCACGAGCAAAGGACATAGTGTCATATATTCACTTACATCTGGAATACTGTTAAACTGCTATATTAAAAATATAGTGAAAGAAAAGGAAAAGGCAGTAGCACATTTTTATAACTTATAAGCTGCTTCAACCTCTTGGATAAATACTAGTCAAGACTGAATATTGGCACAACTTTTTAACCAGTTGTTATTCTTCTTCATTTATTCAAGCATAATAATGTGGTCAGGAAATCAGGTTAGGATTCACACCCATATATTCAGCAGGTACATTAGCTATACAAGAAACTGGCTGAAGAGGCATGCAGGTTGGGCCATAAAGTCTTTCCTAAAGGACCACCCAAACTCTCCTGAAGATGAGTGAAACATGCACATAATGGCTATTTTTTAACTATTTGCTCTTATCTAGATTTATTAAACACTCTTCAGTAGGTTGATTTATTGCACCCTGAAGCTGTATTTGCTGTCTCAATCAAGCTATAATCAATCAGTTACTCATTTACAGCATGGTCATTGTCCTCATATTTAAACACCTCTTCATCTTCCTACCTCCTATCCTAGATTTCAGAGCTTTGCTAGGCATAGTATATCTTAGTTCAAGAAACAAACTCAAAAGAATGAGGTCACTAAAAATTGTGAAAGACTGTCACAGAGGTATTTACAATCCAGTTTCACATATTTAGATGAAAACACTTGCAAATGTATAGTTAAAACAAAAAGAATATTCTTCTTATAAGTTTTATTTTATAAAGTAAAATCAAAATTTTCTGACAATCCAATAGGAAAGATGGCATGGAATTGCAGTTATTTAAACTAGTTTTAAGTTACCTTACAGATGAGAAACATACAAAGACCTGCATTTTTTTAGTAAGAGAGATAAAAGAGAATGAGACTAACTTATATAGCTAAGAAACTATGGCATTCCAGTGAAACATGACTCAATTACAGCCCTTCATTTGATGAATATTTCATTACCTATACAAAAATGTGATGGCATCACATTTGGAAACTGAGTAGCTTTCTCTCAGAATATTCTATAGCCAATTGATGAAGGACCTTTCAAGAAAGACAGAATTTTCCATTAACTGCTCTAAATTAACGGTAGGAAGTATTTCCAATCAGATTTCTCAATTTTTGAATTTCTACTACACAAATTAAATCAGCTTTTATAAAGAATTTATAGACTTAATCTGGGGATGTGGATTCCAGTAGACAACAGGACATAGCAAAGTAAAACCTGATTTTTCCTTATTTATGTTGCCCTAAGTCCTTTCTAATTATGTGAATACATACTGGCACAAATTTTAGGTTTTAGAGTACCTTAGTAGAGTTGAAAATTTTCATCCATGTTTTGCCGTTGAAGAACTGAGGTGTTAAGTAACAGATTCTCATTAAAAAAAAAAAGTTTGCAGTTCCATTTAAAATTTATATTTAGGGGTTCTGAGTCCCTTTGTATGCACTGGACTGCTGTGCAGCTTCTGTGCTTCATTTGCAGATTTTTTCACCTTGCATCTGTTGCCTCAAATAAGGTTCAAGTATCTTTTTGGGGATGATGATTAGTGAATTGAAAAATTAAGGATGAACAATATATTTTTTTAAATCTCTCCATTACTTTTAAGTTTTGGAATTCATATTGAAGGATGCTGCTCCCTGGTCCTCTTAGAAATTGTTACCTATGGGTTGCATGTGGTGCTGGAGATTTTTACATTCAAGAAACTTGCTCAAAATTTGAAACACATTTTGGAACTGATCGTGCTGTATGTTGACTTTTTCAGTAGAAAACCTGTATTTTAGATATCTAGTTTAGATCATGATATATTTAAAATGTGCTCGGTGAACAGACACAGCAGTGGGTATTTATTAACTATTCTGCATTTAAGAATAGGATTTTGACCAATGTATGAAAATAGAATGCTGATGATTCTTTCTTTCACAAGTATCAGCAGCAGAATCTCACAAAACGATACATCTTTAGACTCCTTGTGATTTTAAAGAGGCCTTTTTGATATAACTACATTGTATTTCGAACTTATGTCTATCAAGCATGGAAGCTGTTAGGACTTTTAGGATGATGTTTAATTCACAGAGCAATCTTTTGATCCATTAGTGGAACAGCTTCCTCCCTCCGATCACATCTGGAAAACAGTAGAGCAAAAGGAGCAAACAAACACTTTTTTCCTGACTATTCTCAAAATTACTTTGTATCAGAAATCCGTAGGAGTTACATTCCATGCCCTGTTGGAGTAGTCCAAGTGGTGATGGTCTCATTACCGGTTTGTCTGTAATTGTGTACATAAAAATGTGGTAGAATAGAGTGCTACTGTTTTACAGTAGTGACTTTTAGCAACTTGTAACAGAAAATCACCACTTGTCCACATGCATGACAAGTTCTGCACTTCAGAACAGACCACAATATCTTTCTTTTTTGTCATGTCTCTACTTCCTACATCAGATATTACTTCATATTATTATTTAGTGACAAAACAAAAGTTAAATAAAAAACCACACTCAGCATCCATTGAAAAATTCTTGTGCTCTAAATTATGTATTTTACTACATGATTAGAAGTAGGCGGAAAAAATCCTAATAGCATTAAAAATGCCACACAAAAATAGCACTTCATCTACTGCTTGCCTTGTAGTTGTCATAAAGATTTGCATTATGCCTATGACCACTGTATCATAGCTCTGATAAAATTTTTAAGAACACAAAATTCCAGAAAAGATAGCACCCAGTAAGGACACTTTCCGGATGGCTATTCTGCAGATCACCACAGAATGTAATACTGAGCCTGTGACACTATATACTGGAATCATAAGTGAACTAAATGCAACGTTCTGGATGAGGATTTAAACACTGTAACCTATACTGAAGATAGATTCTCATTTTCCTTTGTCAATCACAAGTTTTTGAAAATCTACAAAAATATTTGTCCAATTTTCGACTTGTATGCCAATATTATAGGATATATAAAAGAGCATTCTTCTGTTTCTATCCCATGCATCATCTTTTTTAGTGCAACATCAACAATAAAACAGAAACACCAGATCCTATGGTCATCCCAGTGAAGACATGCAGATTTATACCTACCAAGCATATAGGTATTATTACGGGCAGTTCTGCTTTAACTAGGTAGCTTGTCAATCATTTAATCAAGTTTCCTTTCAAGAACAAACTGGAAAAGTACTTTCCAATTAATATACATTTTAAATGTAACTTTAAATTATTTCCACATTTTTAAATGCGTGTACCTGAAAACATGAATGAAATATTGCTTTAGTTTTAAATGACCACCCCAGTCCAGAGGCTCTTACCAACATTTATGGTCATATTTCTTGTCTCTAAAATTTGTCTATGTGTACAAAAGCTGTACATTTTGTATGCCACTGTATGGATGCAACCCTCCAGCTCAGTATTCTGAAATAAAAAATGTGCCATGTAGAATTTTAGTAAGTATACAGATTCACACTTATTTCATATATTGCACCAGGGTAATAACCTGGATTTTTTCTTATACTTCTGCTATATCAATTCCTTGTCTTCACCTTATACACACAAGCAAGCTAAAAGAAGAACTAACCATTTCTCCGGGATTCTGTGGGCAAAACAGGTTCTCTTCAAATATTGCTTCAAAGATCTGTTCCTTATAGCTATCGAACATATTTCAACAATCATTGTTATTAAGAACACTGCCTTACATCTGCAACGATTAAAGATTATTCACAAGACAAATTCTACACACTTCAACAGGAATTTCTGATGAAAAAACTCTGCAAGATTAAGGTTTTAAGTTCAACTACTATGTATTGTCCACTCTCCTCCATTTGTATACTATCTTACCAAATATATCATAGCAACATTCTTCCTAACCTTCCTCAAAGCCTCCCTGTTTTGCTGTTTCTTCCACTTCTCACACTCAGAAACACACTCAGGACACAGATGGACAGAGATAAAGCAGGCCTGAGGATAAGTCTAGAGGACATACTGTCTCCTGCTGGTTTCACAGAATATCCTCAGACTGTACTAAATTTTTTCTAGTAGTTGCTGAGGCATTCTCGTGGGATATGGCAATCAGAGGGGAGTTCTTGGCAGCACAAGTCTGAGGCTAAAATGTCAGGCTGAAGGGGATGCATGGGCCAGCATTACAGGATGGTCACAGAACCTCACGGTCCGGTTGCTTCTTTACAATGCCCTCCCCCCCATCTTTAGGGACAGCTTTTCCACCCAGCTGCAATGAAAAGATTTAAAACAATCTTCACTGAGAAGTCCATATTGAATTTTTAAATGAAAAGTGCTGCAGTCTAGCTTCTTACACAGGTGAATATGTTCTGGAACATTATAATTTCTTTAATGATCCAACAATAACTAAGTTATACGGACTAAAATAATGCACCATTGTTCCGAATATAATGTCGCAACAAAATATATTTATCAGTAAGGGGAAGAATTTGTTAGAAATCACATAAATACCACATGCTACTATGTTAGATATTTTTTATATTACTAGAAGTAATGTTACACATGGACAATGTTCTGCACTTGTGCAGATGTGTTTTATAAACAATTTCACAATCCTTCCTCCTTGTCCTTTGTACATACTTTGCTAACAGCTATTGATTGACCACTTAAAAGTAAATAGTAAAATTTAACTGACCATGGGTTCCAGAAGTGGCATGCATCCTGTATCTATAAAAGCAAACATAAATAATGTTTCTAATTCAGTTTACTTAGCTGTACATCTTGTGATTACAGTAAGAGAGGTAAAAGATGGAAACATTAGGGGGGAATTCCTAAGCTGGTATTTGGCTAATAATTTTCATTATAAACTTCACTTGATCAATTATATAGATGAAGAAATAGGAATCAGAGAAGACCTGTTAGATTTAATTCTAAGTTTCATATCGGCTTTAGAACCTGGGAAAAGAAGGCAGAGGAGTTTTATGCCATCTGTTCAATTCCATCCTAATCTGTGGGCTGCCTTATGGTTAACTTAAATGAAGGCAGCAGATACTGATTGACTTTTGTGGATCGGCTGTACTGGTCAGAATCTCTGGAGCTCTCTTCACTTGAACTCTTGTAGCCTTCCAATGCCATGGAAGGTGGCAGAAGGCAGAGATAAGTGCATCCACCCCGCTGGAGCAGGAGATTGCTAAATCACCTGTTCAGGGGATTACAAATGGGGCCTAGGCTACAGACCTCACTGGTATGATTACTGAGTCCCAATTGTGCCAGTATATACCATACAGTATTAAAATAATTCTCAGATAATTTATCCAGAATTGGATAAGTAAGAGGGATAAGGTACCTGTAGAATTTACTAGGACATATTTCTGCAATCTAAATGTATTTAGTTGTTCAAAGAAAAAAAAAAAGAAGGGGTGAAAATGCCAGATGGAGTTCTGATTGGCTGTATTTCAGAGTAACAACTTGAAATTCCTTAAAGATTCTTTTTCTCTACGCTTCCCTCTATTTTTTTTCCAGACTTGTTTTCTCTTTGCAAGGGAAGAAGCCACGTAACTACATGAGAAAATTCTATTACTAGTACGTTAACTTTCCTGGCTGAATAACAGGTGCCATTTGCATACTTTGAAATACTTTCAATATGTGAGGAAGTGTAAAGGCTACGCTGCTATGTGATGTTTAGTGGATTAAATAAATGACAGATATAGAAAAAGTCTCTTTGCACTTTAAAGCTACTGGGAGAAAAATGTGATATTAACAGGGCTGGTGGCAAAACACAGTTCTAAAATCTGCATGTTTGAAGTATTCTAAAACCAAATACGAATTCCTATGACCAAGATCTACATACATAGATTTAACTCTCTGTATTTAGTGAGAATTTTATCTGTAAGCAGGTCCCTAAATTTACCACACATTCATTGAGAAGAAGATACAAATTTTTATTACCTGCATTAGCTGTTAAACTTTGATATTTTAATTGCAAATGCACTCTATTTCTCTTTAAAACTTCCCGAGTTGAACAAGTACCTAGGAATTCCACTGCTTTTCTTGAAAGCCTTAGAATTATAGACTTTATTATCAGTGTAATCATCAAATTGATCTCATACTTTACATAAAACTGTGTGGCATTAAATTGTGCAAGAGTGTGCTCAGTTTTGGCAGTTTCTTTATATTGTAAGACTGAACTTGACAGATTCAATATACTACTGAGGACCATATGTTTTATTTTGTCACACTGATGTTAGATAACTTTTTGAAAATTATATACTTCAATTAAAAAAAATATATATAATTCTACTGTTTTATGATACAGCTGAGTGGTTTTTGAGATATTAATGAGTTATATGTCCAGAATGCACTTGTAAGAAAAGGACACTGTATTTCAGTCTTTACCACTTCAAGTTCCGTTTCAATATTTTATGCATATGATCGCCTTTTCAGAAGTACTGATCATGCAAATAGACCATTAAAAGAGTAAGGTGCACATTTTGTGAATTTGAAGACTGTCTTAATACAGTTTTCTTGTTATAAAGCAGGAAAATAACCAGGAATTGGTTATTTGAAACTATTTGAAACCATTCTTTGAGGACTGTAGTGAGTGAGTGCGCCTCAGATCAGTCTTTTTCATTTTATTTGGCTATGAGGCACTTCAGGATATTTCAAACAGTTCTATAACTGCATTTATTGCCTATTTTGAAGGTTTACTTTTAAAGCCTACAAACATTTTTAAAATTCACATTTGAGCCTAATAATACATTGTTGAGAAGCTGGTTTAATGCACATAGGAAACAAAACTAGAAAAAGAAAATTTACTTTATATAACTTAAACTTTTCAATATACAGCTAGGCAAAGCGAGAATGAAAGAAAATAAAAATGCACCTTCAGTATCCACTAAGATGAAACATCTGAATTTATGTGAGTTTCCTGATTACAATAACACATACAAAATTAAATACATAAATATTAATTTTATGTATCACAGAAGATGAAGACAATGACAAAAACAATGTTTACATTTATGGTTGACTCATTAGTGTTTTATTATGTGAAACACTAGGAGGCATCAGTTGGGTAAAAAAAGGAGTTCCTTTGAAAAATGGTAAGAAATTATCATAGGAGTTATAAGCTTGCAAGTTTCATACTTCCAAATGTTAAAGGTTGTACATTATAACTAAATCAGGTAAATAGGCAAAACTCTCTATTCTCACTGATAAATGACATAATAATATAAGGACAACACTTAATTTCTTAACTCTTTTTAAACCAGACTACTACGTTCACATATGCAACACAAAGAATAGTTTTACAACACGTTACATTTTTAAAAATAACAGAATAAAATGACTTATTTGTTCTTCAATATTATAATTTTTGATAAATCTTCTTGTAAGCTCTTAATAGGGTAAGTGCAGTGTATTTAGTATAGTTCTAGGCACTTTTTAGTCCCTAGGCATTTTTAAATCCTAAGCACTTTTAAGAACTTTTAATTGCTGTTTACAGGATATCATCTAGACAAAAATATTTTTTAAAAAAATCCCAGAGTACTAATCTACTACATTTTAATTATATTTTCCAAAAGCGGTGTATTAAACAGCATTTATAAAATTTGCGTAACAATGCCACAAGTGGCTCTACCTTTCACAAAACAGTCATGCAAAATCAGTAATGTCAAAACTGAGTTTTCGTTGCTTTGAGTTGCATTTAACAATGACTAAGCAACAGAGTTATAGTTATAGTCATAAAATAATCAATTAAAACTGAAGTGTGCCTTGCCATGTTGCAGCAATCAGCTTTTATCTCTGCCCAATCACAATGACATGTGAACTGCCTAATCCTTCTTTTGTAAGGCACATAAGACTTTGTTGTCACTGTTGGTTTTGTGAATTGCCTCTATAAGCTGGTCTGATTTCCTAAAGATGACAGATTCCAGTGAATAGACAAGCTCTCCTGCACTGCAGTCAATGAGACAGTGACATTAAAGTGGAGGACTGAAGACACTCGCTTTTAATCACCTGTCCACATGCAGCATTGACCATCAGTTCTGACAAAATGACCTTAAAGTTGGTCAGAGGACCTGAACAATTACTTTTAAAAATAGAAAATTAAGAAATTCAATTTTTCAATTTTTTACTTGCACCATCAGTTGTTTTGCTGACTCTGATCTTCTAAGCCCATTTTGTTTCTGCAGTAGGTTGCAAAATTGTATTTTCAACCTTTTCAAATACCAGAATTCTAACCCTACTCTTAAACTTGAAGTTTTCTAGCTGTTGAGATTTACATATATAATTTTTATGTATTTTTTATCCAAGTAACTATAGAGCCTGAATGAGAACATAGCAAAATCTCTCTGCTGATATCATAAAGCAAAATTTTAAAACTTAAAATACATCACAAATATAAATGTTCTGGTTATTATTCAAAATGCTGGAGCAAGGACTATAAAATCCTTGAAAATATATAGCACCTTATGTAGGTTCATCTTCATCATTAGTGTTTTCAAAAGAGTATCAGCACTTGATTTTTTGATAAATTATCATGCAATGTAGAGCAGTGATGTCAAATAGGTAAAAATGAAGCCTATGTATCAAATGCATTTTCTTTCAAGTAACTAATAGCAATTAATGACTTCTTGCTCAATGAGATGTAGAAATATCTTTAGCTGCCTCTGAAGATGAACTAAACTATTCCGGTGAACAATAAATTAACCTGTTACAGAGAAGTAAAATTAAAAGAAAATAAGGTCGCAAAAGTATTCTATTAAAAACTCCTGCTCAGTTCCTAAGTTTCTATGTAATTACATTTATCTACTGAATAGTGAGTTATCAAAACCTCTCTTAGGCAAACATTTGGGAAAAGCTTCAGAAAGCTTCATTCCTCTTTGTCAATAATATTTTAGGTGTTTTAAAAACAGAACCATGTAAGAGTGGTAGGTAGCTCTGGTTTTGAATATACATGTGGCAGGTAGATGAATTGTTTAAAAAAAGTAAGAAAAATCTGCTGATCCCATATTAGAAAAAAAAATCACAGTAAGAGAGTATTTGCTGGAATTTTCTTCTGAGGCTCCAAAACTAGCAGCTCAGAAATATACTACTCTAAAAGACTTCTCTCAAAGACTATTCATCATTTAGTACCAATTTCTATAAGGCTCTTAAACTTAAGTTTCCTTTTTCTTGGTCAATTAATCTTAAGAGGACACAGACAGTATCTGATCCTTGCATTCTTTTAAAGGACATTGAAAGTGACATTCTTTACATCTCTGTCCTGTGAGAGCTTTGGGACAGGCAAGAGCTTTAGGTCTCCTTGGGGCCTGATCCTGTAAATCATTATCCCTGTGACTTGCTCATTTTCACACGAGAAAAGTGTTGACAGTGGGACTAGTTTTGTAGGAACTGCTTGCATGAAAGAAGGTTTCCATGTTCAGGTCCCAGAACTATCTTTTCATACTAGCTATGTAGGGTATACTGGTAAAAATATATATGAACAAGTTTTTAAAATAAAAAACTTGTGCATCGTACGTGTATGACAAGGAATATAAACACCCTGAATTAAGGGCCACTGTCTTAAGTTCTTCTTCAGGGAATTTTTCTATCACTCCAAAGGAACTCAAGCATGAGCAGAGACTTCAGTGTTAGACACAGTATGAATTATGTACTCATTGGTATAGAAAGAATAATATAATAGGTATTTTAAGAAAACTGATAAAGTAAGAAAGTTTTGCAGGTTCTTTGAATTCATGTAAGGTACCTGAAATCAGGTAACAAAAGTAGTTTACAAAATAATAATTCCCCAAAGTACCCATTTGTCAGATCATTTAAACTGGAAATCAGTATGTATGTACACAGCCTCAAATACAGAGGCTAGTACTTGTTCACAGGTGGTAATATTTTCATGCCCTGCCAAGCCTCTAGGGTTTAGTTATTATACTCCATATAAACATCTTTATTCTTCAACCACAATAGCCAGGAAAGTGCGAATGAATGAAATCTAGTCACAATTGCATATAATATAATTTATCATTCATCTTGTAGTTATTTTAAAGTACAGATATGAAGCTAGGACATTTGCTATTAAGCTGATCGCCACATATGTGCTAGGAAAATTTTGTGTCAAAGCAATTCTTTTCTGATCATCAGTAAAATACTAGTGAAGTGCCTTTTTCTGCTTAATTCTCATATCTTTAGTCTTAAATTGTGTATTACGGTATTTATTTAATATGGTTATTTGGTAATAATAACCATTATATACAATAAAGAAAATAGAACTTTTCTGTAAAACACAATGTCTAGGTATCCACAATGATTCATTAAGTTTTGTTTTGCAATGTGCTGCTTTGTCCTTTTTTTTTTTTTTTTGAGAAAGAGAGTTATTAGTTTGTCTTTATATTTGTTTTGTTTTTCAGGCTGACAGAAGGTCACACTAAGTTTTATGGTAAACACGAAGTATTACAGTTACATAATGCACCAATGGTCTTATAAGTCTATCATTTACATTAAACTTTATCTTAGCCTGTATGCAACTGTACTGCAACTACCCCAGCCAGTTCTGTAAGGCTGATTAGCTCTACTCCTTTGTGTCAACAAATGTAAAGATTACTCAAAGTACTGCATAAAGACCAAAGCATACTATTCCAAAAGAGGTTTGCAGTCCATGACTTAAATTCCCACATCAGTGCAAGGGGTCTTTCCATCATAAATGTAAGTATTCAAATGAAAGATGCATAAAGTTAAACACTTGCAAGCACGCACTACCTAAACTCAAGAACAGAAGAGCCTGTGATAAAACGAAGTTTAAGAGCATTTCACTCAAACTGGATCCTTAGTTTGATAAATCAGAGTGCATGCACTACAAGGTCATAGCTTTTAGTGAACTATTTAAATCAAATAGGCTTTTAGTGAACTATTTAAATCAAATAAGATTCCAACACTTCAATATCAAGCACACAAAAAATGAAAACTAACTTCATCAAAGTTTAAACACTTATGACACTGATACAGACAAGTCAGCAATAATTTACGAGATAGTGATTTAACTATGTTATTTGTCTAACAAGTTACTGTTAAGCAATTGCACAATTATACATTTAAAACGTCTGCAAGCAACCTCAATCCCAGTCCACATAAAATGACTGATACATTTTTCAAACGCAATAGGAAATGTACCTAGGACTTTTGTACCATGCCCACTATATTTTATTCCAATGCTGAATTTCACACGTACTTACATTATAAAAATTTAGCTGTTTGGATGATCAGACTAGTCCTTCAGATATTTTCCTTTTATAGGAAAAAGAAAAAATCCCTTTACTTCTTCCAGCCTTAAATATTCACCACCTGGTTCAACATGCAGCCGCCTTGAATCACACACACAACCTTCAAAGTCAATCCAATAAGCAGCCAGAAAGATGCCTGGTGTATCTGTGTGTGTGTGTGCGCGTGTGCGCGTGTGTGCAGCGTGGAGGAGGAGAAAGTGGCTGAGCTGCTGGTCGGATTAAAAGTAACCGGACTCGTCCTGAGATCGTCCAGGAAGGAAGTGACAGCAGGCGAATGGGAAAAGGCGAACAGCTCACAGCCTTTGTAACATCGCGGACGGGAAGGGGGAGGCGAGAAAGGGATTCAAACTACACGCCTGATGAAGTGTCCTTTTCTGCTTCGCTCTCTCTTCCTCCCTTTTCTTCTCCTTCTCTGTGTCTCTATTTCTCTCCCTCTCCCACAATCCCAAACGAATGACACTCTCCTCCCGAGCTGGAGAAATAATCAGTTTCACTCTTGCAAAAAGGGGGCGGGATCAGATCCCTAAAGCGTTTTAATAAAACAAACATAGAGCAGCAGCAGCGGCAGCAGCTCCTTGCCCCTCTAGTCTAAACTAGATTGATAAATTGCTCCACTACACTACTTTAATTATGTATATGGAATGCAGAATAAATCACCGAGCATCAGCACCTCAATCAAGCACTTTTTAAATGATAATTGCATCTTGGGTGAATCAATCTTTCCATTCCTGACATTTTGCTAATTTTAGTTCTACGGTGGGGGTAATGGCATATGCCACACGCAAACCTAATGACAATCCTTTATTACACCGAGCGAAGAAAAGGCGGCGACCCAGTGCGCGTTTCCCCCCTCCTGGGGACGGTAGCGCAGAAAGCGGAGGGCGGGCAGGGCAGGGCAGGCAGGGCAGGGCCGCGGGCCAGACCGCGCACCGCCCGGAGCGCACATCCGCGGCGGGCCGCCCGGGGCCGCGGTGGTGGCCGAGCCCGCCCGCCCGCCCGCCGGGGCCTGTGGGCAGAGGGGCTTCGAGCCGTCCCTGCGAGTCGCCACCCCAGTGTGCCGGCGACGGCACCTCTGGAGCGGCTCGCCCCGGCGCGGGCCCGGGCGCCAGGAGGGGGCACAGCCGGCGCGCGGCCGCCTGGCGGCCTGGAGGTCGCCGGCCCTTGCGCCGCCCCCGGAGCGCAGCGGGGCTGCGGCCCCTTGGCCCTCCCCTCCTTCTTCACAGACCTGCTGCCCAGCCCCTCGCACCTTGGCCGGGCTCCCCCTCCCGAGCCCTTAGCTCGCTGAGCAGCCCAACTTCCCCAACTCATGCCGCTCGGCGTCCCGACGCGTGGGGAGCGGTCCCGGGGCAGTGCCGGCGCAGCCGCCCTTTCTCGACGGGGAGCACCGACCGGATCCCGGCCCGATCCCGGCCCGCTCGCCTTCTTGCGCGGGTCCTGGCCACGGCCGGCTGCTGGAGACGATCTCGTGTCAGACTTACCCGCAGAAATGCAGCACTGGCAGCACGCTGTGTGAGAGGACAGGGCTTTTTTTTTTTTTTTTTCTTTCTTTCTTTTTTTTTCTTTTCTTTTTTTTTTTTTTTTTAAATAGGTTCATTTACTTCTAAAACCGGACTGAAAGGACTGCACTGTATAGGAGCTTGAATCCAGATTAAGCACATGGGGTAATTTGTGAGTAAAACTGGACCTTGCAGATACTTGTTTTAATTTCCATGCAGATAGCCAACTTTTACAATCCTTTGAGAGCAGCAGGGGAGTTTGTAAAGGCACAGACCATTATTTTTATGATAGATTAAGGTACTGCAAATAGGAACAGCACACATGATAAAACCAAATGACTGAATTCAAACACAGTGATAAATATATATTTGGTTTATTTTAATACAGGTCTTGCAGTCTTTTCCCCTATAAACATCTCATTGGGCCACTGACCTACTTCCAAAATACTTGACAGTGAATAAATACCTTTTCAGTACAACTATACTTATTAAAACATGGATGCTCAAAGCACGGTCAGAGCAAAACAAAGCTCAGGCAGCTCTAACGAGCACCCTGCAATTGCTCTAAACGCAGATCCCTAGAGAATACTGCGGATCTCATCATGCCCTGCTTCGTCTGGGCGAGAGTGCACAACTCTCCATGGGCAGGCAGTGACACGCTACAGATGCACCCACACCAACAAAGATAGTGATACTGATGTGCCCAGAACCTACAGGCAGCCAGACACGAGCCAAGCACATTGTACACGGTCGTGAGAGGCACATACGCTCTGCAGTGGCAGCAGCAGAGCCCAGAAAACACTGGGGAAGAAATACTTTCTCAGCCTCTGGTCTGGAGGGAAGCACAGCAGGAAAGAAACACAGAACAGTTACATGGGTTGTACCTTTGCTATGCCTCTTCTGCAGACAATTTTGGTCTCCCAGCGCAGCTTCCAACTATCCAGTAATATTTGTATATTCTTAGTGGCAAAAATAGAAAACTCTTTTAAGACTTCACACTTTTTGCTCTAATTGAAAATGACTGTCATCTGTTTTATTTTGTGCAGGATGTGTAAGTTTTCTGGTTTCTGGTTAGTTGGTAACACAGCCCTTCGATTGGCAGCACAGAAGACAAGCACTGTCATATTCTGAAAGTAATTATTAGAGTAAGCAAGTATTTCAGAAAATCAAAGTATAGAGCAGCTTGGAACATCAACTACACCTCCATGTGGGCACTTGTGGCCTAATCTTTATATAGCTGTGACCTTCACATACTGGAGCACCTTAAAGCCATGCCAAGTTTTTGTCACGAGTACAATTTATCAAGCCCATGTAAAAGACTCCTCGATTTTTAAAACAGGGTTCAGACGCTAGATGGACAAACAAACAGGAGGGATCAGGCTTTCTCACTCATCTCAGGGTTAGGTAAGGCATGAATTTATGCAGTATCATTTGAAGTGTTTAGGATTTTTTTTCCCTCTCATTTGTTGCATTTCATTTAAAAATCTGGGATAATTTCAAGCTGCGAAAAACCTTTGTTCTGGTGTATGCACTTCTACTGATGCTCCACAAATGCACCATTTTCAAATTTCTGGCATGAGACTTAAATCTGCCCTTTTCTGCTGTCCACAGTTCATGTGTAGGACTGCTGACAAAATTATTTTTTTCTCAATCCACCACCTGAGGCACGCAGTGTTTTAAATGATGAGACATCAATCAAAGGGTAATCGTTATAGAATAAGATCTCCAAAGCTTTATCAAAGAGGGTATCCAAGCATCTCTTTCCCTTACAAGTGTGATTATCTCAAGGTAACATTTCCTTTGAAGGTGATTATCAAAGTCCGTTTTTGTTCTTTTGAGGATGCAGAACATATCCTTCCCTAAGGAGACATGAAATTGCCAGCTTACATCCTTTAATGGCGTTTAAACCAAAAAGCATTGAGGTTACTACGAAATGATCCACCTCCTTTGCATCTTAACCCTGGGGTGGCTTGGTTTCTATTTTCTGTTTAAAGTTCTGCTCAACCCCACTCCATTCCATGCCTTGCTCTCTTCCACCACCTCCCCATTTGTTAGAGCAACACAGTATAACTCTTCTTCCCATCTCTGGCTGCTTTTAAACTTGGCCCATGCTGGGTGCAACGCTTGAAGTGAGCTTTACAAAATTATTTTAAAGTGAGCTGGGGTGGTTGCCACAGCAACCCACCTTGAGAGAAATAGAGGCTATAGATTAATCTACCCCACAAGATTATTCAACAGTACTGTATTTATTCTTCATTCATTCAGAATATTCCCTCAATCCATATGCTTTCATAATGAACAGAAAGATATAAACTCAGATAATTTCAAAGATAATAGGATATATATGCTTTGAAAACCACTGCAAAGAAACAACATGCACATGATTCTTTGCAAAATCATTTAATTGCAAAAAAAATATCTGCAAGGTAGGCACAGCTGTCATATTAACTTTAAATGAATTGGCATGTGATTACTAAAATGGTGTTATACACATCAACCAATGATTACAGAAAGCCTTTGTCACAGGAGTACCTGTAAGTACATAACACAGTAGAGTTTTGCTCTCCAGGTTTTGCTTTTAACATAAATCTCAAAATAATAAATAGTACTTTGTAATATAAATGCAATAAATATTAAACACTCACCACATACACCCTCTTTATTGTCAAAATCATCCACCTCCAATGCTTTACTTAATCTTTCCCATAGTAGTTACTTCAGAGTTTACACTTCTTGTTCGGCACCTTGGATGTTTAAAAGCAAAAAGTAGTATATTATTAAAATGCAAACCTATAATACTTAAATATACTTAAGGAGATTTATGAAGCAATTTCTATAAAAAAATACGAGTCTTTACTGATGTGCACTTAGGCCTAAGTTACTTGTAAGTAACTTGGCGTTTTCAGAAGCTGTTATAAACTCCAACTTGATGTTTTCAGAAGCTGTTATAAACTCCATCCTACCTTAGGGATGCTACACTATCAATAAAATTACAAAACTATTGATTGCAGCCTCCACCCTCCAGTTGGCATTTATGATTTTACATGCATTTTGGAAAACACAGCCATCTTGTTGTTTAATAAATCCCTGTTTGAAAGTCCAGGCCAAAATGTAAAGTTAAAGCTCGGTATATTAATTTCTTCCTTTTAACTGCAGGTGTATATGGTGCCAACACTCAGGCATGTATCTCCTCGGGTCTGCCTCAAGGAAGGCGACACTGGGTATCATTGGGAGAACCTTTTTTACCCCAAGATGCTCGTTTTTCTCTGTACCTATGGCTGTGGAAAGGGGGTCCCCACTGGAACGACTCGGTCTGGAGGAGCCTCTGCCTCTGCCCCGACCCCTCGCACCTGCAGACACATTGTTTTCCCGGGGCTTCTCCTAATTTATTTATTGACTCATTATTTCTAGGGGCTGGGGTGGCACGGGAGGCACCGCAGGAGCAGGTATGACTCCGGTGTCCCGCCCCATGTCCTCAGGCACCGCAGCCCGGGCGTCTGGCGGCCCCGGGCAGCCGTGAGGGGCAGGGAGCGCCCGGGAGGCCCTGGGATCGCTCCGGAGCTGCCGGGGTGTCCCCGAGATCCCTTGGGGTGCCGGCTGCTGCGGCAGCAACCGCCCCCTCCTCTTCTTTCTCCTCCTGCTCCCCGCTCCGTTAGGAAGGCGCTGAGGCGGCGCGGGGGCGGTGGGAGTCCGGCCGGGCTGACGCCAAGGCGGGTGGTCCCGGGCAGGGAGGGAGAGCGGGGGCTGTACCACTGCGGCTGGAGAGGGGCAGCCAGAAGGGCCGTGGCTGTTTGGGACTGGACGGGAATAGCAAAGTCCTGACAAAGGCTGGCTCTAGGGGAGGCTGGAAGCAGAAACCTGCCCGGCGTCCGCCCGCAGAGCTGCCCCCATCGCCCCCCTCCGAGGGCCGTGCCTGTTCACAGCCTTTGCCCACCGCTCCGACCTTTGGAGCGAATGGGTGTCACTGGTTTGGGAGGCAGGAGCACCACTCTGCAGTGACAGCGAGGCTCGGGGTGCCTCTCGTGTCAGCTCAGACCGGGAACAGAGGCTCCCCTGGAGCAGGGCGGGTGGGAGCGCGGTGGGAGCCGGGGCGCAGAGGCTGCAGGGAGGGCTGGAGTGCGACCACATATAGGGCCAGGCTGGTGAGGTGCAGTGGCACGTGGAAGTGCTCCGACACGGACTGATGGGTGTCCAGCAGGCCAGCGTCGCAGCCGTGGGGTGAGGGGTGTAGCAACATCTGGAAAGGCATCATAATTTTATTTTAGGCCTTGATGGAGGGCTTGGAGGTCAACTAATCTGGGACATTATCTGTTACTTTCCAGGCTTTTTGAAAGTTGTTTTTTCAATTTCCCCTCCACTACCTTTAAAAAAAAAAAAAAAAAAAAAAAGGAAAGAAAGAAAAGAAAACTAAGATTTTTAATGCTCCCTTGCTGATATTTTCAAGGGCCTTTGCAGGGAAGAGACTGATTATAGAGGGAAAAAGACTGCCAAATGCACTAAGTCAACAATGAAAAGGGGATTTATTTGTTTTGCTAAATTGATCCAGTTCTAGTACTCTGGAGTGCTTCATTGTTACCAAAGGCAGTTTCTGAAACTGTAGTTTTCAAGTTGATATTGTCCTTTAAATATCTCATAAACAGCTGCCCAAGGATTATTTTTATGCAGGAATTCTTTTAAGTGTAATGCCTTTTTTTATTATTTCTTTTTAAACTGTTTTCAAACTAGAGATAGGAGGTAACTTCTTCATAGTGAACTTCCTTCTTTTAAAGAACATAGTCAGCTGTTTTCTTTTAAAGATTACATATTACTAAAATTGTCCTAAAGAGTGTAAAAATAGTATTTATTACTTTGTGAATGACAACACAGACTAATACTAGAATCAGATTTGGGCCTAGTGATACTCTATTTGTTTGCCACATATACATTTTAGAAATAGGTAATACTTATGGTATGTAATTTTTTTTTTAAAATATGACTGAAATTGCATCTGAAGGAAATTAACAGCTATAGAAATGTTGAATCTTGTGCTTGGCAGGGAACATGGATGCTGAGAAGCCCATGTGGCATGTCCAAAGTTCCCTGCAGTCTGTTGAAATCCAGTATACTCTGACAGGTTGAGATGAGACACTAAAATGGAAGCTCAGCCCTATGTCAATGGCCACCCAGATCCTATTTCTGCCTCAGAATTAATCTGAGTATGCTGTAACTCCAGTTCCTGTACTAGCCACTACTCTCTATAAGTCATTCAAATGTCCTTATCATCCTATGACAACATTCCACCAAATGTATATAGTTTATATATACATGTACGTATTTTAGGGGTGTAACACTTGTAGTCAATGATCTTACTTGAGTGTAACTAAAGGAAGAATTTAACCTACTAACCTTTCCCCTGTTGAGATTTAGGGACTCCAAAAATGTGAGTCTAGACTTGCATGAAAGAAATGCATCGGGGGGTTTGAAGTTTTTCAGTGCTAGTCAGAAATTGGCAAGCAAACCTTCAGTCTCAGACAAACTCAGTAATTAGTTTCTATTCTACACCTCTTTCCCTATCTCTTTACCTCTTTTAATGAGGTAAAATTCCAAGCTAATTTTTTTTTTCCTATGCAAAACTATAAAAATAGATCAAATGTAAGTTTAGAGTGGAAATTTGGAATCAATTCCCCATCTTAAAAGGGTTTAAATACAGGAATGTATTTGAAGAATAATTTTGGAAATGTTGTCATTTTCTTGAACTGTTATTCATCAGTCTGATAATTCTGCATCTTTGTATGCTTCAGAAGCATCAGAATATTTTTTTTTAAAAGCAAGGCATTTTGTGGAAGTGTAATTTACTGTGTGGTTTAATACAACTGTGATTGAAGTCTACCTCAATTTTTAAACAGCCTTCACCCAAGAAATACAATATCTTTATTATTCAACTTGATTGCCAATACAGAAGAGCTATCTCTCACAGCCTTTAGAGTTGATACAAACCAAGACAAGTTTGTATTTAATTGGTAATTTATGCAGCTTTAGACATTTTAAACCTTTTCACCATCAACTGCGTATTTCTAAAGAAGTTTCTCCTAGGGCAGTTCGTCTTACTTATGTCCAAGAGGAAAGGCTCCCAGAAATTGTTTCAGAATGAGTGTTTAAGTAAGGTCCACCCTTCTTATTCCTGCTACCACATTTATTTGTCCATATGATTGCCCTCCACTGAATATAGAGGATCTCCCTGTGATTCCCTTTCATTTTATAAAAAGTTGGTTGGGAGCAGGGAATGGATTTTTTTCAGTTGTGCATTCCTTCTATTTTCCAGAAATGGAATTGCCTAACTAAGGTATTGTGATGTTTTCAGATATTTTGCTAAAAAATCCACAACCCAAACCAAAAAATATGATTGCACTCCCTTGCTAATTGTGTGACACTCAAGCTTTTGTCTGTCTTGCTCTGCATGATGATGCAATACAGAAGCACACAGCCGTAGATGGCCAGAAAAGGCTTAATTAAGTATTCTGCAGCTGCTACAAATTAGATCAGCATCTGCATCTGTGTAGACAATGAAATTCATGGTAATTCCGAGGGCCAAGCAAAGTAGAGGTTTGTTTTGGATAGACCCTTAGCCACAATTCAAACAAAATTCAAAACCAAACATGTTCTAAGGGGGAAAAAAAGTTGGTCAACTTCGTGTCCTCTTGCTAAAAGCCACTATGGTTTCCTATTCTGGCTATAGATACATATTCCAGTGTAGAATATGAAAGTCAGCTGTTACAGTATTCCCAGTTGTTTTTTCCCCTAAAAACAAGTTCTCTTTTCCAGACTAGAATTTGACCTATATTTTGGATGACTGCACATTTTTTTGCTGTTTCTCTGATAATTTACCTCTATTTCAGATTTCATACCACTTTCTGGAGCTCAAGGTGGAACAAATGATGTATAAATTTTAATGGTCAATGATCTGACCAGGTGTAACAGAGTATGTTTTATGATATTTGCATATGTTTTATGATATTTGAATATAGAAGACAATAGCAATAGATTAGTACGTAGAATGAGAGGATGAAGGTATTGCTGGCGAACTATTTTGTACAGATATGCTTGCATGCAGAAATCAAGAATTAATAGGTTATTCTCTGGACATTTTAGGAAAATGCACTGGTTTTAGGAGTTTGCAAACTCTTCAGTACTAAATTCATGTTTCTGTTTTGCATTTGAACAGCTTCAAACACAAGTGTTGACCCATATGTCTTCTAAGTGCTGCTATAATACTAATATTTCTTTTATAAAAACAATAATTAATATAAAAATTTTATTAGATGTTTTAGGGAGGCCTTTTGAAGGTTGGCAGCTCTTCTTGATAAGTGAAGAAGACCTCGTAACCTCTGCAACCCTAAAATGTAATTGCAGAATGGTTGGGTCAGCTTTTAGATGTAATTGTGCCACCTATGTTTATCTATTTAAAACTTCCATGAGCCTCCAGCTGTGATGTCATTGGTTATAACTCTTCCCATGGAAACACTTTAAAAAGTTGACATTACTGAGGTTAAAGCCTCAGATCATTAAGGATATGTACTTTGTTTTGGATGTATTTTGTCAGAAATTGCTGTTACTGTCATATGATCCAGTTTGAGCATCTTTTTACAGCTCCTGTATGATGCAAACAGGTTTAAGTTCCCATTTTGAGTCTGTTATGTTCTGCAAGCCTGCACCAATAAGACTGGCAAGATCCTGTTTCAACAATGACTTTACAGATAGCTACACTGACATGGTTAAAGGAGAAGAAACCTGATTGCTAAATTGAAGTTCCTGCAATTGGGGGATTATTATTTTTGTCAGGCAACTAAAAACCATGCAAAGGCAACATCAGGCTATTTTTTTGTTAAACAACTCAATTCCATTTGAGTATGTATTGAAACTTCTTTAATTGACCTAATATATTGTTACCTTCTTTAGTTTTAAATTCTGACTGACAAATAAATATGGTGGAACTAGCATTGTCTTTACCTTTTAGATCTATAGTATTTGGAAGGTCTGTGCTGTAAAACCTCATTATCTCTGGATGTGACTTAATTGTTCTCTTGATTGTAGCTTAGCTATAGGAGCAGGGTATGGGGAATGGGTACATATTTGGAAGGGGATTATGAAATTTTCTTGCTCTTTAGTGAGACAGAAGTGTCTTTTTGGGGTGTAGATATTCATGTCGGGGAAGATGAGGCAAAAGGCACATGGGAAGAAATAATTTAAGAGGGCTGGTGCTAGTGGGGGTAGACAGGTTAAGAATTTTTGGATTAAAGTGAGATTCAGTGAGGAGTTCCCACATCCTTTTTGCAGATTAAACCCAGCAGTTTTAAAGCTATTTAAAGAATGTTTTCTCCCAGGATCAAAGGAACCAAGTGCTTCTTTGCCCTAATTGGGAGCTAGTTCCCTTGTATTTCTGAGGAAGAATACAAACCAAAATCTCACTGTGGTGAGATTGTGGTGGAGTATTAAATGGCTAATGAACTGGTTTAATGCAAGGACTCATAATGAAATGGACAGCCATATCTTTCCAAGGGTAGGAACTATTTCCTGATATGCAAGTCTATTATTTGACAGTCTCTTCTATTTTTCTCAACATTAGTATACTCTTCCTTTAAAATTATTAAATACAATAATAATTTATCATTGCCAAGCATTCTTTCTACAATAATTTCAGGTTCAGGAGATGGATGGATACTAGGGAAAGAGCTATTTGCAGTGTAGTTATATTATATAGAGAGTATCCTGCTTCCACTTTAGAAAGCAAAGAAAACAAACAAGTGCTCCAGATATCTATAGCAAAAACTATAGAAAGCATCCATTATGTATACTTCTGTATTGTCATTCTTATAGCAACAAAAAGAAAGTAGAGAGAGAGATGAAAATTACTGGGGGAGAGCTTTTTTGTTTAACAAACCCCAAACAAAACAGAAGACAAAACCCATCAACACAGATACAGAAAGGTTTGTTTTGGAGGATTTGTCCTTAGCAGCTGCATATCATTCTGTTCAGCTTTCAGTTTTTTGCTCTGACAGATGATTGTATGTTTCAGGGTACAGTGCATTAGCTACATTAATATTAGATTGAACTTCATGTGCTTTATATGCTATAAGCACAACTTTTAAGTATATAAGTAGAACTAGTAATGCTATATATATGTATTTATAAGGCTATATATTTGCAATGCTGTGTGTATATATAGAGCTGTAATTGCTTTTTTCATTCACTCTGTGTATTATTTTATTTATTTTTATTATTATTATCTGTGCAGTTATTTTACATGTTTCCAGCAAACTCATATACCTGAGCTTAAATCTTGTTGTTTATTCTTTGTAAGCTGTATTTTTTGAACTTGATTTAGAATCCAGTGCATTTAGAGCTGTGCATAGAATGCACCATTGCTTTTGTCTTTATTGAAAATTTCTTAAATGGTGCTTTCAGAACTTGCTTTATAATGCTAGTTTTCTTTCAAAGGAACAAACTCCATATCTGACAATGCAATAAATTGTCCGTACTTTAATTGGAGAAGATAATTTTATTAACAGTTTGTGTATCTATACACTGTGACAAGGGGTATATTTTGAGACCTTCCTTGTTTGTGGTGAATGTACAGTGCAACAGCATTTTTAAAATGGGATAGGAAGGAGGAGCTGTGAGCAGTCATGGGGAGTGGTGTGTGAATGCTGGGGGTGTCTTCACTTGAGAATGGGCCACAGTGGGGTGCAAGCATGGGGCGTGGCTTCAGAGCCATTCTTTGCAGCCACCAGAACAGCTCAGGGGCATTGAAGCCCCCAAGAAAGGCAATGGTTCCGTATGTGGCTGCACACTGGCAAGGTGGAGAATTCTCCACTGCTTCCTGACGTGGCCTCATCCTTTGATTTCCAGGGAGACCATCTCAGACTAATAACCAATGAATGTCCGAACAAAAACATTACTTAATGAAAGCCCATGAAGAAAGCTATATATTTTGTATAATAAGAATATTGCTTACTGTACCAAGGGGAAAATAATTACAAATTAAAAGTGTATATATGTATTCTTTAATATATATATGTGTGTGTGTGTGTGTACGTGTGTGTATATATATATATGGACATACACACACTTAATATGTGTAGATATATAATATATATATTTGCTCATACACTTTATAATAGAAATATAAAATGGAAAATTTGTATATTTTAAGTGCTCTTGTATGAATCAATAATTAAGGCAATTCATCTTACTTTCCACCCTAGATTTTTATCATGCATCTCATCTTCTTATCTAACTTTTATATGCAACTTGCCTTTGGTGGAAAGCGTCTAGTTTTCACCAGCATAAGTGAAAGGAGAAGGCATGAGATGCTTTCAAAATACCATATAACACCATATGAAAAGCCGTGAATTAACTTTTGAAGAACACAACCCAGAGCCACTAAAATGTGTTTTTTGCCAAAACTCTGTGGTTAAATCCCATTTTTTATTTACATGCAGTATGGAATAACTAATATAGATGTCTTCCTGACACTAAATCTTGGATTAATTGGAAAAGACAAACATGTGGTTGAAAGCTGAGCTACACTGTAGCTCTTCAAAATAAAAAAAGATAAAAAGATAGTTGTAGAATAAATTACCATAGTTTACAAAACAGAAAACAGAGATTATGATTAATGGGGAATAGTTGGTACAAAAATAAAGGAGTGTCCCAGCCATTTTAGGGCTAATTCTATTTCTAGCTGAAATAATTATAAAGTTTCAGTGAATTAAATAATGTTTTCCTATTTTTTAATATGTCACTATTTCATTAATAGAAATATTGTAGAATTTCACTTAATGTGCTGAAGCCTGTTGATGACAAAAATAAAAACCAGAAAGACCTATAAAGGTCACGCACTTAAATTTAATGGTATAAATTATCTAGTGAGTAATCTCCAGATTTTGAAACATTAAACAATCTTTTACTAGAAAAGCAAAACGTCTTATAGTGAACTTTCATTTTACAAAATGCTCTTTTCCCTAAATGCGGTGAAATACAGACTAACTTAACTGGAATTTTAAGCAATTATCCAGGAGGTTGTTACATTAATTACTGATTCTGAGCCTTTACAATCAGTACAGTAAAATGCTGATGAACTTACACTGTACAGAACTAAAGGCTCTAAAACAATGTTTTTCATGGTCAGGGTGGCATGTGCAATGTCTAGTTAACTCCAGGAACTGCCATTCCTATTTACTGACTTTGGATTTAACAGTGCTTGGTTTTAACGACTGTTTAGGGGATTTCGTTTCCATACATTACAAACGTTATGTGTGTAACAGCAGAGTTTTACAGGCATTGCTCAGTTTAAAGGCAGTTCTAGTTTTGGGGGTTCTACATTTCATACTCTATCTGAAAAAGTATATTTCATATTTAGAGGTTTACTTTGTGTTTTGACTAGTAATGTTTTATTCTGCTGGCCTTTTATTCTCACCTACAGTAGGATATCTTTGCAGCAAACAAAATTGTGATTATTTTCATGTTGCACATTTCAGAAACAAAAATAATATCTTCTGCAGTTTTCTGTCTCTCCAAATGAAGAAAATTGATTATTTTTGGATTATGTCTGATCTACCTCTACTGAGGTAGGAGTTCCCCACATCAAGCAGCCTAGCAGAAACAAAATCAAAGATCAGAGAACTTTAAAAGGACATTATTATTTAGGTATTACTATTCAATCTATCTATTGCTGATAAATAATTTATTTTCACATGTAGAGTATAGCAACTTCAGGAACAATCTAACTGTATATTGACATATGATTCCTTTTTCTCCCCCATTAGTGTCTTCTATGGTGTGCAGTGAATTGTGAATATGGAATCTGTTTACTGAAAAAGATTCGTATGGTCGAGTTTTCTGTCTGTTTACTCTCTTAAATAAATGTTTTCAATTTAACACAACAATTCGTAATGAATACTGTGAAACAAAGTTAAAAGAATGAGTTCCTGAAATAGAACTCATAATAAAAATGCTTTTCTATCCTCCAAATATTTACTTTAACATGTGGTCACACTTTCCCGCATTTCCACATTAATTGAAATCTTTTTGTTCTAGAAAAAAAATAAATATTTTTTCTTCCATTGTCTAGTTTCTAAGTTCTTATGCAAATTAAAGAATACACACATAATCTGTATATTTTAAGGCATAATTTGGGCTTTTAAAATAAGGAAATGTGTAAATTCATAATATCTTTAAAGAGGACTGTGTCAAGCAGTGCTCTTATGTAGCCTCTGTTTCATAATTTACATTTTCACTTTAATGTAAGGCAACAGTTTTGTGTGATAATCTTTTGATTATCGAGTCTTGTAAAAAACTCTAAACATTGTTAATTTAGTTGATGTTCAAAAGGAGTTTCTAAGGCTCAGAATTGTCTGCTGAAACTCCAAAGACCATGAGCAGTCTACAGACAACACATCCTTTTGATTTATTTGGAAGTTACCAGGATTACTCGTTTATTTTAAAGGAGGCAGATGGGGGGCACAGAGTGCACCCCTAGCCAGCACTGTCTGGGTTCTGCTGTTCCTGCATGTAATCCTCTATGTTCTTTCCATTCAGAATCATAGAAACAGTTTGAAAGAAACTGACTGGATATAAATATCCAGTCAGTTTCAAGAAACTTTTCTTGGCAACAGAAGCTAAAATCAAACACCGTATCAAATAAAATACAAAGCAGGCTACAAAATTTATCTGCTTTCTCATGAAGAATGCTGTGCGAGTGTAACCACAAGCCCAGAGCTGAATCACCCAGGGCTGTGACAAGCAGAACACTCCAATGACATAATAATTATTTTTTAATTGTTTTTTTGATTAAAACTCACCAGTGCCCTTCTTCTGCTTCTCCAGGAAGTTGTACCCGTCAGCACCTGCTGAGGGCTTTGTTGATGAAACTGGCAGGTAAAAAAATTCCTGTAGAATAAAGCCAGACCAGCTGGCTTTGAAGAGAAGCCCCCCAGTTTGGGTTGTGTTTGCCTCACTCACCCTCTGCTCTGCAGACCAAGGCTTTTTCTCCTTTGGAAGTTGACCTGTAGGCTGCGTGATGCGGGTGCACAAGTGTCTGGCAGGCCAAGGTGCACCTGCTTCTGTCACTCCCGAGTAAATTTAGCTGTAAAAGGTATCACTGACAAGCAGACCTTTGTCAGTGCTGGCAAATGAACACAGCATTGCCATCCCTCTTCAGAAGTACACTGCGAGTTCAAATGGAAAATATCAACTTGGTTATCTTATCCAGAAATCACTTCAAGAAGAAGGAAGGCCAAATGGCTTGTACATGGCAAAAAACTTTCCTCCTTTACATAGATGTTAAAATTACAGTATTCCAGGAATAGTCTCTGAAGAAGATGAGGTTTTGTTCTATTAATTGTGGCTGGAAGGAAACTTTTTTTAAATGGGAACACAGCACACACAGATTTCAATTCATGTTATTAAATTGTGTTAAGCATTGAATTTTATTGCCTTTCTTTTCACTCACTCATTGTGCTTTTTTTTCCAAAGAAATATTAGAAGACTGAAACATCTCAAATAGGAGGTATTCCTAAAATTAGAAACCGTGCAGTGTTGAGAGGCTGGATGTCAAAATTACATGTTCATAGCACTTATGCGGTGGTAATCTAGGAACCATCTACTTTTAAAATGGGAGCTAAAGTAAATGGAGACTCTTCTGAGAGAAGCAATCAAAACTTGGTGTTCTTGTCCTTACTGGATTAACGTGAGGGTATTTAAAATTTATATGTGCCCCTTGCCTTTTTTTTTTCCCCCTTCCTGGAAGTGGCTTCTGGTAATTGAAATAGAAAGATGTAATTTGCATCAGTGTGTCATCTCACAGAGTTAAAAAAAGAGTCACCAACATAGGTTTGCTGGGATTGATAACAGCATACCTAGATACTCCATTTTTTACTTGAAAACTATGCCATAAACTCAAACGACTATAAGGAAAAAAATTTCAAAAGTGTGTACTTTGCTAGAATATGCTGTTTAAAAGAATCAAAATGTTCCTTCTGAAAAAATGATGAGAAAAACTGTGGGTCAGGAGCTCTTTGTAAGATAAATAAGGTTCCTATTTACTTACTTGTATAAACAACCACTCACCAAGCTGTATGTCTCTGCAGGGGCACCTTTTCAGATAGAAACATGGACCTTATTGGCATCATCCTGTATCCATGGAAACGTTTTAAGTACCTCTCTCTCAATATGTACTTCTCTTATTCAGGATTTAAGAGCTGAGTACCGAATAAGTAAGTGTTTTTATAATTTCCTTTGTGGAAGCTTGGTTCTTGGGGTTCATGTCTGTCAAAATAGAGATCTTGCACTTTCATCATATTTGATAAAACCAAGTGTTTCATTTTAAGCCCCTATGAGCTCTTATTCTGATATTAAAATTAATGTTCTGAAAGTCCTAATGAATGAAAATGCTGAAGCTTTTCATTATCCATCACTGTTTGAAAAACAATGATCGTAGTTCACATTACCATTAGACTTAGTTGCTGTTCTAACTGGATTAAACTAGTCTGGTTTTCTGTATTTCTGAAAAAGAAATAGGAAAAATTAGTAAGAAAATAGAGTATTTTTTCTTGGCAACAGCCACACCCACCTATGTCACTGTTTAGTGGGTCACAGAAGTTAAGAGCTTAACAATGTTCTTGAAACTGAACCAAAAGACTGAAAATAAAGGTGGTGCTTTCACACAGAAATAAGTGGAAAGCAAAATAATAATTTTCCTATTAAGACGTTTGCCCCAAGACTTAGGTAAAATATCAAAGCATAAAGCTAAGAGAAACAGGAGATTTTATGTCTCCATATTCCCATGCAGAGAAAGAAACTCAGAAAAAGATCTACCTTTGTTTTAAAAACTGTCATTCTGAACAAGGTCCTTTGCAGAACAAATGTAGTTATTTCAATGTTACCTTGGCTCAAATTCAAAACTCTCTTGGAATTCCACCTATTAATTGATACAACTGATGCACGCTTTCAATGTATCTTGATTTAAAAAGTATGAAAATGAGTTATTGCTATCCATTATTTAATATCCTGTATGTGTTTTCTAAAAATCCTCTCTTAACTTTGTTCATAGAAAACATTTTCTTCACCTGAGCCAGACTGTAACACTAAAATACCTTACTAATTACAACTGCTATCAGAAAAACATATTTCTGTCTGGAAAGATCCAGTAGTTCTCACTGAAATCCAACTGTTTTAGAGTCTTGATTGGCTGAGTTGATATGTCTTCATATTATTTTCATTTACCTCTGTTACTGTTTTTATTTGCCACATGCTCTCCACAGTGCAGTCCCTGCTGAGTGCAGATGGCAGAAGTGATCTCTCCACTGATTTGGCTGGAACAGTCTTTGTATAGAAACTCTGTACAACTTTGCTGTATGATAAAAGTTGTTACCTTTTCACGTGCCAGATTCTCTGTACCAGGTTTATACTTTTATTTATGTATATGTGTTTACAAATGTGTAAAGGTTTCATTTAGGAAGTATGATTGTGGTGTGGACCAGTTGAAGCTGCCTGACCTCCTGTGAAATCCTCAGTGAGTAATGTGCCTGTGAGCTGGCCCATTTTGCTCTGCAGATTGCCACATGTTTGCTCTCAAGAACTTTTACTCTGAGCCAACTAAGCATATCAGAGAGGTGAAACTTTCAGCCTTTAGAGAAGGATGCAGCACACATGACAATTTTTTCATTTCCTTTCATCATGTGCCTGACCTTGCTACAAGGTTGCTGGGATACTAAATGGGGTAGTAGAAAGAGAGCCTGGTTTGCAGCTCAGCCCTCTCAGCCCGATGTAGACAAGGAAACTCTGACCTTGTTCATCATCCTGAACAAATAAAATTTCAGTTACGTACTTGAATGGCAGGATTGCTCAGGTGCACTGCAAAATACAGTGAAGGCTGGGTTTGACCCTGCTATGCCGAAATGGGGGGAAGCATGCCCTGTTGCCTCTGTGAAACTGGGAAAAATCCAATTCTTCCTAGCCACAGACCTTGGGGAAAGAAAGGGATGAAGAAAATTGGAAGTGGTATCACTTGGGCACATAAATCTAAGTAATATGTTCTCAGCTTTATGATTTTTAGCTTTTTAATCCAAGATGTCTTTTTTTCTAGCATTTGTTAAAGAATCACTTCCAAAATGCTAGAAAGTCAGCCTGAGCATATTGCAGATAAAATCTGTCTCCTTTCTCCATCACGTAAAATAGAGATACAACATTTGGCCTATATTCAGTTTTTCAGGTGCTAAATAGCTATGACAAAACTGCACAGATCGTATGATAATGGACATATTATACAACTCTAGATCATCATATGTCTAACTTATTATTACTATTTTAGTTTTCCACAGATCAGTTTTCTAGCATCATCAGCTTAGATGTATTTTGGAAAAATGAAGGCTCACTGAATGCTTTTTTGAATTTATACATCGAATACAAATAAGTGATTAAAAAAAAGGAAAAAATTAAGAATATGGCAAAGGAGTAGGTAGCATTGCTGTGAAAACAAGCGTGAGCTAAGTTGTGTGAAGGCTTTTAAGGATCATCCGCAAACTAAAATATAGACACGGTATTCTCCAAGGAGCACCTCCTATTATTTTGGAGTCATCAGAGCAAAAACAGGCCTTAAATGCTGACCCTTCCATTCTTGAAACATACCAGTTGAAAAGGATGGATAAAGAAATCTGACTGACTAAAAAGCAGCTACATTTGAAGAACTTATACACAACAAAAGTGGCTAAAATATGGGCTTGAAAATGGGTGGAAAACGTGAAATGCTGAAAATGCTGAAAACACAGAATCTACTTCCAGTGGTAGGAGCAGAGATTTGCCAGGAGGGAAGTACACAGTCACAACAGTGAAGCGATGGAGTGTGAAACTCCCCTTTCATAAATTTAATCAAATAGGTACAATACAGCACTAAATATACATGTGTGAAGTTGCATGTGGCCCCCCTGTATCACTGTGAGGAGTCCAAAACCAAAAAGGATGTACGTATAAATTTGGCAAATGAGAGGGAGGGCAATGTTATGTAAGTTTTCCTAGGAGAGAAGAGGACCCAGGATTTTTTTCCTCAAGAAAAAGTAAATTGAAAGGCATACAGACAGTAGAGGTGTTGTAGGGAAGAGTGAGTTTAGCTGCAGCACTCTGAACCATTTTGTGAAAAGGATGTCAGGCAGGGTTAAGGTAGATAAGGTGAGGTGTCTGTCCATTTAAATGGCTGTTAGCAGTGGTGGAGAGCAAAAATTCAAAGTGGAAGAATTTTAGGAAAAAAGTTGCACAATAAAATTTCAGAAGTACAGAGGTCCTTAACCTTAGAAGAAGAATGGAGTAAATACAGAGTGAGAGAGGAGGTAGTGAAAGAGACAGAGGGAAGAAATGGTGTTTAATAATTCTGTTTGTGGCAGAGGCTGTTTGTGGGCAGAGGCAGATGCATGCTGTGTAGCAGAAACAGTCATATTTGACATAAATGCAGCTAAAGGCAGGGGAAAGGATAATCACAGAATCATAGAATTCCAAGTTGGAAGGGATATCAAGGATCATCTGGCCCAACCTTTCTTGAAAAAAACCATGTCTATGAGGTGGGGGAAAAAAGAAAACTTTGAAACATGCTTCTCCACTTTTTCCGCTTTTTATGTCCTAAAATGAGAGCAACTTTTCAGAAAGGAAAATTGAAGCACTGATGGGGAAGTGTGGATGGGTGAATGAGAGAGAAGAATCTGACCTTGAAGTGAGTTACTGGTTCTGCTGTACCTGAGAGAGCTGTATGTGTACCTACACAAGGACCTTGAATGCCCCTACTTGTATATTTTCTTTAAAAGATTTAAAAGAAACTATGGGGAGAAGTTACTACTGTAGGCAGAGGAAGTACTTTCTGACACGTGCAGAAACACTGGGTAGCCAGTGTGCTTGTGTGATTTAATATGCAAAGCATACAGAGGCAATAAGAGATGAGATAGCATTATAGGGCCCAAACTTGGTGTCTCATGCAGAGCAGCCTCTGTGCAGGTTACAGTGCTGCCTCAGCCACACTATGTTCACATGCAGGTGTTAGGTGACAGGCTGACGCCATAAGAAGGCTTGTTCCAGGAACTACAAATACCTAACTCACATCAAACCTTCCTTATTAGACTCTTTCATAGTTAAAATAAAAAAAACAAACACAACAGTTCTGAGATAGATGTGACTGCATCTATATCACTGGAGTGAAAGCAGTGTGAGCAGCTGCAGTCTGGGGGAACTCAGGTACATATATGCCATTACTTTAATGTACTGCAGGATTCTGTCAACAGAGGAAAGAGAAGAGAGCTTCCCCACGCATGTTTACTGCAGAACAGTTACACTGATTATAAGTTACTTTAAAGTAATGAATTAATAGTGACCTTCTGTGCTGAAGTATGATGTTACAGATTGATATGCTGTTTTGTATAACTGTTTCACATAGTCATTGCCAGTATAGTTGCCCAAGAATTGAGATATAAATATGATAGTGATTCATAGACAGTAAAAGCAAACCGAAAACCTCAAAATGTTACAAGCTTTTAGAGGTAGAACATTTTAGTGCAAATCAGCAATATGGTGTATTGTCAAATTAATTATTTGAAAAGGAGTATTTATAATAAACATTGGAAAGGATCAGTGGAATAAGGGGTTTCATTAAGCAATACCAGTTTCATGTAAAAATAATTCAATTAGTCTTCCTGCAAACCATTTTTCATATTTTGCTGTTGTCTCCCAAATTCATGCAAGCTTCAGTTTTAAAAATATGTTCTGTTCAATAAATAAATTATTTATTTTGCATTTGACCTTGTGACTACTAGATGCTTACTAATAAACCAGTAAATGGGTGTCCTTCTTGTTTAGGGTTTTCATACTATATGAGTAGTTAATTTGAAGTCTGTTATTCTAGGTAGTTTTTGTGCCACAGACATAGACACGGTTGCCTAACATTTCTCATTAAGATTTTTCATTATTTGTGTGTTGTCAAATTTCAACCATTACAATTTAATATTTAATTAATTTTACCCCCTTTTGAGGTGTGTGCCTTATGCTGGATTTTCTATAATGAATCAGCAGTAAATTGAAATGAACAGGAGAGTGATATTCTAGATAATGTATGTTAAAAAACCATGTGAAGTTGTTTCACTGATAATCGGTAACACCTACAGATTTTAGAATAATGGAAGAAATTCAGGGATAGTCTTGGGAACATACCTGCTGCCTGCTCAAATAGTGTGTGTGCCAAGGAGAAGTTTGCCAGGAGAATACCAGGTTGTGTATGCTTGTATGAGACTTCAGTCGGAAATCTGGCACCAAGGAGGGGAAGTGATTAAAAGCTGTTGTCATGCCTGTATACATAGAGCCAACTTGCTTAGAGCTGCATGGCAACTAATTCTGATATTTGTGGTATTTTAAGCACTGGCCTTAATATTATCACACAATCCGAGCATGACTAGAGTGCACACTAAACTGTGTAAGTTTTGCATTGTGTATGGACACATGTGCTGGCTGCTGGCTGCTCCCTGTCTAGTATATAGATATATACAATTTCTAGTATAAAGGAATGAATACACAGGATGTTTTTTCTCCCTTTACTCCTTTTTCCTGTTCCTTGAAATGATACAGGGAGCTAACCTCACCTTGACTTCCTCTCTTTGTCCCACCCTCCCACTCTTAGTTTGGCAGCAAGCATTATCCAGTGTTCCAAAGTAGTAGGCAGAAAAATTTCTAGTAGATTCAAATATTCTGAAGAATTGAGTTTTGCTGTAGCCACTTGTAGTACAAAAAATGCAGTTCTAATCCTCTGTTGTTTTTGGCATTGATGTACCATATTCATTGAAAATGAAACAAAACTGCTGCCTCTAAGAGCCACTGATTTGAACAATTATCCAAAATCAGATTATAATAAATGGCAGTCTTAGGAATTTTGATTAACCTCTAAATAAGTGTTAAATAAATGTTACTTTGGAAAAACCCTGTCAAATGCATTAATGATAAGTTGTGAAGTAGTAGTAATTGCAGACATGGATATTATAGATAACGTAGTTAATTGATACCACTCTCAAACATGTATAGCACATCAGCTGCCATGAAACTGGAGTGATTATAATAGTGTATAAATTTACAACAGTGGAAGTACATCAGATAAGATGCATTAATCGGAAATTTACAGTGTTTACTGTGATCAACTTAGTAAGTTGATGACTTCACTTTGGGTGAATATTGCTTGGCCATTAACTCTTCCAGCTTTTTGATGAGCTGCTCTAACTAGCTTTTAAGGAAATTTCTTATGGTCCAGATGAAGACTGTAATTAGTCCAGACAGTCTGCACAAGGTGAAGTAATCAGACAGGTCCGGGGACCACCCTGAGAGCACAGTCAGGACCAGCAGGAGGTGGACCAGGGACAGGGTTTGAGATGAGGTTACAGCATGGCTCATTAGCCCATCCAGGCAGCAGGGCAAAGATGGGACTGGTGACAAAGCAGGGGGCAGTTTGAACAGGACACAGCTACCCACTGTGGAGTCTGGTGTCTATCCAGAGACTACTACTCTTGAAACAACTAATTAAGGCCTGTACTGAACTTGAAGGGAGTTCCTGGGTCTGGGGGCATGGGTGAAGGGGAGGCTTATCAGGGTATAACAGCCTGTCAGGGCAATCAGAGCCTTGACAGCTTCTTCCTTTCTCTTTCCCATATTAATGCTTGCAGACATAGGATTCACTAAATGCATCTGCCTAACTCACCTTTCCTCATGGTGGTCCTATAGAATGATGTGCTTTGGATGAGTTCAGGTTGAGACTACAAATGGAAGTGGAAAAAGTCCCCATCTTGCATGTGTGCTCATAGAAATGCAGTATAGGCCATACATGCAGACTCCAGGGAATTTTGCTGAGTTTTTTTTTGAGAGGGGAAGGACACATATTTGATGAAGTGTTCTCAGTTCATCTTGTTTCAAACTTGGCTGTAACCCTTATGAACAAACTAGGAGAAAATATGATGTGTGCTGATGATATAACTGCACAGCTCCATTGGGCTACAGGGGAGTTTTCTTCAACAAGATGAAGATGTCAGCAGAGTGAAGAACTGGGGCATGTGTAGAGGACAGCCTGCACCAGCCAATTCATCATCTCCCAGTACATGAGTCCAGGTGAAAGAGTTAATTTTGGGGGAAACTGGTTTTGTCCTAGCATAGATAAAACAACAAATGAATAACAAAAAAGAAGAAAAACTGCAGAGGGCTGTATTTCTGATGTCATCAATGGTAGAAGGAGGGTGCCACCTCCCAGAACAGGGCATAAAAAAGTGACTCTTCACGTGGGAAACTTCTATACCTGCAGCTGATCTTCCCATATGTGGAGAGTGATGTAATTCCATTGTCAGAAAAACCCGTTTTTCATGACCTGTGTAAAATGCTGCTTGGCTGGGGAGCCTTCTGACCTACGGAGGCATGAGTAGACATTCGATATGCCTGAAATGGACCTTCTACTCCTGATCACCTTACCCCTCAGCACAAAAGTCACAATTTCTGTAAGTGATGGCAGGAAGGGGAGAGGAAAACTCCCTAGTAAAAATTAGATCTGCTGAGTATGGCTTGGGCACACTTACTTTTCTCACAAATGAGTTAGGGATGACAGAGTGATGGATTTGACCTACCTGTTCTGCGAATACAAACCTGGAGACATATAAGCATCATTATGAAAGCGTCAGGGCTCCATTCTCTATAACAGAAATCACAGGTTACGAAGTGTCATAGGACATCCTTTTGAGGAAAGAAATAACTTCAACTTAGTTTCCTCCTGTAATCATTCCAGGCAATGGCTATGGATGTAGCTGCTTTAGAAAGGGAGTTGGAATGCTGCTGGGAAAATAAAGCTGAGACTAAAACCTCAGGCTTATAGAATACACTTAACAAATGATGTTTTTGGGGGCAGAATTTGCAGGTTTGATGCAATTATTTTACTGGATGATTCTGACAACTTAAGACTTACTTACAATATATATATATAAATCCATGAGATCAACTTGTGACTCTCTAGTTAGCAATAGCTCTTTTCCCTTTTCAAATGAAAATTAATAGTCTTGAAAATGCCACCATTCTGGTAAGGGTAAGACACCACAGTCCAGCCCGTAAGTATAGTCAAAACAGTGTGAAATGAGCTCAAATCCCATATTTTCTCTATGTTACCTTGAAGGAGTTTTTACCAACTCTGTATAAAAGCAGTTCATAATTGCAAACAGGGGTTTTTTTTGTCGATTGGTTGGTTTTGGTTCTGTTTTGCTTTGGGTTTTTTTGTTTGTTCGTTTGTTTTGTTTTGTTTGGGGGTTTTTGTTTGCTTTTGTTGTTGTTGTTTTCTTTTAAGTAACATTACGGATTTATTTAGGTAAAAGTTATCTTGCTTCTGACCCCATTTGAAAGAAGAGCAAAGCCAGTGCTGTTCTATGACTCCTGATGTGTTCTTACCACTTATGTCAATTATAGGAATTTGTTTTCCAGTATTAAATCCAGCATGAAGGTCTGCTTTACAGTGAATGAAGTATTCAGCCTTAAATGCTAAGAACAATTCTAAGCTGAAGATTTCTTTGTGAGAGTTGTCCAAGGTTTCATGTTATGACTTCTTCCTATAGCTGTGGCTACATAAATGAGGCCAGAAGCATACCTTTTTACATAGTTGTGTTAGGGGAATGGGATGGGAACTTCACCTTGCCAAGGGAAGGATTGTACCCTGTCAAGAATCAACTCTCTCTCTCATTCATAACTTCTTTTTCAAGTTTGATGAGTAATAATTTCTGTCCTAATAACAGAATATGGGGAAATGCCCCTCATTGATGAACTGTGGGTTTTATATCTTACTAAGAAGTAAGCTTGAGGAATCAATCAATCAGAGAACCATAGAATGGTTTGGTTTGGGTGGGGTCTTAAAGATCATCTCATTCCAACACTGTACTACGGGCAGGGACAACTTCCACTAGACCATGTTGCTCCAAGCCCTGCCCAGCCTGACCTTGAACACTTCCAAGGATAGGGTATCCTCAGAGGAAAGGTGTTTTTTAGTTTTTTTGGTTTTGTGAGGACAAAGATAAGGCTTCTTATCTCTTTGGGAATGCTTGAACAGAACATTGCTAATAGGAAGCATTTTACACAATTCCAGATATATATTTTTCCAGTCATTTTCTATGCACCAACCCGAAGCCAATGCAATGGGCATCACTCCCACTGAACAGACACTAATTTACACCAGCTGAGGTCCTGGATCTTATGTTACTTTTATATTCATACACCAGAGCCTGGGAAATGTCAATAAAGTGCACAGGCTTTGAAATGGATAAGATATATGAACATAACGTAACTATTTTACATGAGGACTTGGATCGGAACTGTTACTTTTGGCTGGCATGCTATGATATTTTTTTTTTACGACCCTATCTTATGCTGCAGCTCACTTGACCTAAATTCTGTTACAGCTTTCTGTTGCAAAAGATTGAGATTTCAGGCACTGCTGCAAGTAAGTTAAAAAAAAAAAAATTAAAGTCTTTACCAAAAAATGATACCATGAATTCAGCCTTGTATGTAATTTAATCTTATATTCCATTCTATTAATTTTATGCCAGACTTAATTTTTCATTTTTAAGCAAACTTCAGACTGCAGTATTTTTAACAAGAGCTGTCAACACAATAAACAGAAGGTTTGAGGAGCAGATATGGCAAAATTTATAAAATTTGGCAAGAATATGAAGATGGTCTGGGAAGTACAGATTAAGATAACAAGCAGCTGTGAAATACGTAGCATCACTGACCATTTAAATAATGGCTATGAAGTATTCTGGTTTAATTGACAATTCAAACCAAAGGGCAATTCATGCCTATTAGAGCCATTGTGTTACGATGCCTGCAAACTTGGGCGTGTATCTCCACATTAATTTTTTTTCCAGTTAACATCTGGAAGATTTTCTTTGCTACTAAGAGGAAAAAAGGTCCTATTTTAGTTTTAAAAATGACAGTCTGCATCCTGCAATGTACGTCTGCAGCAGTGGGTGGATTCTCTGGCAAATTTAATTGCCACAGAATCACACAAGACCCTGACTATTACCAAATGGTGCCTCAAAAACAAACACAGAAGCTAATTTTACTGAAGTATTCTCTTCATTAATACTTAAATGTACTGCAAGTAGCCTTTTGAATAGTGTAGGTTGTGGAACAACAATTTCTATTGGAGTCTCTGGATTGCTGAATTGTTTATTTAACTTGAGAGCAGGCTACCTGCAGGTTCACAACTTAGATAATTTATTTTTATGGTCCAAATGCTTGTACAGTAGCAAAATGTTTTGGTGTATCTCTGCAATGGGATAGTTCCTCATTCTGCATCTGCTGTTGCTTTTTGTAGTGGGTGCTTCAGGAACCTGTGAAACTGTTAACTTAGCAAAGTTTTCCATGTTGTCCAGTGTTCCCAGGAGGGAACCTTGGGAAGCTCATTTCAGGATGATTTTTTGGTGTTTCAAGTAGCCCTGAGAGAAGAAAGAATCGCTCTGTGATTTGTCTTGAATAAAAGAGCCTGAAGTTATGAAGTAGAATTCAAAAGTCTCCTGAAGTGAAAACAAAGCTATTAGCATGCTGGCAATATTTGTGTATACAGAACTGATTCAGTGAGTCTAAGAAGTTGGCTAGTAATACAAACATTTCAAATTCATGGAGATATGGGGCAGTCAGTGATAGATGTTATCTCAATATTTGGTAATCTTCTTCACCTTAATGGTTCTGAAGGGCTCAGATCACAACATCTTTCCAAGATGAGTAAGTAGTATGTAATAAATCAAAAGGAAAAGCAAGGTCTCCTTCTGCTTCCTTTAGTGTACTTTCACTGATGTGGTAGGAGAGTATGGGAAGAAGAAAAGAAGGATGAAAGAAGGTTACTTGTAGATACCCTATGGGAAGGCATCTCATTTTGTCTCTATAGCAAATGATTCTATGTCCTAGGGAAAGACACAAACACTTCTTAATGGGGTTCATTAGGCACAGCATTGCCAGCTGGTCAAGGGAGGTGGTGGTCCCGTTCTGCTCTGCACTGATGCGGCCTCAGCTCCAGTCCTGTGTCCAGTTTTGGGCACAGTACATTATTAGACAGTGTCCAAAAGAGGGTTACAAGGATGCTGAAGAGTCTGGAGGGGGAAACTTTATGAGGAGTGACTGAGGTCACTTGGTTCGTTCAGCCTGAAGAAGAGGAGACTGAGGAGAGACCTTGCTGCAGCCTGCAACATCCTCAAGAGGGTAAGTGGAGGATCACTGATCACTCTTGAGATCAGTGATGGGACTTGAGCAAATTGCATGAAGATGAGTCAGAGGTGGTTTAATTTGGATAACAGGGAAAGGATTTTCACCCAGAGGATGACCTACTATGATTGTCTGATTCTCAACAGCTTTTGCTAAAGAACCAAGAGTTGAATAACAGTGGACATGCTGAATGGAAAAAGACACAATTCTGGTGGCTCTTGCCTCTGCTGGCTTCTCTGGAGTGAGCACTGGTATCTCTGGGTATAATTTCTCTCTTCAGAGGCAAGTGGACAAATCATCAGAAGTAGCAGCAAATAGTCACTTAGGTCACTAGAGCTGTCTACAGACACACATCCTGATGGTGGAGAATGAATCCTTGAGCAGTTCATGAGAAGACCGTGAGCTATTTTTTCTATGGGTCTGGTTACCACCTGCAAGCTTAGCCGCAGGTAACTTTTCCCTAGCTGTAAGTTCACTAATTGTTCAGACTGTGCATGGAAGTGTAAAACAAAGGTCTGTTTTACTTAATCTAAAACTGTTTTGGTTTTTTGTTTTGCCTTTTTTTTTTTTTTTTAATCTTATAATAGCTCCATAGGATTGACGTTATCCTGTAGTAGTGTCACAGCCTGCAATCGTTTAATGCCTCTTCTTGTGAGGCCAGGATTCCACGCCCAAGTGCATTTAGTAGGTCAGTAGAGTAATTTTAAATGTCTTTCTTTCAGATTTTTACCTCTTCAATTATACCTTTCCACCCTACTATTTGTGTAATTTTCTTCTGTCTGAAGTCTCTTTACTGTTGTGTTCTGTTGCACAGCATGACAAATTACCCATCAAGCCATATCTTTTCAGCCCAGAAATGCACAGTACACAGAGTCATGGCATTATCACATGTTGTGCATTTTAGTTCCTCACAGTTCATTCAAGTGTGTCACTTTATTTTTCTGCTTCCTTTGTCATCATGAAGATTAACTATTTTAGTTTTTCTAAACTTTAGGAACAGTTAGAAACACATTACATCATAAGCTCAGAGCAACACATATACAATTCTGTATCACTTAATGATTCCTTTGCCTGGCAGAACCATAACCATGATTTTGAATCTTTGCAGAAGCCATAATAAGGCTTTCATACTTTTTATACAGCTGAATAACCTGGGCTGTGGGCAAGAAAATTATTTGTAGCCTCTGGCCACCAACCAAATTAACTGTGAGTCACTATTACTTTGACAGTGTGCGCTAGATTCTCTTGGGAGTTATGAAATTCTCTGGGTCTAATGCATACTGTGCCAGAATCCCTCCTCTCCTCCCCCCTCCACTTTAATTCAAGATAAATAACAGTAATTGCACAGTTTGTACTGAGTTATCTCCCAGACATTGCAAATATCTGTTAGAAAAATGAAATGGAACAGCTCAAATAATTGGCAGCTATTACATATGTAGAAGACATCTTTAGAAATTGTGATTAAGATGATATAGAGAAAGTTTGTTGTTAATGGCATCGTTTAGAGCCCTCATTGGCATTCAACAGGGACAGTTCAGGGCCCAGTGCCTTCCACGGCATTAATGCTCAGTCTGAAGAGAACTAAAGGAACAAACTCAGAGCTGTCCTCATAACCTAACTGAGATATGAGACAGGTTCTTGGGCAAACATACTCTGATCTTCTTTACATGGTATTTTATGGATCATTAGGAAGAATGGTCCATTGAAGGGGAGAGAAAAACTACTTCTGCAAGGCAAACTGCAGAATTAGAGATTAGGATTTTGCATAATCAGATATAACACTAAACCTGTGGGATGAAATTTGGTTGGAGATAACTTCATATGCTTTCATGTTGTAATTAATAAAACTCTTTCTGTTTAATACTATTAATTTTATGATTTATTTAAATAATACTTACTCATAGAGAAGTGTGGAAGCAGAATATAGTAAGCTGAAAGCATTGTGGTGCCAGGGATAACAAGACCCATTTGCAGATTTGTCAATAATCCAGTAACTGAAGCAGTGGCAGGTGCTGAGAGACTGACCTTGAGAGATGCTGGAAGAGCCAAGAACTGCCAATAACTGGTATAGGCCCAGGTTAGGCACCAGTCCCAAGACTAAATTAATCTAAACCCAAATAACATTTCTTTCCCACCCTCTGCAACATTTTACTATGCACATTGTAGTATTTACCCATTTGTGCCTATTCTGAGTCTTACATGTGGGGATTTTTAAAAACCCAGGTATCAATTAGCACCATAAATAATTCAGTTATTATTTTTTCAAGCATACTTTTGCAAGTTCAATGGGAAGATTCGTATGGAAATAAAAACGCATGAAGAACTTAGAAAAAGCCTGACTTTTAAACCAAAGACAAAATCTTTTTACTTTAGTTTTTGCAACTTTTTGCGAAAAATCTCAACATTGGTCTAAGTGGGACTGGAAGCCCTGGCTATTGCAGTTCATTTGTCTTCTAATGTCTTCTAATCCATTTGCTTTAGAGTATCAGGTAGGAGTTAGTAATGGAAAATCCATCTCCAGGGTGTTTCTCCATGTATCCCCTTTATGGAAATTTGTTACTGCAGCTGATAAACAGAATTATACAAGCTTTGTCACAGAAATCACATTATAAAAGGTTCCAAAAAACTTGACAATGTTGACAGTTGTTTTCAGCAAATGGCTGCTTTACTGTAGTACTGTCAATGTTGATGTCCTTGTGTACATGTAAAAGAGCAATGTGATTAAGGCAAGCTTGTCCATGCTAGATATGAGCCAAGTTTTCAATCTCCTCATGGCACTGAAAGATTGCTCAGCTGTTGCAGATAAGGCAAGAATAGCTAGCAGATTTCTGCCATTAAAAAAATAAAGTCCTTGTCTTTGGGCATGCGTCTATGGGAATGTGCAACATCTGCTCCTGACCTTAAGTTCTAGATAAGAACAGCTCGTATTTGTAACTCAAATTCATGTAACTTGGTTAGATGATGCACTTACAAGGAGTTTACTGAAGTATCTTTGTAAGAAAAAATTTGTCTAGACAGCAGTCTAAAGTATGATATACTTCTGTAAAGCATTACAGTAGTGAATTATCACTATTCCTCTAGTGTCACTTGCCACTGCAATTTATGTCCACATTCTGTTGAATTTAATTTGGACAAATAATCTATATTGTATTCTCTTCTGAGAATATTTCATATTTATACATGAAAATCGATGCATGTGCTCTACCTAGAACATCGGTCACCTTTTCCGTATTTTTTTTCTCACTATCAGTTAGATGCAAAGAGTGAAAAACTCAGTTCTTTAGGCAAAACTTTGTCAAGGAAAATGGGTCTGAGTTAACACAGTCATATCTTCCATCCTATTGACCTTGAATTCTTTATGTAAGATGTCAAAGCCATGGGACTCAGCAATTTGTTGCCATGTCTGGGTGTGGAAATAGTGGGAAGAAGCCAATTTCAACAACGTAATCTCAAAACAAACCCATGGGGATTTTCTCATATAAATTAGTGGAGACTTTTTATTAGTCTAAACATACTCAGATTTCCACTCTGTATCTACCAAAAACTCTTTTGAAAAACCTGGGTTTCTGACAAAACCCTGAGGGAGAGGAAGACGTGGATTTCAGATTGTCTCAGTGTGACCAGCTCCATGTTTCCCCAGGTACTCCATGTGATGCCCTGGACATCATGGAATATTGTAGATGAGTCTATGCCTGTGAGGTGATTTGGGAAAATCTGTGAACTGAAGTTATCTACATTTTTTTTTATTTACAGGCTTGTACAGGGATGGATTGCAATACTGAAGGGCAGCATTTGATAGTGTAGTATTTGATAGTGTTTAATTACAAAACTGTCTTTTCTCTTCTTGTAACCCACGTTTGCTATTCTCCAGCCAATTTCAAAAATAACTGCCTCGGAAAAAAGCTTTCTTCAATAAAAAAGCCCAATTCAAGCCCACAAAATGGTCTACTCTCTATACTGAATGAGGCTGGAATCTGATTGACATAGAGGTTTATGATAAGGTATTTGAAGAACATGACATGATACATGCAATGAAGGAAGGAAGGAGATAATTTAAAGATGTAGTCCTCGTCTTAATTCTCATATTTCCCTGTATTTCAAGAGTTTATACTATAATGTAAACATCTTTATAAAAAAGAATCTTATTATGGGAGATCATGGGCAGACTTAGCTATGGGCAGCACCACCTGTGCCTCCTATAATTACCATGCTTAAAATAAAAATTATAACAAGTGTAAGAAGCAGGGCTTTTCTCTTAAAAGAAACCAGTATTAGTTTTGTATTTTGCGTCATTAGGGTAAAAGGAAGTGCAGCACTAAAAGCTATGTTGCAGAAAGATGTGGTCATTTTTATGTCCCCTTTTGAAATGCAGGGTGACGATACATTTCTTTCCTCCCACTGTCTGGATAAATAGTTATGCCCCAATACTCTGGACTCACAGAACAGCAGTTTGGCTCATATTTCATTCTCGGGCACTATGGTCGAACACCTAAATCTCGTAAATGAAGGGCTGTAATTATCAGCTAATAAATCTCTCTATCAGTGATTATTATTTAAGGTCAATTAGAGTGAAGAACTTTTCAATCTGGACATATTACGAAGGGAAATCTTTTATGCAGAACTGATGAAAGGGGAGTGCTTCTCCCTGTACCCCGTCTGCTCTCTGCTTTTGTGAGCTCCCCCACTACAGCTGCAGGCATTAGCAGGCTGACTCCACTTTGAAAACTTAAAGCCACATTCTTCAGAACAGTTGCTTGGTGTTGGTCAGATTTCTCTGCAGACTTTTTTTCCATTTGGAGCCATTGAGGCTGACACATAGTTTCCAAGAACACTGCATGTCGTCTGTCTCCTGAATTGTCTCCTGAATCCCAAATATTTCTCAAGTGGCTAGCAAAAGAATATCCAGATAATCTTCAGCCTGGTGGGACAAGCTGCAAGAAGAAAGCCAGATGGCTCTGAAAATGAATTGTAAAGTAATTATTTCATTTTATATTAGCTTGCTGTCTTTAATACATGTGTTTTCATTGTTACAGTTTGAGCATTCACGAGTTCTGAAGAGACTATGAAATCCCACTAACTCTAGCAGTAATACCAGTCTTTGTTGTTCAGACTGTAAATGATATTGCATGAGGATTCATGTAAAGAAGCAATAATGCACCTTGAAAAAAGTAGAAGATGAGCAATAAACTAAATTAAAAGATTTTACTGCCTTTCCCAAAACAAGTTCCCAAAACTTTTTCATTCCTGACCTAGGTTTATTTTTTTTTCTCCTTCTTTAAGCATCCTTTACATTATATACTAAAAATAAGTGCACTGAAGGTTCAAACTGTAAGTCCATAATTACTACCTTTCAGATCCTTTATTGTCCTTTCAGCCATCTAAAAAATAGGTCAAAGTAACACCGTACAATTCGAAAAGTTAACAAAATTTTGCTTATGGAATAGAAGTCTAAGTAAATGTAATTACCATAACCTTTAAATGTAATGTTTCCCTTCAATTGTCAATTAAACGTTTTAAGGAGCTGAAGTTTTAGACAATTAATTTTGTCTACTTTTCCTAAAAAGAAAAAACCCCCTACCTTCAAGGAACATGACATGAAGTCCACATGGGTCACCGTCGGCTTTCCAGCAAAATGAATGAGCTTTGGCTTGCAACTTCATTTTTTTCTCACCCAAAAAACCGTGCCTAGATATCACCAGGAAGATGAGGGCTTGAGATTGACACACAGCAACTGTAGATACAAGTGTACAATGGGATAAATAAGGCCCTGATCCTGTAATCAGGCCTGTCCAGACATAGCTCCCCTCCGGATCTCTGCTCTACCACAGTCAGTCTGCATTTTTCTTTTCTCTTCAGTTGCATTATTATCATGGGCTTTAATTTTCTCAGTACTCAAGGCCAAGATGCTAGAAGACATAACATCTCTATTATGGAGAAACAGCGTGCAAAGAAAAAAAAGAAATATTTATTTTCTTGCCATACCTGAAGTGAAAGACAAAACATTCAAGAATTTCTAACCACAAATGATAAGGGAAAGAGCCAATTTTTTTTCTGCTTTCTGTACACTGAATAAGCTAGGTTTCCCAAGCTTTATGATGAATCTCTTAACATATGTTGGATGAACCCATACTGAACCTGCACTGCAGAGCAAAGGAGGAAAGTCCCTAGAGATGCCTGCACAAGGCTTGTTTAGATATTCCACCTCTACCGTTCATTTTCCCTGGCTGAAGCCATAGGAACAGTGGAAAGGATACTAAGCCACTGCTGGCATTTTGAGCCCAGTGGGCGGGATTCTTAGCAGGAAAAATTTTGAGTCTAAGCTTATTGTTTAAGTTCATTTTCAATCAGTGCTGCTCATACTTTAAGGCCTAATCATAAATATTGAAGATGCATGCCATAATTTGAGCTACATTTTAGGGTTTTCTTCACACTTGCAGGTATGCAAGATATTGATTTACAGCTATTTGGATTTTGAGATCCCTGGACTCTTCATCTTTCCCAAAGTGATCAGAGAAATGCAGCAGACTTTCAGGATGAAGGAGCAGACTGGTAGTCTGTAAGAGAATGCCCTTTGAAGAACAATAATAGGAGTTTGTGTTTATGTGCTGGTAGTGAAAATAGCAAAACAACTGCTAAATATTTCCTTTATGCTTTTACATGCACAAGAGGTTCATTTTCCCAAATTCTTTAGAAGCTTGAATGTACCTGATTTTATGCAAAGTTTCAAGATTTTCTTTGTCTTGCTTGATTCATTTAAATCTTGAAATAACACTGTTGTGATCCATATCTAAAAATTATGTACTGTGGGAAGCAGCATCTCAGTCTTTAAAATCTGCCCTCCACCTCAAGAACTGCAAATGTGACCAAGCAAAAAGACAAAAAAAAAGTTTTGCATAGAAAACATGAGGGTTTTTATATATGTGTGTGTGTGTGGTATATTCATTTTATCTCTCTTCGTTTCGATAGTTGCATAATTAGTTGGATCTCTGCTGCCTCAGAAATCCAGCTGTACTTAAAATAGGAACTTATTCACAAGAATGTCTGTGGAAGATTTCTTCCTCAAGTATCATGATTTTTGTACACTGATTTATAAAGCCATTCCAGACCTATTACAGCCTAGTACAATGGATAGGCTTTGTTGGTGCCAGGTCTTCTAAATATCTTGATGATACTCTGAAAAAGCTGATACCCCTTGGCTGTGATCAGAGAGAACAATAGAGCTGAAGATGTGCTTAAATCGGCAACATTTCTTCTGGAAGGTGGTAAAAACATAACTGAGGGAAAGTACACATTTGGGGCACAAGGGGTGCCTACCAGGATGTTTGGGGCACAGCTGCAGAACAGCTGAAGTTATACCTTGTAATGCTGGTGTAAGTGTGACAACCCCACGCCCAATACCAGGATATCGCTGTCCATCAGATGGGTGATAACATATGACTTTGGGAAAGAAGAGTGCACGTACTTCAACTTTTCTGGTTGATTTGAAGGGAGAAGAGATGGCCACTCTGCTGCCCAGCTGACCCTCTTTAGTACACCTGATCCCTGAGCAGTGATAGCACAGGAGCTGCAACTCTCCTATGACTGGGCACAGATGGTGGTGAAAAGACTGCTGTGACCCTCAAAATCACAACCATCACCCCACTACCTTGGTCTGTTTTTCAGATAATCAATCCATTTACACACTGCTGATGTTTTGTTGGGAGAGAAAACACCTCAGTCCCAGGAATGGTGCTAATAGTTATGGTGTAGAGGGTAATTTCAATGACACCGTCTTGACTCCAGTGCATGGTTTCAGGAAAATATATCTAAGGTAGAATTTGGACCATTTTAGGACCAGAGACAAATAATTTATCCTGAATTCCAGCAAATGGAAGATGAAGGAAAATGCAGTATTGAGTCTCTTGACCTTTGCTGTAGCAATCTCTCGTTGCTACATCTGATACTGGCCCCCTGTGCGGGCCACAAAACTGGTGGGGGTCGATAACACAAAGAATGTATTTTGCCTTTTGTGCAAAATTATATTGCACTTTCCTGGTCTATGTAAATTGTTCTTTAACAGCAAGATGCTCTACATATGTCTGAAGCAACAGCAAGAATACAGAGTGCTTTTATGTGTCAATAGATGATTTGGTAATAAGTAACGGAAGGATTATGATGGAAACTTTGAATTTAATCACCTGCCTGAGACCTTAGAAAGGGGTATTATTAAATATTTTTTACTCCTTTTTTTCTTTTTCCCCAAGTGTGGCGAGCTGGAACACAAGTTTTCTAAGCTCCAAGCCTTTTTTTGCGCTTTTAAACTATTGTATTCATTTTGCACTGGGGATCAGAGTGTGCACTGATGATGTGCATTGTCCAGAATGCCACTGTTATGTTCCATTATTGTTACCTGTACACAGAGCTTGACATGAAGTAGTGGATCCCAGTCTACCCAGGTTTGGTAGGGAAACTTAGCTTACGTGTCTTCTAAGATTTGCCTTATAATGAACAGAAGTACTACTAATTGAAATGGAAATTATTCTTTATTTCAATTATCTGAAAGGTTTGATGATGATTTTTTTCTTTGTTAAAAAATGTCATGGTACAGATTTCTTTGTTGGCAATTCAACACCTTGTGCGCTCACTTAAGATTTCAAATCTTCAGGTGACTTTGACAAAGGTGTGGAGAATCAGGTTAACACTGTTGATTGGGGTAAGATAAAGAATTACACATTATGATGAACCTAGTTTCCGCTCACTAATTTCCAATATAGGTAAAAAACCCTTTTAGAACATCTTAATTTATAATAAACCTGTTTTTTTCTTCCCCTGTGAATCCCCATTGAGAAGATGTAATACACACAGTGCCTTAGATCCTGATGTAAAAGTCATTAAAGCCAATGGAAGTATATCCATGCATTTCTCTAGGCTGTGATTTGAAAGAATCCTGTACAAAGTGCATAATTTATGACTCTGCAGCACAAACATCCTTCAATTTTAATGGAAGATTTGCTGGTCCAAAATAAAGTGTTTTTATTAGTGTGTAACCTAATGCATTTTGTTAATGAGAGTACAATTTAGCGGTCTGTTAAATCTAAAAAGTATATCTTGAACTGTAGTAGGTAGCAGTCTATAGGGATCTAAGGGATCCCGTTGCAACAGCAAAACCTACATTTGTTGCATGGCAATACTATTTATTTACATTTATGATAATAAGCTTTCTGATAGAAAATTAGGATGGCATCAACCATTTGAAAGTGCTTTGTTATGGCCTTTTTTTTTCCTGAAAGGATCAGACTCATTTTGTAATTAAACTCTAATGGCCCAGTTCTTCATACACACATCAGGAAAAGTTCCAGTGGATCAGAAGAACTGCTTCCTTCCATTACACTAGTGAGGAAGATAAGCATGTTCAGGGTTGGCCCTTAGCATTTCGTTTGCTCTTGCAATCCCAAGTATGAAAAGCAATTTAATGTGCCTTTTTGATTTTATTGTAGAAATGAGATTGGACATTCTTCATTTGGCACAGAAAGAGTGGCAAGATTCCTTGTTTCTTCTGATCTCTGCTTGTGTAAGTATAGAAATTTGAAATCAAACCACACACACTATTGCTGGTTGTTTCAAGGCCACCGCATTTATGCCTTTAAATGAAAACCTTTAAAAGAGTCTTATAATTATAGACAGCAGCCTTGTATTTAATTACATCCAAGTGTAGCCTCTGCAACTCAGAAAGTTTACAGGCAGTCTAAGAACTGAGAATTTAAATGTATTTTAAACTGTGTATGCTGTGGTGCTTCTGAATAATTCTTTGCTACTAGTCAGTGCCAGCTCAGAATTTCACACCCTTGAACAGATTGACTGGTTTGGCTTGTGTAATAGGTACCCTGCTATCCTGGACTACTTTGTGGGTGGGTGGAGATGGGTGTTTTTGGAAATGCCAATTGATAGCTAACCATAACAAGTAAGATTTATGTATGAGTGGAGAAGGTAGAAATGTCTATCTAAAATAAAATGGATCTACTGACAAACCTAGGAGGGACCAAAGAACTAGGACGTATGTTTTCCAAATCAGCCAAGACCTGGTTTTGAGGCCATTGACAAGGTTTGTGGCAGGGATTTTGGGGAACACACATAGGAATGCTTGAGGTGGTTAACTGAATCTATAGGTAAAATAGCTCTGCAGAGATGCTGTCTTGGGGGTCCATATATTGAAAAGGAATCACTTTTTATAATGGTATTGAATTGCCTGTCATCTTTTTGCATTCTGAAAAGGAAAGAAAAGTACACAGAAAGTCTAGGAAAGGAGAATTTTGATTCAAGGACTCAGTATAACACCCCTCTCAAAATACTGATTCCCATGGTGTAAGACAACACTCTGCATAATTACACATATTATACCTCATTGAATAAAATCTTGTGAACTTTTATCTTTTCATTTGGAGAGAAAACACAGACTGGCATCTTGTGTTATTTATGCACCAACTTAGTCAAGGTTTAGGTGGGTTTTTTTGCTTTCCAAAAAACATACATCAAAACAAAATGGATTAATTTTTAATTAACTTTTACATTGGAAACAGTGATAGTGGGATCATTGTTGTAAGCAACATCTTTGTCTTGGAGTTACTACAGTATTTAGCAGTTGAAAGACTTCAAGCTTCCTTGTCAGCTTAATGAGCTGACTTCTGCCAAAGCCATCATAGACCAGCAGGTCTGGTCAGAATTGTTTTCAGTCCTCCCAGGTCTAGGAAAGACAGAAATCTCTCTGCTTGAGATCCTGTAGTGACTGCTGGCAGCATGCAGCACATTCCTGGGTTTACAGGCCCTACATGATATTTCAGGCAGCTCTTGTTTCTGCGGCTATGACCTGTTGCTGAGAGTCAAGCCACTATGTAAACACAAAGGACTTCAAACTCACAGTGTGCTGTTTTCCAGAGCAAGTGGTCATTTGTTCCAGTTTCCCATGACCACATTACTGCTTGGGTTTGCTGCTCAGAAAAATACATCAATTTGAAGCATTAATGCTAGACAGGGAAGAGGGATTGCATTGGAAATACGGGCTGCATTAGTACATATTAAATGTGCCAAGAGGATAATGTTACCTTATCCCCATTTTCAGCAGTTTAAAATGTTTTCCTTATTAAAATAAAAAATGTTCAAACATTCAGACCAGTGTAGCCAAACTCCAACTTAGGAAATACATTATTTAGGTATTAATCAGATGATATGACTTTTAAACTCCATCCCTGACACCAGTTTCTCCACTGATGCCATTCAAAATACTACTTTTTTTTTAATTGCATTTATAACTCTGTCCAGAAAGAGAAAGTAGTATCAGAGAGTGATTTACATTATGCTGGATTTTACTGCAGCTTGGTATTATGAACAAATCTTTTAAATACTTGAAAACTACATAAGGAATAAATCAGTTTCTAATTTGTAGAAGAAAATATTCTGAGATAAGTGAGGTAACAAAAAAATGGTGGCTTAAAAAGGATTCAGAGTGATTGCTGTTTCAGCTATCCCAGTCCACAAAGTGATATGAAAACAGATTGGTAGTAAAAAACACTCACAGCCTCTTTTTGTCTAAATCATAGAATCATGGAATCAGCTGGGTTGGAAGGGACCTCAGAGATCATCAAGTCCAACCCTTGATCCAATACCGCGGCGGTTACTAGACCATGGCACTAAGTGCCACATCCAGTCTCTTTTTAAAAATCTCCAGGGACGGAGAATCCATTACTTCCCTGGGCAGCCCATTCCAATGTCTGACCACCCTCTCTGTAAAGAAATTCTTTCTAATATCTAACCTAGACCTCCCCTGGCACAACTTGAGACCATGTCCTCTTGTCTTGCTGATAGTTGCCTGGGAAAAGAGACCAACCCCCACCTGGCTACAACCTC